>NC_090921.1:1221611655-1221919278 GCF_040938575.1 Ambystoma mexicanum | reverse complement strand
TTCGCTGATGAAGCTCTTACCGTTCACACACACTCGAGCGAGGACAGAGTCCTTCCCATCATTTAACTGAACAGGGATGAACAACTGCTCTCCAAATTTGCTGAATATCAGCCAGGCTCTGAGCTGATTTCACATCTTTCTGGACTATAGGAGTGGGAGTTTCTGATTGTGGATTAGTAAAGAATTTCAGGGTGTTTCCTTCCAGTGTGAAATACCACCTTAAACTGGAAGGAAGGTTGATTTTCAGAAAGAGAGAGGACCCCCCATCACCAGTCTGTTGTCCTACTGCTATTACTGTCACGTCTGGAGTTTGGTTGTTCTGGAAGTGAAATTCTACTTGGTCAGATTTTTGTTCAACCATGTGGCAGGTGCCGTTTAAACTAACATGGTTGACACTCTGTTTTAATTTTATTGGTCGGCTAGTCTGGGTCCAGAGGACCGTGTTTACACAATCTATTAGGGGTGACAACCTTCTCAGGAGGTCATTCCCTAGTAAACAAGGGGTGCCCTCTGGAGTCACTACTATGACCGGGTGTTTCACCTTGTGTCGCCCAATTTTAATATCCAAGTCTGCAGTCCCCTCAACAGGAATTTCCTTCCCGTCAAAGTTCTGCAGTTGTCCAGGAAGAGAGGTGAGAGGAATTCAGTAATTCTCCCCCCTTCCTGCATTTAGTTCCTCAAAGGCCCTTTTGGACAGAAGGGTAGCTTGGGATCCAGTGTCCACCAGTGACAAAATTGTACCCTGTCCCTGTACTTGTACCGGGGCATAATATCTTCCCTCCTTCTCCTCAAGGGGGCACAGATAATGCACATTTTTGGACAACTGGTGGGCTAACTTTCTGGTTTTGGACATGGCGAGAGAAGAGATTTGGGCAGAATTCTGTGGAGAGTCTTGGGAATCTGAAAGAAAAAGTTGGCAACTGGTGATCAGAGCCATTGTGGGTTCCCCTGGTTCCGGTTCTGGGCCACCCCCCCCTTTTTGGAGGCAGTCACCAGGATGGGTTTGAACCAGGGGAGTTCGGTATTGTGGGTTCTGGGATGAGATGATGGGCGGCGGTAGCACAGTCTCCACATCTCCCCAGTCTTAATTGGCGTACCTTGGGACCCATTTTTCCTTGGGAGGAGTTCCCCCATCTCTAAAGGAGAAGATCCTTTCCCCAGGATCCTCTGAGGATCCCTCTCCCTCAAATTGGAAGATCTGTACCTCCTCCACAAACTGGGCCTGTTTGGGTACTTTGTTTCTCCTACCTCCTCTCTGCTCCTTGGGTGGCAGACTTTCAGGGGTAGGAGATTTTGTTTCCGGTTCCTGGTTTTCCAGGGGCTGTTTACAAGTTGGGAAGGAAGCTTCCTCCAAGGCTTTACACACCCCTTCCCCTTGTGCCTCCTCCCTGGGAACCGGTGGGTTATCGGGGTGCTGCCCCTGTCATTGTTCTGGAGCACCAGGTCCAGAGTTTGGGGCATTCTGAAGTGGCATGCTCATCTGAGGGTTCTGTTGAGCCCTCAGTATGTGACCCAGATCCCGTGCCATATTTTGGACCTGGCGCTCAAGTTGTGAAACCCGCTCGGGCTGATACGGGGCTCTATTTTCTCCCCTGGGCTGATCCCGGGAAGGGTAGCTCTCCCTTCTCTGGTAGTACCCCTGGTTGGAAAGATTTTGGTACCCCTCCAGCCTTGGCCTCCCCTCTTCCGGATTAGGTTGTCTGGGCTCAGGGAATTGGGGAAAGAAGGATGGATGATTTTGGGGCTGGAAATTGGGTGGATACCTGGGGAAAAAGTTCTGCCCAGGATTTGGAGAATTTCTGCCCTCCTGTGTGAAGTTGGGAGGGAAGTTCCCTGGGTTAGGTGCTTGGCTGGATCCCCCCCCCTTGGGCTGGAGGAGTCCACACATAACCCAGGATTGGTCGGTTTCCCTTGTAGCGGGGACTTACATGGTCAGGGGAGCGGGGGACCCCATTTGTGGGACTACCTCCTCGACTCCCTGTCTGTGACTGGCCTGAGGGCCTTCTGGGCTGTGAATTATTTGGTGCAGGCAAGTTTTTAGGCCCCCCCATCTCCAAATCTAAAACGGGGGCAACCTTTACCTCTGCCACCTTGGCAGCAGCAGGGGTGCTGTTGGTTTTGGGGTTTTTCGGTGCATTATTTTTATTTTCGATGGGCTTCTGCACCTCATAGATCCGGGTAGCCTGTTCAATGACCAGGGCTAAAGATAATTTCTCATGAAAATCTCTCACGAGCTGGGTCATTATGTATTTAGGTAAGGCATGGAAAAACGTATATTGATAAATTCTCTGCTATCCGTGCGCACCCTTCTGGTGGTCTGCGCAAAAGCACGCTTTAATTCTTGCACAAACTCTTGTGGGACCTGATCCTCCCCACATTGCAAATTGTAGGCTGCCTTGCGAGCCTCTTGAGGATTTCTGTGAACAGAAAAATGTTTCAAGATGGCCGCCTTATAGGTGGACCAACTTAAATGATTTTGGTCCTCCAGCCCCGCAAAGAAACTGGAATATTCTGGGGAGAATGTCCATTTGACGTACTGGATGCAGCTACTGCTGTCCTTCAAATGGAAAGTCTCCATCATTTGCTCATAGAGCTCCAAGTGTTCCCAAACGGAATGCTTGGCGTTCTTATGATAAGGAGTGATGACACTCCTGATTGCCTTTATTTGTTTCAATGGGTCCTTAAGCAAGGCCCTTTTTGCCTTATTGGCCTTTTTGGTTTGGGTAACCCTGGTCCATTCATCCTCTGACTCAGAAGCACTGCTCCCAGAGGTGCCCGTCTGATCTTCCAGGTTTTCCCGGATTCTGCGAGCCTGGGAATAGCTGGCAGAATGTGGGGACCTGGTCTCCTTTGTCCTGTAATGCTCAGAGGAGTCTTCAGACCCCTCCTTGCTGCCAGGTTGTGATGGGTATCCCCCCCACTGACCTAACTGGGCTGAGGTTTTCAGGATGCCCTTAATGGGCCTACTCTCCTGGGGTTCCCCACTAAATTACACTGTGCTTGGGTGCACATACCCGGATGCCCGCCCATCCATTCCTGGGAGGTACTGGCTTATGAGCCCCATACTTCTAGCTGGATAGTAATCTGCCATCCCCGTGGCCCTGGGCTCATGTGCGCGAGGGGACATGGGGGTGGCAGAGTCCAGGGACTGGGAGAGATGAAGGCCTCTGGTACTAGGGCTCCTGAGGTTATGCTCAGGAGTTTCTCTTTCCCAGCTAACGTCATCTATATCCGCCTCTGCTTCCTGTTGCAAAGGAAGAGCCTGTGCTTTCAGTTCCTCAGTTAAGGCCTTACTAGACTCTATCAGTTTCTCCTGCATCGCTACCTGTTTCTGGAGCCTATCATTGTGCTGGCAGAGAGCCTCATTCTCTCTCTGTGCCTCCTGATTGGTCCTGGAGTACTGGGCCAGTCTTTGCTGCAGGAGGGTTACCTCCTGAGCTGTGTCCCTATTGGCCTGCTCCTTTCTTGCCAGAGCATCCTCCACCCTCCTGGTGTGCTCTAACAAGTTCTGGTGTTCTTTTTGGAGGTCACCCAGTCCCTGGAGGGCCAGGTGATTTTCTTCCATTTTCCTTTTTAAGTGGCAGACTTCCTGGCCTAAGTTATCCCTTTCCTGACTAAGAGCCTGCATCTGTGCCGCCAGGTCGTCCCTTTGCCTTTTGAAGGCACCCGCTTTCTGGCGCTCCTGGTCAAACTCTGCCTGGATATCCAGGTCTTTCAAAATCAGTTTATTGCTCTCTGCCTTCTCCCTATCTAGGTGGTTTTGCAGGGTGACTACCTGCTTAGCACATGCCCTATTGAAGTCTAACTGTTGCTCCAGCTTTTTCTGGCTCTGCAGTAGGGAGTCCAAACCTTCTTGGTACTCCTTCTGCAAGGCCAGAAATCTGGTATCCTGGTCAGCCTTTTCCTGTTGCAGCACATCCATATCCTCATCTGTTGCCTATTTGCCAGATCTTGGCCTTCAGCACATTTGTCCTGCATGGCTCCCATATATAGGTACAAATATGCCGCTATCCTGGCAATCTTATTATGTTCATCTTTGGCTTTAGGGGCCATATAGAGTTCACTCAGGGCCACATGTAGGGGACCCTGATCTCTCCATTTATCTGACCCTGTTTCAGTGACCTGTTGCGCGATTGCCTGCAACCAGACAGTTTGGTCCTGATGAGTCCACTCACCTCTCACAAATAGCTTATGTAAGAAGTGCTCTCTGGCTATTTTGATGTCTAGCAGTGTCGTCATTCTGGAATTTGAGTTCCTTCCTGACTTACAGAAGTTTGTATTTTATTTTGCAAAACAGACCGTTTCCTTAGAGCGTTCCTTTGAGGGATGCTTTCACAGTGTAAAACAGCGTGGTGATCTAACCGGATATGTGTATCTGGTCAGTTAGCACACTGTATTAATCTGCACAAGTGGTAATTCTAACCCAGAATATCCCGGCTCCGAGCCCCCACTTTTGTAAGCGATATTCAATCAACATTACAGCCAAGTCAATGCCTAGTCTGGGATGCTGAGGAAAACCCTTATTAATGTATTTTTATGTCTAGTTCAGTACTCTGGATGACCACCCTTGTATAACACCCCCCTCTTAGAATCCCCCTGACCCCACTGAGCCAAGAAGTAGGTTTGTTTTGCAAATTAAAAGGTTTATTTGAGAATTTAAACAATATATACATATCACACTTTATAATAAATTAATATCTGATAGTACACTTAGACATATGATGTTGATCAACAATGGGTAATCTGGCACTAGCACACTTCTTTACAATCAATGAGGAGTTAGTATAGGATGGATAAAGTAGCAAAAATACTTTTATGATTTCAAGGGAAAAGCAATGAGGAATAAAATGCAGTACAGAAATACGTGATATGATTTTAGCAAAAGATAAGATAATCACTTTTTCTCTGGCAATTCACCCCCCTCCCCTATGCAATGTAAGAAATGGAAGGAGATGGAAAGAGGAGCACACAGTTCTCAGGAATGCAATCAAATACAATACAAAATTCAGTTCCCCCCCAGCAAGCTTAGAGGAAACAGGTAGGAGTTTGAAACACAGGCCCAAAATGCTTTTTAAATGTGATGGCAATGGATGGGAAAATGTGCCAACTGATTTTAATTCCCTCTAGAGATTCAGGGTGAGTGGGAGATGCGTGTTGGTATTAGTTCAGGCTCACTTTAGCAATGCTCTATGAGTTATTACCAAGTTGCAAACGGATTTTAACAAAAGAAAGAATGGAGCTGCTATTTTGACAAGTGGAGAAATTGAGCCAAAATCGCAAATCGCTGTAAATTTCGCAAGTGCGTGAATAGCGATTGCGTTAAAAGTCTAAGGAGTAGGAAGTCGGTTCTAGGCTTGTTGGAAAGCTTAGATTCTAAGCTTTCAGAGGAAAGTTAAATCTCGTTCCTAGCCCAAAGAGATATGGACGATTAAAGGTAGTTTTTCGGATTTAAAGTAAACTCAAATAGACAGGTGACAGCTTGCAGCTGCAGAATTGACAGGTGACAGTTGTGCAGCTTTAAAAATGACAGATGACATGATTTCTAGGAGGCAGTTCTACTTAGGTTAAAATAGTTTGGATTAGATTATTTTAACTAAGAGATTGGTTCTGCAAAGTTCTGCTAGGTACTCACAATATAAATTTGAACTAGGCCTCGTCACGGATCTGGTCAACACGTCCGGCTGCGGTTCTGTCTGCTCGGCGGGTCAATCAGGCACCGGTTCTGCTCACAGCGATCTGGGTCAGCTCTGCTCTGCTGGTCTAGCCTCTCTGGATTCTGGATGTAACACTGCTTTCTGGGTACTGCTACAGGTTCTAGGGATTGATGGATTTGAAGTCTGGATCTCTGGATGTGAAGTCGTCGGTCAGCATGCTCCCCAGCAAATGGAATTGAATGTCCTTACCTGTTGCAGCAGTCTCTTCTTATATGTTTTGAAAATGGGTGTGTGCCTGGGCCTAGCTAAGCCTGCCCCTCTCTACTTGTCATTGGCCAATTCCTCCTCTCTCCCTTGATTGGGGGAAGGAAATGTGAGTCAAAGTGATGCTGTAGGTCTTATGGTCAGAGGAACCTCCCCTTGTCAGATTGCACACAAATCTATTTCTGACCCAAATACATATTTATCTATGTACCATTTTTCTAATATTATAGGTCCAGTTAACATATTTTCTGTAGCACCAAACCATCCGATCCCTGTCTTTGTACGATGTCGTGTCCACTGATGACAGAATTCTCCCCTTTTCATCCAGATAACGACCTCTAAACCTTTCCAGATTTTACACAAATGTGCACCAGGGATATGGGTTACAGATGATTAAGTGTCAGATTTTTAACATGTATACATTTGGAGTGAGACCCTATTTTCCGCTAGCAACCCCCCAGAATACACCAAAGGGTCCTAACGCCTCTTAAAATGTTCACAGAAAAATCACAAAAATAATGATATTACTTATATAATTCTGACAAGTCCACACTACGAGTTATCTATCTTTTTAAAATTATGCTCTGGTCAAAAAGGGGAGTGGCTTCCCACATCACAGGGTGGAATAACTGGTTTATCCACTTCCCCCAAGCCAGCTTTTTCACAGAGGCACAGCTGCCCCCCAGTTTCTCCCAAGAGGAAGCTATTTTACGATGCCCCCAATATAACATTTGCCTGAGTCCAGGACAGGCCTTTGTTCAACTCCCTGTAGTCCCCAGCTGCTCCACCCCTAATCTAATCAGAGAGGTGTTAACTCCTTTTGGCCAGGGGCAGAGTGGCTGAGCATCCAGTTTCAACTGCTGTCGGGGGTAGTTGTCAGGCAGAATTCAGTTTCATTAATCCAGGTTTCAGCTAAATGTCACTTTTTGTTCCCAGTTTAAATCACTTACAATTTTTACATATACATTAAATAATTACTTCCTTCAAGTCATTTCAGAATATAGTTTTACATTGTATCCACCTCTTAGCAAGTCTTTCCTTGGTATGGTTTTGTTTCATTTGTTCAGTTTTACACAAAAGTCTGGTGGTTTTAAAACGCTGGCTTTCTGATAGTGGTGAGTACTGGTAATGCAACCATTTTTGGGATTAAGAAAATGAATTCCCCACAGTTCTGAGTTGCTTTTTTGGCAATCAGCATTGCCATTCCCAATGGTTTCAGGCTACTGTGTGTGTAGCCCAATGGTGGTTTTAGGCAGTGCCTTCCTGTGCTCACAACATAGGCAAAAATGTGTGGCAGCCTATTCTTCATGTTTTCCCTGTGCACTCTCTGGGGAGTTCTGGCCATCATGATGTTTTCCATGCCAGTACTGCACAGTTTTATGGTAGGGCTTGTATGCATGGGTAAAAACATCCCACATACCATATGTGGAAATGACCAGCCGGCTCTGGACTTATTACCTAAATAGTACTCGATTCCCTAAAACTGATGCAACTCACTGACTGCATATTGCTGCCTTGAGCCGTGAAGGGCCTTGCTGGTTCTGTGAGTATAATTGATTATGAAAAACACAATTCTATTAGATATGCCTTCAACAAATCTTTTTAAGTAGGCCCAGGGAAGGGATGGAACTGAAATGGGAGCAGCTGGGGAATTGATTTCTAATAAAAAAAACTGCAGCATTCTAGTGTGAAATGTACCTCACGTCCTGACTATATTTAAGTTAAAAGGGAACTCATTTAAAAGAGGATACTGGCATTTTATTTGCAGGCAGCACAGTGTATTTTAACCATAGTCAAATAAATCAACCCTGTGTTTTTACACGTGTAGACAGAGGCTGAGGCTGTGAGTCTATGTGCAACGCTCCATAGCTTGACAGTGGGTAACAAAATTATCGACTATGAATTCCATAGCCATTTAAAAGAAGTATATTGAAAACCCCACATCATTCTTATAGGATAAGAGGGAGGTTAACTTGCCATCTGCGTTCCTTAGAAAATGATGAAATGTGTAATGACCATTCAAATACATCTAATGATAATGTGCAGAAAGGGGGAACCTGAATTATGTGCTATATAGATGGAGGGATAGTTCTTGCCCTTTTAGAAAATCACAACTTTATCTTTCTATGTTGTGTAAATGGAGAAATATTCTGTGTGCTCTTAAGTTGAAAGCTAAGTTTTCTTAACCTCAACCGTATAGGTGCTTAATGCAACCAACCATTGTTTGTATTTTACATACATGCATACACTCGACGCCCACAGCAACATACACAGATCGAGAATGTTATCCACATTTTGAAAATATGTTTTGAAGCTTAACGTAAACGTGATGCTGTTTTTCCTTATGAAACCTTCCTTTGATAGCAACACTTGCCATTTGTATTAAAGAAATTAAAAGGGCCGATTCATGGAATTATATGCAGAAATCGTGCAATGGCCGTGTGCCGAAAAGGCTACTGTGCGAGCCTGCGCGATTAAGACAATCTGCGTGCAACGCGTATACATGGACTGTTCGCGCAAAGAAACCGTATTCACAAGTTCCAGCTGGAAGTCCCCCAACACGCCCACACGCAAAGCAGGAAACTACCAGATAAGCTACCTTTGCAAAATCCACTCACGTCCAGGAATAGTCCCGCGCATTTGATTCCATGAATGGACAAACAGAGTTGAGCACGCACATTGGGCGCAAGTAGCCTATTTTCTGCGTGAAAATGCCATGAATCCCCACCAAAGTGTTTTAAGAAGTCTGTTATTCAATGAATGCACATTTAAATTGCATACTGTTTTGGAAATCTCTAACACACGCTGGCCGGCAAGCAGCAATGGTATTACTGCATATTGTTATTTTTAAACACATATAGATTTGATTTGGTTGGCTGAATGGTTGTATGTGTTGCACAAAGAAGCATGATCTCTGCATGCTGGTTATATTTTCTAAAGATAGGTTGTCTGGGATTGTTTTACATTGTAGGTGATTTCCCCAGCATACATTTATGGGACAACCTTTGGTTTCAATCATTGTTCAATAAAATAGAAAGTTTACTCCAAATACAGCCTGTGTCAAGTCCCATAATTGTGGGGTGAGATTGTTGCGATAGTTTGTGTTAGATCAGGGAGTATAGCCTTGGCAGAAGTCAAAATGTATTAAGAGAATACCCAACAGTGTCTTCTTTTAAAATGTGTGCTTAATTGTTCATTTTGTACTGATAGAAAAGGACCGGGAGTGGTGTAAAGAGAATTTTGCTACGGGGTAGTTGTGCACCATATAAACGGTGGGCAAGAATGGAGGTCCCATATAGTAATGAAAGTATAGTAATTTCATGACAGTGTTTTCTCTTGAGCCCTCTCCTGGACTAGGACAACGTTTGAGCTTTTCTAGACTGTGTTTGTTGCATCTTAAATCGCAGATGATAGCAATACCGAAGCAAACTGTGATCTTGTAATAAACTATGTAAGGATGCAAGGCAAAAAGTGTCATACCAGAAATGTAACGTGTACTGTACATGCAGGATCCACAGAGATCTTTGGGGATCTGCTGCACATATAAGGGGACATGGCCTAATGAGCTGGACCCTCAAAAATGGCTGACCCTCTCCTCATTCTTCGATTCACTCTCTTTCTATTCTCCCACTTCTTTTATAGAGTGCTATTTTGCTAGCCTGCCAGTTGCCCCCTTGTTAGCCTGCCACTTCCTCTGTTGTTAGGCTGCCAGTTGCTCTGTTGCCAAGTTCCAGTTGCTCCATTGCTAGCCTGCCAGTTGCCCCCTTGTTAGCCTGCCACTTCCTCTGTTGTTAGGCTGCCAGTTGCTCTGTTGTCAGTTTCCAGTTGCTCCATAGCTAGCCTGCCAGTTGCTCAGTTGCTAGCCTGCCAGTTGCTCAGTTGACAGCCTGCCATTTGCTCCATTTTTAGCCTGCCAGTTGCTCTGTTGTTAGCCTGTCAGTTGTGTGATATATACATCCCATATACATAGTTCAGTTTTCTTGCACTATGTTAGCCGATGGTAACATAAAAAGGGTTGCTCCAAAAAAACCAGAGGACACCTTAGCGAGGCTGCCATTCACTTCCTGTGCCTGAAGAAGTCCTTTGAAAATTACGAAAGCTTGCAAATTAATGATTTTGTTAGCCTAAGGTATAATCTTGTTGTCTTTTTGGAGCAACACGTTTTATAATCCCATATACATAGATGTATAGTTATATGGTTATTTTCTCTTCAGCAGTACAACAGTAATCTGCATGTAAAATAACCACCGAATGGGACTATTCTTAAGTTAGTACTGCAGAAAAATCATTGACTAACATTTTTCTTCCAACTAGTTTATTCCACTTTTTCTGTGTGAAAACATGCACAATCGGATCTCTCAATATAAGGCCTGGCATTGTTAGAACATGTTATTTTGCTTTCTCTCGTAGTCTACAAATAAAGAAATTCAACTACCAGAATCCAAGATGACATGAACCAAATTGCAAAGACTATTTGATCATTTCACATCTGACTGGGGGAATCTTGAGACATTCCCAATAAAGGGCCTGATTTTTGGAATTTCCTGGGTGCTGAACAGTGACTTTGCACATATTCAGCGTGCAAAACTCCTTTTGTCGATTCATGGAACTGACATTGCATGCCTTTCTGGGACCTTGCAGGGACTCTGTGCAGATCTGTCACTGCTTTGCATGCAGTAAAGCTTATTGTGTGACATTCCACACAAAGTGTGGGAGAGGCCATGCATATTCCCCATTTTCCCAGCCAAATGATGAAGAACGTGGATGTTTTGGGGAGCGGGCCACACAGTGTAATCGCATGCCCATTCAAGCGCAGGCCAAACCAAATTCATGGAACCCAACACGCAATCTCACATCAGGAAAGGATGCACGCAAACCTTGTGGACTCACCGCCAAATGATAGGAGACACAGAGCACTGTGCACATAGGATCCAACGCACAGAGGTAGGGTTCACCTAGCGATTTAGGTGTGACATCATGTAGTTGAGGTGCTGGGAGAAGTTAGGCGTGCACATATGCAGATTAGCACGGTGCAGGCGTCATTTACAGGCGTTCACATACAGATTCACTGAATGCCGACTTGAGTTACGTAAGAAGCAATCCATTTTTTCAGAGTGCAGTTAGGAGTTACGGGGGACCACATGCAGTGTCACCGGGGTGCTGTGTTGACTAATGGGGAACAGCCTGCAGTTTGGCCGGGGTGCATTACTTCATGGACGAGGAGAGGTTGGTATACGTGGCTGGATATGCTTTGCGTGGGGGCGTGTCATGGGCGTTCCAGCTGCTACTTGACCATAGGATTACTTTGCAATCATGATTCGATGAATATGCGGAGCACGCAAAGAATCCTGTCCAATCAGGGATGCACAAAGTCATCTCCCACGGGAGGGACTTTAAGGGACATATGCACATTTTCTATGAATCGGGCCCAAAATGTATTACTTTCAAGACTTATACACGCTCCAGAAAAGCCTATGTGAAATCATTGCAAAATCAACTCCCATTATTTTAAAACTTGGATCGGATTTGGATAACATAAGGTTAAAAAAAGGTTAACATCAGACACAGGCATCAACACATGTTAGACCTTGCAAGCCCGTTCTAAAATCCTAGCAATAAATGCAGTAAATGGAGTTGTTAAATCCTTAAAACATTGTAATAAAGTAACGGACATAACACTTGGAGTTTCACAACAAATGTTAATGCATTTTTAGTGCATCAAATAAAGCAATATGCAAGAGAGCAGATCTTAACACAACACAACACAACCGGGCAAAAGGATAGCTCAGTGATAACTCGTTTGTTTTGGAAGCAAAACAATGTAGAGCAAATCAGGTTCAAATTCCTGCGCTTAGAGACATGTGTGATGAAGAAAAGATGTGTTTTTATTTTTTAATTAACTGAGCTGCGGCCAGACACAGTTTAGTTTAGTTTATTTTAGTTTATTATTTGTAATGCGCTCCAGACCCGAGGGTATTCAGGCGCAAGGCATAAGGATATTCAAATTGACAAGGGGGGTCCTGGGTGTCTCTCTGCCAGACATTAGTCCTGGTTACGAGAGACTAAGACTAACACCCAGGACATCAAAGATGACATCACAAATGTCATTGATCACATCACTGATGACATCAGATGTGAAATACATTTTGATGAAAAGTCGCTACAAGGAGTTGTGTTTATATAGTTGATAACAAGATGTCAGGAGTGATCGGGAGACCTATCATGAACTATTTAATCTATTTAAGAATGTACTCATCTAATATCATTTTATTGGAGTGTTGTTGTTAATACAGAAACCTAATCATATATAAAGATAGACAATGACTGCAGCATGCACCATAGAAGTGCACTATTTATAATATTGTAATTTTGGATAGTACAATAATGAATGCTCTCTTATCAGAGCTTTGAGTAATGTTAAACATGTAATAACTAGCTAACAATTCAAGACTTACAGCACTTGTGCTGGTACAAACAATACATATGAAGCACCACAATGCATACAAATCAGAGGAACATACAGCGAAACTACAGTAAGGAAGAAAGAAACTGCATCATCAGAAAATGTTAATGACATTAAAGTTTATCTTCATGTATACAAATTAATTGTATGTTTGAGGCCTGCTCATTTGCCCATGTATGTGCACCATGAGCTGAGACCAAACCCTAAGGAAAGTACATAACGAACATATGACAATGTTAACATCTAGATATATAGCACCTTTTTAAATTGTATTATTCTGACTGCCAGGGAACAAACCACCTGGCCTATATATGTCAATGAACAAAAACAAGTGGCCCAGATATGTGATGTCATCAGTGCAGTCATCAATGACATTTGTGATGTCATCTTTGATGTCCTGGGTGTTAGTCTTAGCAGTGCACGGTGGTGGCACAAGTTATGGTTGCTTAGCTTACCATAGCTGGCAAATTTCAAGGGTTTTTCAGTTTTACTTGGAACCATAACGTCCCTTTAACAAAGTTTTTTCACTGAATTTCATAGGTTTTTAGTAGCGCAACTTAACCATAACGTCCCTTTAACAAAGTTTTTTCACTGAATTTCATAGGTTTTTAGTAGCGCAACTTAACCATAACATCCCTTTAAAAAAGATTTTTCACTGAATTTCATAGGTTTTTAGTAGCACAACTTAATAATAATAATTCTGATTTTATGTACATGTAAAATTGAACATACTGAACCTCCTCTACTGAGTTTGATGTCCGCGAACTCTTTTAATGTCCGCGGACATGTTCGGACAACAGCACCACTACCTAAAAACTCTGGGAGGGTATGTTTAATTGTTATATCATAACATATGAACATTTTACAAATTCACAAACCAGCACACATAAACATTATATGTAGTAATATATAAGAAGTGTAACCCATATATGTAGCACACTAACCATTCATTTAAATACAATATGTTCTAAAATGGAATATACCAAAAGAAGATAAATAGGCTTCCAACATAATTACCTCACAGACACTCCACAACCAAGAAGAATAGCAGACCTACAGACTACTCAGAACATACCTTACCTGGAATAGTAAGTGTACTGCATTTTACTCATATATTTATAAACTTTCTGTATTAGATTAAAAAAAATGATATTATATTTTTTCTCACAGAAATGTCTAGTACTCTGGAGTGGCTAGAAGAGCATTTCCCACATGAGGAAATCTCAGAAGATAGTGAAACTAATGGTAGACACTTTACAATAAAAACCATTTAATTATTATTATTTTATATACATTTAACATATATATATTTTTTGTACAGAGCATACCAAAATAGAAAGTACTTCAGAAAAAAATGTTATGGATAAGACTCTTCACAGCATACAAGAAAAAATTGATCTATTGTTGGCTAATTTTAATAATTTGAAAACCTTTGTGGAAGATCAATTTAAACAAAAAAACTTCATACCAATGTCCCAAATGTGCCTGTCCCCGCTCACCATATCCCAATCAATTATCCCCAAACCCTCTCCATGAACCAAAACGTTTTGATTAGACTTCCATCCCTTCTTCACCTCGTACAAATCCTGTTGAAACCCTTAATTCTCCTGTTTTTGTTTCAGTTTCTGCCTCACCTTCTCTGTCATACATTATTCTTATATGTTAAATAAAGTTACATTTTTATATTGTGTTCTAATTCATTTCATTTTTTTTTAAAAAGCAATTTAGGTGTCCGCGGACACCGCGGGTGTCCGGAATGTCCGTAAAGAAACGAAAATGGAGGTGTCCTGAAGAACACTATACCTGTCCGTACTGTTCACTAGCAAGTTGAAACTGTTCTAAGAACACACGCGGTGTCCTGAAATGTTCGTAAATGAACAAAATAGGGGTGTCCTGAGAACGGTATGCCTGTCCGTTTTGTTCACAGGCAGGTTGGAACTGTTCTAAGAACACATCATGTGCCCTATAATGTACATAAATAAACGAAATAGGGGTGTCCTTAGAACACTATACCTCTCTGTGATATTTGCATGCAAGTTCAAACTGTTCTAAGAACACATGCGGTGCCCTGAAATATTCGTAAATAAACAAAATAGGGGTGTCCTGAGAACGCTATGCCTGTCTGTATTATTCGCAACCAAATTGAAACTGTTCTAAGAACACATGTGGTGTCCTCAAATGTGCGTAAATAAACAAAATGGAGGTGTTCTGGGGACGCTATGTCTGTCCGTATTGTTCGCAAGCCAGTTGAAACTGTTCTAAGAACAAACGCCTGTCCGTAACTGTTCGTTTGAAGTTTGACGCACTTTTAATTACTTCAGGACCCGAACAGTGTCCGTAGAACATCAACGCACATGCTCAAACCAATGTCCGTGCATTTAGTGTCCTGTGGACAGCCGCTTCCTTCGCGGACATGTTCGCGAAGTGATCATGTGACCGCGCCCATGCTGATCGCGTGTTCTGAATGCGGACACTGTTCGTGTCCCCGAACAATTTAAAAGTACTTTTTCAAGTAATCCACAATATTTTTCAATAAAAACTCACCATAGCACAAGTCCCACATACTAATCCTGAGTTTCTACATACTTTTTGAAACTTTTTGAACCTTTTTTTGTGTTTGATCTGTCCGCAGACAGCACGCATGTCCACGAACCGCGTACAAGCACCCTTATAAAAGACCACACCCTAGAACTTATTCTCATTGTGTTTCTGGCTATTCTACAGAGCACAGCGATTTTTGCTGCCACCTGCAGATTTCCATCTTCAACCTGATGGCATCCATGGCTGCACTGCTGCCACCTGGTGCTGCATCTGCCTCAGCACCACCCCCACCCCCTCCACCACCACCACCTCCCCAAGGGCCTGAAGGGGGAACAGGAGTGAGGATGCAGAGGAGGAAGAAGAGGATGACGAGAATGAGGTAGTGGAAGTCCCTACTACCCGTACTTGGTGTGAGTCTTGGGTGTGGCGGTTATTTACCATTCATGGGAATGGTCCTAAGGCTTGTGCGAACCAAGTCACCTGCAATGAGTGCAAAATGGCACTCAGTCGCGGGAGGCATGGTTCGTACAGCTTTGCGACCACTACCATGAAGCGACACCTAAGGTAATTTCACTCTGGGGCCATTTGCAAGGTTGTACATTGCGAGGAGCGTAGCAGGTTGACTTCCTCTACTTCATCCTCTTTTTCTGATCCTGTCACCACAAGGAACACTCCTTTGGGACAGCATTTTCCTCAAGCTGCCTCACAGGCCAATGCGCAATGCTGATGACCCTTACCTTTCGAGGGTCACAGTTGTGTGTATGTACTGCGACGCAGTACTCTGCAGGGGGGAGCAACTTCGAAGTGCTTTTGAGACTTTCGTCTCAGAGCACAAGAAGATCTGCCCACTACCCAAATAAAACCCACTCTACATCTTCCTCTCTCAGCTTGTCCTTTCTTATCCCTGTGGTTGGTGTCCCCCCTTTACCCTCCTTTCCCCTCCTCTACTAGTGTGTCTTGTATAAGAAAAACAAAAAATATAAAACAACAAAAATCAAAGAAAATAAGGCTCTTTTCAGAGCCGCCTTTCACAGTTAAAAAATAAAAGTGAAAATAAATGAAACAGGGCCCTGTGTATTTTTTAGAAGTCCGTGGACAATCCGCGGACATCTAAAATTTTGGGGTGCTGCCCTATCATAACCATTGCAATTTTCTCTGGGAGGAAGTGGTGGTTCTTAAAAGAGCCTTTTGGTGGTGTTTGTGTTTGAAAAATTATAAATATTCAACACCTACTACAAAATGGATGCTGTCATTCTAAAAAAGGTCGCAATGCATTTTGTATATTTCTCAGAAAAATCTGATTGCCAGCATAAGTAAAATGTACTCCATCTCTGCGAAAAATGTATGTACTACGAAACATAATATTTTCATTGTGAAAAGAGGACATGCCAAAATCTTTTAGAAAGGCACAAACAGCCTTATTGACATTGTGCCTTGCTTTCTCCATTTGTGGACCAAATGAAGAAGAATGAAGCCACATTTGTCTCTGCGCAATCCGTGAAAAAATTAATTGAGAATTTGGGCACATGTCCATGACCTTCCCAAGTCCTTCTTTCATTGCAAATTGCAAAGAAATGCCAGACACATGTCCTAAACTGTTCCCTCCACAATGAATTATAAATATATCTGGATGTTGCTCCATCTCCAAAGTAGCACAGAGAGGTAGCAAGTCCAACCACTTCATTCCACGTACTCCATGCCAGTGTACTTCCACATGTGGGAATCCAAGATCTACAGCTACTCCACAGCTTTCTGCATGCACCTTCAACCAATGCATCCACGAGCATCCCAAAATCCAAACAATCTGTTTTCTGAAACACACAGCCATAGCTATCTGTTCTTCTCTCAGCAAAAACAGTATCTGAGAAACTCTCTCCTGGCACAACACACCCACTACACTTTCCTGACCAATCCCTTTCTATGCTTATTCTCATTTGCGTGGCTTCCCAACCCAAAAATACCCGGATGTAATACCCGATGTCTGTGAACTACCGCCATGTCCGCGGACATATCGTAACATGGACAGCCCTTCTACCATTTCCAGTTCACTCTCTGTGCCATTCCATCATTGGATGTAGCTAAGAAGTCGCATGACCATCCACCAATCACATAGAATACCTCTACATCTAACTGCATCATCATAGATCAGCACTGCAAATATATTGTGAATCTCTCTGAGTACAAGTGACATTTCATTGGAAAGCACCTTGTACAAGAAATACTGTACAAGTCTCCAAGATTTCTACTTGCAGCTCCATGCATATCCATATGCATGAACACAAACTACAGGTATGCATATTTTCTGTAAAGTACATGTACAAATTTTGTAGTTTCATATAAACAGATTAACTGACTTTTACCTTGTATAATCTGTAAAATTAACTTACTGTCTTTTTTTTCCATCTCCTAAAATCAACTTTCACTTACAAACCTTTATGCTATTTAATTTCTTTTTACACACACATATTCAAATCATGTAGAACTAACATTTTTTAAATAAAATATATAGACTACGTATAGTCAAACAAAATTGCATGCACACACTCTGTTCAAATCTCAAACAACAATACTTGTACAATAACATAAACATTTTTTTATGTTTTTTTATTTATTTAATTACTTATATTTATATAGGGCAAGCAGCCCATGACATTGAGGCACTATTATTTGCAAGAGCTTAGTTACAGGAATAGTGGTATTCAGTGGTACATTATTAACTTCACAAGGCATACTAAAGATATTTTGTTTGCTACGGTGAGTCATTGCAGTACAGTTTATTGATTAATAACATATGATATGTATTCAACTGGTGCAACATATCTTATGTGAATAACATAGTTTTAATGGTTTTGAGGAAGGCGCTGAGGATCTCAATTAAAAAAAATCAATGTCTAAATTAAAAACAGTGCTATATACAAACAAAATTACTAATTTGTTTCTTTTACAATTGCAGTGAAGACCATTCTCCTGAAAAGAAGCAGACGAATTTGAAGTACACAGAAAAACTGAGAAGTAACCTGCTCATTTTAGAACGAAAGTAAGTTGAATACCACCATAATATTTGTGTTATTATTCAAACAAACTGAAAGGTTAATTCATGCTATTTCTGTGCCTAAAAATAGAGATTGTGCACCATTCTCTACAAAAATACCCATTTCTTAAACAGTGATTTACAGCCAGAATGGTCCACAAATTCCTATTTTTCGACACACAAATCACCCAACTCAGCTGCTAGAATTCTGATGCTATAGAACAAACGACTGTTTTAATTGTATAGCATTAGATTTAATATTTGTACTTCTCCACACCACTAGCTTACTTTTTTCTGTCATCTGAACCCCAATTTAGTAGCACATTAATTCAAGAATACCCATCCCTACTAGTTGTAGTTGCCCAATGCACAATCACACACCATTACATACATCTTTATCATCTTACTCAAACACTCATGTACACAGCACACATACATTGCAGAACACCCCAACCCATGCCTTCTTTATTTTTTTTAACAGACCCTAAAGAATGCCTACCAAAAATCAATTCCGTAGAAAGCAACGCAGAAGTAGAACAAATGAAAATAAAAGTGTCCAACATAAGCATCCATCTCTAGCAGAATTTGTAAAAGAAGTTGAAACAAAACAGCTAATAGAGTCATTTAGTGAATCAAAAGAAGTTTCAAATACAAAAACGTTGCCTCCTCTATCAAAATGTAAAACAAACCAGAAAACAATTAACAAAAAATCAGCTATCACTACAGATAAAACTGCTTCTATAAATCTTGATATAGTGCAAAGTAAGCATACCAAGAAAAGTATTTGAGCCAAAATGTTCTGTCACAGAATCCTTCAAAATCTTATAAAAACAGGAGAGAAACCAGGTTCAACCCGTAAAACCTATCGTAGAAAATTAATCTTAGACGCGTTGATAGACAGTGCAATTATTCTCAAAAGAAAGTTATTTATTTTAGTGTTAAACAAAATGAAACCACTAACAAAACTAATGACTAAATTACAAAAAAGACTTCTCAATAAACGAAATGCCAACAGAAAGAACTTATTAAGTATCTGCGGAGGAGAATGGAGTCACACTACAAACACAGAACCATACTTAAATGAAGACGCATACAAACAAAAGCAAACAAATACAATTGCCATACATAGCAGTGGTCGAGGTTATGAAAAAGTTAATAATACCATAATGGAACAAGAAGTACTGCTTACATAAATATGCCCTGAAAACTTAGAATTACCCCTCCATTCAACTGAATCACCACGTCTAGTGTACAAATGGACATTCCCAAAAAAAAAATTCAAGTCTTTACGCCAATTCCTCAATCAATATGTGAAAGGCAAAGACAAAATCAAAATTAAACTACTCCAAAATATGGATACCTGTCCAGTGCGGAAGTACACAGGACTACAAGGACATTCATTGGCCTGCATTACAGGACCTACTTGCAAAACCACCCTACATGATATCAAAAGGATATCAACACATCATTCAACTATAAGAAATCTAGTTTATAAATTGTACTATGGTAAAAGTCCTGCTTTAGCACTAGCCAATTTAAATAACATTCTTCTATATGGTACAGCAAAAGACCTACTTGAAGAAATCGACTATATCCAGAAAAAATATTTTGGAAGTGAAAGCCACTTACAGAATCAAATAGCTGTAAACCAAATTAGCAACAATTCTACACATGGCAACCTTTTACTACACACATACAAAAAAAGAAATACTAACATTTAAAAGTACATCAGCTGAAGTACCAAACCATGTGTGTTTATGTTGCCGCAGAACTTTTAATAAAAGTAACACAAAAACTGTAGACCTATCATACAAAATAGAAGACAATGAAGATTCTAAATGGTTTGAATTAGCTCTCTATCTTATAGCAGAAAACAAATACGAAATAACTGACCCCTTAATACTTTGCAGTTACTGCACTACAAAACTTGACAACAACCAAACTCCTTCACGTGCTATCACAAATAATTTGGAATTATACCCACTACCAAAACCCCTACAACAACTTAATTTATATGAGTGCATCATAATTCAAACAGTGCACCCATTTCAAGCAATAATACGACTTCAACCAAAAACAGCAAAATTACCTCCCTCTGAATTAGTGAAAGGTATTTGTAGAAAAGTAGTGTATTTACCATTAGATCTAAAAGAAAATGTGCACACTCTAGGAGTGCAGCAATGTTTAATTATCTTAGTAAATGGAGTACCTACAAAAGACAAAAAATGTGGCAACAGCTGGTAGATTTAAATAAAGTTAGACAAGCCTTGCAATATCTTAAAGAGAATAATGAATATTACAAAGAAATTAATATTGAAGAAAACTTGAAGGATACAACTGAAATAATTCAAGAGACACAAGAAGCCGGTCAATTTGAGCTCCTAGATCCTGTTACAATATCAAATACTTTAGACCATTATACAATTCATCCATTGCACTCTAATGACACCATAGAAGATGCACTGGAAATGTTCCAAATTCGTCAAACAAAAGGATCACCAATCAGCATATGGGGAAAAAGTATAGAAGCACATGCTTTTCCTCTACTCTTTCCTACTGGCAAAGGAGGAAAGTACGATGATAGACCTATTCAAATATCAGCATCAGAATACCGCTCATTACGGATGTATTCTGAAGATCCCAGATTTAGACAAAATGTGGAATACATATTCCACCTACTCTTTGAAAGTGAATTAGCAACTTTATGTTACGGAGTTGCACACACATTAAAATCAGGATCCCACTTTCAAAATATGACAGCTACACAATTATTACAAAATGTGCAACAAAAAGATGAAGTTTTACAATCAATATTACAAATCTATTAGTAAACATGCGTGGTACTAAATAGTACTGGATTCAACGTCATGGAGATGTACGTTGCATGATCAGAAACCTTGGCCCACCCACTTGGTTTGTTACATTAAGTTATGCAGAATATGCATGAGAAGATTTACATGATTTCCTATGCATATCAAACAAAAACAAAACAAACATAGATATGCTAACACCTGGAGAACTTTGTTCTCTGGATCCTGTTAATGTTTCAAGATATGTTCACCATCGCTTCATTGCTATGCCACTTTTTATTTGTAATAAAACTGTTCCTCTCCTTGGAGAAGTGCAACACTTCTTTTGGAGAAAAGAATACCAAGCCAGAGGAGCACCACATATCCACATGCTTTTATGGATTAAATATGTTCCTAAATTTGGTCAAGACAGTGATGTCACTGTTTTACAGTTTATTGAAAAATATGGCACTTGTAAAATTACATCAGAAGCCACAAATAGTGATCTTCCTGCACACATTTTACAATTTCAAAGACACAAATGTGGCAAATATTGTCGTTGCAAATACAAAAACAAAGGGAAATACTACACCAAATGCCGATTTGGTTTCCCTAGACCAGTTACAAATACAGGTCAAGTGAACAACCTCATGTCTTCAGTTAGACATAGTGTTGAAGGTAAGTCACTTAAAAATACATATTACATAAAATCATTGCCCACTTATGGAATGCAAAAATAGATGTGTAGTACATTGTAGACAATTCTACTGCAGTTGCACGATATGTCACAGCATACTTAACCAAAGCAGAAAAGACAGAGCTCCAATACCTCTGGGATGACCTGTCATCAGAAAAAACAGTATCTCAGAAATTATACAGCTTGGGCATAAAAATGCTCTCCCATAGAGAATGTGGTTCCTATGAAGCAGCTGATCATTTAACTGGTACTGCATTGTATGGCAAATCTGAAAATATAGTATGGCTAAGTCTTGGCCAGCTAAATCTAGAAAAAGAGTTCTAAAATCATACAAAGATATAGAAACAATAGCCAAACATGATCCCAACAGCCAACACATTTTAAAAAACAATTTATTGGACACATACTACCCAAACAGAAGTAATACTTTGGAAACCATGTGTCTATACCACATAGCCCAAAACTTCACATACAAAAATAATATAAAACCAGATGAAAAAAAAGGTAAATACAGAGTGACAAACTGTGAAGGCAGCTTAGTAAAACTCACCGAACCAAATTTCATTAATTATATCAAACTGTCATTAAAGACTCCTCACCATAAAGAAGTATATTACATGTCCCTGCTACAACTCTTTAAAACATGGAGAAAAGAAGAAGAAATACTAGATAACTATGACTCATGTGAAGATGCTTTCAAAGCAAATGAAAGCACTATAACTGATGTAAACTTTACACCACAATACAAAACAATGTTGCACAATGAACAGCAACACGAAGAAGAACTCCAGGCCCAACTAGATAAGGACACTCCTGACACTAGTCAACCTTCTGTAACAGGAAGCCAAGAACCACTGGGAGAACCACTAATAACAAATGAGGCAGAATTAGCTATGACAGAAGTAGAAAACACCACGTGTCAGTATGAAGATAAAGAAGACTTAACTATACTACAATCAAAAGTAAACAATGAGCAACATAGCATTTTTCAAGAAGTAACAAAAGAAATTGCACATGGTGTACAACATGAAAACAAAGAATGCACCTGCCAAAATTACAAACCTATAATACTGTACGTCAGTGGTGAAGCTGGTTCTGGCAAGACATTCCTAATCAAAATCATCAGTAAGTTCCTTCAACAATTGACAAACAACAAACTGTCAGCTGCTGTCACTGCCCCCACAGGTTTAGCTGCCTACAACATAGGCGGTGCCACTTTACACCGATTACTACTCCTGCCAGTAGAACACCAAAATAAATTAGACTATTACAAACTTTCTACAGAAGCTGCAATGGAACTACGCAGAGTATTAAAACAAATGAAAATGCTACTAATACATGAAGTGAGCATGGTGTCCAACCTAATGTTGGCTTTGATTCACCTCAGATTACAAGAAGTACTCAAAACAAACTATGAAGAGCTATTTGCAGGAAAACACATTATTGTTTTCAGAGATCTTCTTCAATTGACACCAGTAAAAGGTGAGCCTATTTTTAAAACATTAGGACACAAACTCTGCCGTAAAACTGTTGGCAGCATTGGAAATGTCAACCTTTGGCAACATTTCCAATACAGAGAATTAACAGAAAACATGCGGCAATCTGCAGATCTCACTTATGCCAACATCTTAAAAAGTATCAGAGTTGGTATACTTTCCAAAAAAGCAGAAGCAATATTGAAAACTCGGCACATTAATGCACTTTATGGCGATAATGCATGTGCTACAGATGTTATAGAACAATTAGCCCACAAAAATGTCAATTGTATGGCCTTAATGTCAACTCTTGCAAGCTGTTTCAAATTCAATGAAATAATGTTAAGTAAAGCAATGCAACCAATACTGGAAATTAGCGCTACAGACAAACTAGATGTACATGGTATGACACTACCCATATGTGACCAAGCCACAACAAGACTAAATAGATATTAAAATTATCCTTAAATTGCAGAGTAATGCTTATATGTAACCTTGACATGGACCAAGGACTAGTTAATTGAGCACTGGTTACAGTTGTTGGCTTTCAAACATACCCACGTGACAACAAAATTCAGTTTGTCAATATTCTCTTTGACAAACTTTCAGAAGTAAAAAGGATAGGACGCTCAACAGCTTGATTCCTTCTCTTCAAAGACATGTATGTACGCAGAGAACAATTTTCTCTAACTCTTGCATATGCAGTCACGATTCATAAATCACAAGGTCTTATCCTAGACAAAGCAATGATAGATATTGGTAACACAGTCTTTAAAGAAGGCATGAGCTACGTAGCACTATCACGCTTACGTACACTTGACGGTCTTTTTTTAATCAACTTTGATGCAAGTAAAGTAAATGCTGATATTCCTTGCATTTTAGAATACAATAGACTTTGCTCACTATACACCCCCATCTAAACACATATTCTGTTCCACAAAATGTAAAACGTTATAAAAGAAAAATAAATCAAACAGAAATGCAACAGGATGTCACTGCAAATCCTCCAAAGAGAGTAAAAGAAACTAATACTTCATCAAGTACAACAAGCAAAAAAGAATCAATTAGGGAAAGTAAACCAGGTACTTCTTCAAAGAAGGAAGACAAACTCCAAAAAAAGCAGTCAGATACAGAACTACCTGGTCCATTTAAACTCTCAAATATAGTTGGTGTAAGTTGCTATGCAAATGTAGCATTGAATATTCTATTTCAATTACCACCAATTGTTGACAACATTTACTTAAACAGTACAGACCCATTGTGTTTGCAAATGTTAGTACTTCATAGAAACGCAACAAACAATCCTGTCAACACGTATAGTGTTCATGGAATAAGACAACAATTGGACTACTGTGCTGGAATGGTGAAATTCACTATAAACTCACAGGAAGATACACAAGAATTTCTAATGTACTTACTACAAGTACTGGAAAACAAAAACATACCTATAAATGAAATATTCCAGATTTCATACATATGGAAACATACATGCACTCTCTGCAACAATGTGACACAAGAACAAATCCCCAATTAACGCTTCGTATATATATCAATACCTAACTGTGAATCCATTTCATTTCAGCAACTTGTACAAAATGCAAACCATGGTAGATTATGTTCTACCTGCAATTCAAATAATCGCTCCACGTTAGGATTACAAACACATAGTAAAGACGTAATACTAATGCTTCTACGTTACAATGCAGATGGTACCAAAAACAACTGCAAGCTGACTGGATTCACACATGGTCAAATATCACTTGGTAAGAAAACCTTCACAACAATAGGTATAATCTACCACGCAGGAGCCACAACCAATTCAGGGCACTTGTGATATTTGACCATGTGTAATCCAGTCAGCTTGCAGTTGTTTTTGGTACCATCTGCATTGTAATGTAGAAACATTAGTATTACGTATTTACTATGTGTTTGTATTACTAACGTGGAGCGATTATCTGAATTGCAGGTAGAACATAATCTACCATGGTTTGCATTTTGTACAAGTTGCTGAAATGGAATGGATTCACAATTAGGTATTGATATATATACAAAGCATTCATTGGGGATTCAGAACACGCGATTAGTGTGGCCACGGTCACATGATTCCTTCACGAACATTTCCCCAAAGGAAGCGCGTGTCCCCAGGACACCAAATACACGGACATTGGTTTGCGAATGCGTGTTGATGTTCTACGGACACTGTTCGGGTCCTGAATTAATTAAGTGTGTCACACGGCAAACGAACATTTCAGGACACCGTTTGTGTTCTTAAAACAGTTTCAACTTGCTAGCGAACACGACAGACAGGTATAGTGTTCTTCAGGACATCTCCATTTTCGTTTATTTACGAACATTTCAGGAAAGCAATTGTGTTCTTAGAACAGTTTGAACTTGCTAGCGAACAGTACGGACAGGTATAGTGTTCTTTAGGAAACCTCCATTTTGTTTAATTACGAACATATCAGAACACCAATTGTGTTCTTAGAACAGTTTGAACTTGCTAGCGAACACCACGGACAGGTATAGTGTTCTTCAGGACACCTCCATTTTCGTTTATTTACGAACATTTCAGAACACCCGTGCTATCCGCTGACACCTACATTGGAACAAAGGAACCTAAGTACACTACAATACAAAAATGTAATTTATTTAACATATATTCATAATTTATGACAGAGAAGGTGAGGCAGAAACGGAAACAAAAACAGGAGAATTAGGGGTTTCAACATAATTGGTATCAGGTGAAGAAGGGATGGAAGTCTCATCAAAACGTTTTGGTTCATGGAGAGGGTTTGGGGATAATTGACTGGGATATGGTGAGGGGGGAGAGGTACATGTGGGACAATGGTACAAGGTTTTTGTTTTAAAATGATCTTCAACAAAGTTTTCAAATTATTAAAATTGGTCAACAATACATCAATGTATTCTTTTATGCTGTCAAGCGTGTTTTCCATAACAGCTTCTTCAGAGGTATTTTCCATTTTGGTATGCTCTGTACAAAAAAAATATATATATGTTAAATGTATATGAAATAATAATAACTAGATGGTTCATATTGTGAAGTGTTTACCATTAGTTTCACTGTCTTCTGACATTTCCTCATGTGGGAAATGATCCTCTAGACATTCTAGCGTACTAGACATTTCTGTGAGAAAAAAAAAAATATAGATTTTTTTTTATCTAATACAGAAAGTTTATAAATATATGAGTAAAATGAAGTACACTTACTGTTTCAGGTAAGATATGTTCTAAGTACTCTGTAGGTCTGGTCTTGTTCTTAGTTCTGTAGTGTCTGTGAGGTAATTATGTTGGAAGCCAATTTATCTTCTTGTGGTTTATTCCATTTTAGGACATATTGCATTTAAATGAATGGTTAGTGTGTTAAATATATGGGTTACATTTCTTATGTATTACTACATATAATGTGTATGTGTGCTGCTTTTTGAATTTGTTAAATGTTCATAAATTATGATATAAGAATCAAACATACCCCCCCCAGAGTTTTTAGGTAGTGGTACTGTTCTCTGAACATGTACGCGGACATTAAAAGAGTTCGCAGACATCAAGTTCAGTAGAAGAGGTTCAGTATGTTCCATATTACATGTACATAAAGTCAAAGCTATTATTATTAAGTTGCATACTAAAAACCTATGGTATTCAGTGAAAAAACTTTGATAAAGGGACGTTATGGTTAAGTTGCGCTACTAAAAACCAATGAAATTCAGTGAAAAAACTTTGTTAAAGGGACATTATGGTTCCAAGTAAAACCGAAAAACCCTTGAAATTCACCAGTTATGGTAAGCTAAGCAACCATAACTCGCGCCACCACCGTGCACTGCTAAGCCTAACACCCAGGACATCAAAGATGTCAGGAAACATGTTTAAAATTTCACAAGGTAAAACGTAAATACAATGGAAAAAATAAAATCCCATGATTAAGAGTTATGGATTACAAGTGCGAATCCACACATAGCGTTGCTTTATGAGTATAGAGCCTATGTTGACACTTAGAGATAAATACATCACTGTCAAAAATGCAATCATAAAATTAAAACATGTTTAAAAAAAGAACCATAAAGTGCAAGTGCAATAATGAAGGATCTCATACATAAGGCAAGCTATAGCATAAAGTGGAAGTGCATTTCTGTGCAAACATATTGACAGCAGCAATATACAATCAGAAAGGTCGGTAGTCATAAAGTGCAAGTGCATATGTACACCGATGTCTTCCTATTATTTTGGGTGAATGCCCGAAGCTGAAGTGCAAATTTATGAAGACAGACAATCTAGGCAGTACTGAACCTTATAGAATAACAAAGACAGAGAGAGGGCAAAAATAGGGAGAGGAAAACTATCTACAGAAAAGTAAAGAAGACAGATTCAAAATAAACATGTCATGTCATAATCATAAAGTCGCGTTCCCCAAATACATCAGAAAGACAAGGCAGCCATGGAACCGAAAAGAAAATATATCAGGTTGAATAACACAGATAATAAAATTAAAATACATAGGGCATTACCAGGGCAGTGTACCAAATTGATACCTGAGAGAAACATTATTAGGTAGTCAGAATCAAAAGGGACGTTATGGTTAAGTTGTGCTACTAAAAACCAATGAAATTCAGTAAAAAAACTTTGATAAAGGGACGTTATGGTTAAGTTGCGCTACTAAAAACCAATGAAATTCAGTGAAAAAACTTTGTTAAAGGGACATTATGGTTCCAAGTAAAACCGAAAAACCCTTGAAATTCGCCAGTTATGGTAAGCTAAGCAACCATAACTCGCGCCACCACCGTGCACTGCTAAGCCTAACACCCAGGACATCAAAGATGTCAGGAAACATGTTTAAAATTTCACAAGGTAAAACGTAAATACAATGGAAAAAATAAAATCCCATGATTAAGAGTTATGGATTACAAGTGCGAATCCACACATAGCGTTGCTTTATGAGTATAGAGCCTATGTTGACACTTAGAGATAAATACATCACTGTCAAAAATGCAATCATAAAATTAAAACATGTTTAAAAAAAGAACCATAAAGTGCAAGTGCAATAATGAAGGATCTCATACATAAGGCAAGCTATAGCATAAAGTGGAAGTGCATTTCTGTGCAAACATATTGACAGCAGCAATATACAATCAGAAAGGTCGGTAGTCATAAAGCGCAAGTGCATATGTACACCGATGTCTTCCTATTATTTTGGGTGAATGCCCGCATGCTGAAGTGCAAATTTATGAAGACAGACAATCTAGGCAGTACTGAACCTTATAGAATAACAAAGACAGAGAGAGGGCAAAAATAGGGAGAGGAAAACTATCTACAGAAAAGTAAAGAAGACAGATTCAAAATAAACATGTCATGTCATAATCATAAAGTCGCGTTCCCCAAATACATCAGAAAGACAAGGCAGCCATGGAACCGAAAAGAAAATATATCAGGTTGAATAACACAGATAATAAAATTAAAATACATAGGGCATTACCAGGGCAGTGTACCAAATTGATACCTGAGAGAAACAGTATTAGGTAGTCAGAATCAAAACTCAAACATACAAGAAGAAGAGATTAAGCTAGAGGGACAAAGCTGTCAAATTCCCATGAAGGTATGTAGCTCCTCATCCACGTTGTGACCATTAGGGTATTTGGTATCATAATCTAAAATGAACCTGGTTTCCAATTGCCTGAGTTTCAAGGTTCGGTCACCTCTTCTAAGGTGAGTCGGAACATGGGCCACAGCAAACAACGTAAGTAAATGAAAGTCACCATCGTGCTCCTGCCTGAAATGTTTGGCCATCGGGTACTTAGGGTCAAAGTTCTTGATAGCTCTAAGGTGCTGCAGAATTCTGAGCTTCAATATACATGTGGTGGACCCTACGTATCATTTCTGGCAGGGACATTCAAGGACATACCCTACAAATGTAGTGTCACAATTGATAAAATGTTTGATCCTAAATTCAGTGCCTGTAATAGGATGTATAAATGATTTGCAGGCAGTAGCATGTGGACAAGCCTTACATTTTTGGCACTTAGTAAAACCTTTAGGTAAACCTGGTAGCCAATTGGTCATAGTAGAATTTTTTTGAACAGGGGATAGATAACTCGAGACCAGTCTGTCCTTTAATGACGGTGCTTGTTTGTAGGTCAATATAAGGCATTTAGGCAGTACTGGACCAATCTTTGTCAAGCATGAGGATGCGCCAGTGTCTCATAATAATCTTCCAAACATCATATGACGCATTGTTGAATGTGACAATAAGGCAGGGATCATCATGGTCCTGATTTTTTTTACTAGTAGGACCATGCAGTAGTTTTTCCCTTGAAAGTGTACGTGCTTTAAGAAAGGCCGTCTCTATAATATTTTTTCAATAACCCTGTTGTAAAAAGCCAACGCCAGCCAAACTGCAACACCGGTCAAATTCAAGAATGTCACTGCAGTTGCGCCGAAAGCAAATACATTCGCCATAAGGGACACTGTTCTTACAGGATGGGGGATGACAGCTCGTGGCATGCAGAGGGAGGCCTGTGTTTGTGGGGTTTTTGTATAGGGATATATGAATGCCTAGGTTGTCAAGCCTCACATTGACATCCAAGTATACAATCTCAGTAAAGCTGTGACATTCAGTAAATCTCAGATTCACAGCATTGTTGTTAATACTGTCCACAAAAGATCCCCGCACTCTTTCATTTCCTCTCCAAATTATAAAAATATTGTCAATATAACACCACCAACCAATAATTTGTGTGGGAAAACTAACTAAAAGTAAATCAGACAGAAAAGTAGCCTCCCACCACCCCATGGTCAAATTTGCATAGGACAGAACAAAGGTACTGCCCATAGCAGTACCTCTAACTTGATGATAAAAGGAGCCCTCAAACAGAAAAACATTGTTGGTTAAGCAAAACAAAAGCATGTCCAAAATCATACAACTGTGCCCTAAAAAATTCAGAGATCGAGTGTCCAAAAAATATTTGCAAGCTGCCAACCCAGTCGTGTGATCAATAGAAGTATAGAGAGAAACAACATCAAAGGTGGCCAATATTAATCCCGCCTCCCAAGGTATATCAGTAATGTGACTTAGAAAGTCCTTGATATCCCGTAGAAATGATGGTAAAACCGAAACTAGTGGAAACAGGGTCTCATCGTTGAACTGAGCCATATGTTCTAAAAGGGAACCACATAGAGTGACAATAGGCCTGCCTGACGGATGAGTCAGAGACTTGTGTCTTAGGCAGCAAGTATATAGTAGGGTTGGTATGGCTGGCAGGAATGAGAAATGTAGCCACCTCGTTCTCAATAAGGCCTTTATCGGCCCACTTGGCACATAGAGAAGTGAGCTCCGACAATATTTGACCAAAAGGATTTTTAGAAAGCCTGGAATAGCAGCACCGATCCCGCAGTTGACGATTAGCTTCAGCCACATAACAGTCCCTTTCCTGGATGACAATATTGGAGCCTTTGTCGGCTGGTTTCATCACAATATTGGACAAATTATGTAGTTCACTCAGGGCCGAACGTTGTGAGATGGTCAAATTCTGTTTATGGTTGAAGGGTTTCTTCAGCAATTTACAAAAATCACTGATGCAGAGATCATGGAATGCCTCAATGCAGCCCCCCACAGAGAATTGAGGATTGCACCTGGACTTTTCAGTTTAGTGCGAATATCCCAGTTGGGATCAATATCAACGTCAACAGGGTCGAAGGTGGAGGGATCAAATAGTTCATTATTAAGACAAGCCAGATCGGTCAACATAGGTATATCAGAAATACAAATGTCAGTTCGGCCAGTACGAGGCACAGATGGTCTGGCAAGTGGTGGATTAATAGAAAATAACATTTTGAGTGTGACCTTACGTAGGAATTTGTCAAAGTCCAAATGTGACTCAACATAGTCATACGTCGTGGTGGGGCAGAAATTCAAGCCCAGTGAGAGTAGTGATAATTGCGGGCCTGTGAGTATGTGGGAAGACATATTAACAATTTGATGGATCTTTATATTTTCGGTTGTTACTGTTGTTGATCCAGAGCGCGTTGACCTGCCCTGTTGATATACACTGGAGCCGTTTCCCACGACAGCCTCAACGTTTTTTTTCCTTTTGGCAATTTCTGTTTGTTTCCTCTCCCTCTTCCTCTTCCTTTGCTCTATTGGACTTCCTCACACCAACTGCCACTTACCAGTGTTCTACAAATATTTCGCAACTGTATTTCCCTTAATTGTAGAAAAAAGTTAAAAATGATGCAGCTCTAAATGCACATTTTTTGTATTTTAAATAAAATGCACCTAAAAATAAACATGTTTAAAAGAACAGCATTTTTCCTTATGTATAAATGTAATATTTTCCAACCTTTGATATAGCATCCCTTATAGTGCCACCATTCTTCACCTGCTCACATTAACTGCCCCTTAGTAGTACCATACTTGTATTTACCACTGTATTTCTTTTCCTTTACAAAAATATGAACATGTTTGTACTACTGCTGTACCTACAGACTGTACATTTCTTATTGCAACACAAATGAAAGTAGGTATTACTAAAACACATCAGCTTTCCTTTCATCTAAATGTACAGTGATTTACACCCAATACTACCATGTTTACATATCATTATAAGTACAACTTAAAACAGTGGCTACAATATTTTGGAAAAACTTGTCCCTTACTTTAAAAACACAGAAATACAGTACAAGTGCAATTGCATGTAGACATTTTTTTCCCTTTCAATAAATTCCTACTACAAACAAGCAAACCCAAATGCAAAGCTTTTCCTCACATAAAAAAGACTAGTCTTTTGCAATCACTACTACAACACACCATGTATTAACAACATACACTGCTGCAAATGAAAAGTTCCACTAGGAAAAGTCAGGGAAAGTCATCTTTGTTTTGTTATTTTGTTATTTTGTTTGCATTATTCTTGTCAAACTCAAGCCATCCACCTAGGGGACTGGTTCCTAGCCACATCTATCAAGGCCTGTTCTGGGCTCTTGATTAGTTCCATCACTAAAATTGTGAATGCCTCCTTCAAAGAAGGAAGGGTCCCCACAACACTCAAGGGTTTCTGGATTGCCCCTCTGCAAAAAAAAAAGCCATATCAGGACCCCAAAATTGACACCAACTATCGGCCAATGTCTATCTAGCCCTTCATTTTGAAGATAAGGGACAGAGTGGCCTATTAACAACTTCTGAGTCATAAAAGAGACCACCCCATTCTGAATCGTGGGCAGTCTGGCTTCAGACAAGGTTTCAGTACCAAATCAGCGTTGCTGGAATTGAAGTTTAATATGATGACTAATATTAATGACGGTACAACAATGCTGCTGGTGTCCTTGGATCTATCAGCAGTGTTTGATTTAGTGGATCACCCTATCCTCCTGAATAGACTACAGAAGGTGGCTAATTTTAGTGATCATGCTAGAGACAGGATGCCATCCTTCCTAGGTAACAGGACAATGCGGGTCTGCAGGACACAAGCGGAAGCAGACCCTGTCCAAATTAGCTATTGGGTCCCCCAATGGGCCTCCCTAGCACCAATATTATATAACATTTTTACGGCCCCATTCTTTCATATGCTAGAGGAGGAAAAGGTCTGCTTCTCAAATTTGTGGATGATTCTCAATGCCTCATTCCTTTATCAGGCATTTATGAGAAAGGCGCCTTAGCGGTATCCGAAATATATGATCTGATACATGAGTGGATGGACTTCAGTGGGTTGGCACAGAACCATGAAAAGACTGAGCTCATAATTGTAGGTTCTAGGCCAAGACTTCTAAAGCTCAATGCGGATTGTGAGTCCTTCCACATTGCGAATCATGATATTCAGAGAAAAGGAAAAATAAAAATATTAGGAGTGACATTTGATCAGACATTAAGCATGTCTGCTCATGTCAAAAGTCTTGTCTCCGCATCGACTTATTATATTTGGCTTCTCTCGCATATTCGCCAATTTATTTCCCAAAATAGATGTGAAATGATTGCCCATGCCATTATTTCATCTGAAATTGATTATTGTCGCTCCCTTCATACAGGGGTGGGAAAAATAGAACTCACTAAACTTCAAGTTATACAATATAGCACTATTAGAGCAATCATGGGGATGCGAAAGTATGCACATGTGTCAGAGGTGCGATGAAGACTGCACAGGCTACCCATCACTGCAAGGATAGATTTTAGGATTCTTACCATTACCTACAAATCCATGACAGGGATTTTCCCTGCTTACATTGCCTGCAGACTTAAAAACAAACCGGTGGTGCGCTCCCTTCACTCAAACAGGGCGAAACTGCTGCAAATACTGAAAGCCTCACTTGAACTGGTAAGAAAGGGTACCTTCTGGATGGCCGCGCCTCCCAAATGGAAAGCACTACCAATTGAATTAAGAAACTGCCTGTCTTTGGAGGGATTTAAGAGACAACTCAAAACGCATCTGTTTAGATAATCTGGGGAGGCATGCATCTCAGCACTCCCCCTGATCTTTTCTACCTCTGCTTTCGGTGGCCATATGATTCCGGGCCACTTTGATAGCGCCTTACAAATAATTTAATATAATGTAATGTTAAGTGCTGCTAGGACTTTACTCCTGAGTTCGCCCCTGCATAAAGAAAGTTTTATTAAAGTGCAAAAAGCCAATTGTGAAAATGACTACTGTACAAATTGGGGAAGCCGGGGAGCATCTCCTAACTAAATTATTTCTCAAAGGAGAATGGGTTGTGGACGATGCAAGAAACTGGCAAACCAGAATTGTGCGCGAGGTTACATCAGTCAGCAATGAAATTTGCCTCAAAGCCAGAATATTGCACGAAGCACTAGAAGCATTTTATATGACCACAACAGCTTGTGACGAACAAATACAAATGGTTCAGCTATCTGCTCAGTTATATATTCATTTGCTTTTAGTAGAAGAACGTTGGCAGCATAGTGAGTTTAGTTGGATTAATCAGGCTGGGGACCTGTCACAGACCCAGGATCTTGTTCAACAACTCAAAGCTGAGTTAACAACACTGCAGCAAGCGAGTGCAGAGCGTAAAACACAGTTTATTGCACTGAAGAATGCACATAAAGAGTGAGTAGAAAATCTGAGTGCACTGGAACACAAGCTAAATGACCAGTCTGCTCATAATAGAGTCTTTTTTGGAGGACATTCTTGCATTCCAATCAGAAATAAAACAATTAAAAACTCAAAATAGTCGATTATCAAAGGGGTTGATTCCCAAAATGACTTTGATCAGATACATCTGCAGGTACGTTCTCTGAAACAACAAAGGACACAGCTGGCTCAGGAAAAAGACCTCTTGAATCAGGATAAGAGCGTCCTGTTACAGAGCATAAATCAGTTGTAAATGGAGGTTGAAAAGGAACAGTCAGGGTCTCAGGAACTGACCAGAATTAGAGAACATAGGAATGAGCTTGTAGAGCAAGTGAGGAAAATATAAGCTGAACTGTTAGAGGCAGCAAAATGTAGGGATGAACAAGAGAAAGAGATTAGTCTCCTGAAGGAAAAGCACCTTGAATATGCACACAGCTTACAAGGCTCAGAGATGGAGAATGAATCACTTTAGCAGGAGGTGCAGTAAACAAAGGATTGGTTGGTAGCTAAGAGCAGGGTAAATGAGATTAATCGGGCCTTAGTGGCAGAATTAAAAATCCAGCACTCTGACTACCAACAGCAAATACATAAAGAGAGACACAGGTGTGAGAGCCTCACCAAGGAAATTGAAAATTATAAACAGGACATGAGGCACCCTGACCAATCAGGATATGGGACAGGCCCACTGATCAAGGTCAGGCACCCTTCCCAAAAGGGACCTCATGCATGTCACCTATCAAGAACAGGGTAACATGAGGCAGTATGACTTACCCAGGCCCAGCCCCACTGATCAAGAAGGACAGTCCCTGTATGATATTGGTGAGTATTCATCTCTACCACACAGATTGGAACGTGGCCAGACTTGTGTGTCCTGGGAAGTAAGGAAGAGTATGGTAAGTACTTCAGACCATGAAAACTCTTACGAGGAGAAAGAAGAGCAAGGTTTTTGTGAAAGACCCAATAATGTTAATGTTAATGTTAAAGGACATTTGTACCGCGCACTATCACCACCGGAGTGGTCCCTGGCGCTCTGGCGGCTCTGAAAAAGGAGGGGAGGTTGAGCTAGTGGGAGGAAGCAGGGAGTGCAAGGGAGCAGTGATGTGCTGTTGGTGGCCTCAGCCCAGTGGGTCCGTTGGCTGGGCCTGGGTTGTTTGCGGCCAGGAGTCGTCGTGTACTGTTGTGCAAGACTATGGGCCTCATTACACGGTAGGCGGAGGACCAAGGTGCTATTAGCACCTTGGTCCATGCCAGTAAAATACTGGCATCGCCTTGGTGGAAAGGGGAATTACCGCCCTATTCCAAGGTTGGCGGGGCCGTAATTCCCCCTTCCCTCATTGCCCTTCCCCATTCCCATTTTTGCCCCATAGGTCTCTATGGGAATGGGGAAGGCGCTAATTATGGTGCCGCAAATTGCGGTACCGTAATTATCACCCTGGTCCCTTTGCGGGTTGGTTTTTAACGCCTGCTAAAGAGCAGGCGTTAAAGTACCTACCCGCAAAGGGACCTTGTAGTAAGGTGGTAAGGGTTAACGGTCACAGGTACCATTACCAGTGACCGTTAACCCTTACCGCCTTCCGTGTAATGAGGCCCTATGTGTGTTTTGTTTTGTTGTTGCAATGTAGTGAAGTTTGTGCAGTTTGTTGTGCTGTAGGTTTTGGTTGTGTTTGGTTTGGAGTTTGAGAGGTGTATGCAGAAAGGGAAAAGTTAGTAGGGTTGGTTAGTTTGTGTCTCTATCCTGAGTTGGGGCACTTGGATTGTGTGGTCTCCCCTGCTGCTCTGTCCTGATCTCGGTCCGACTGGCAAATATGGTTCCTTACTCCTCTGGCCCCCACCTCTAACATGCTCTCTCATAGCTCCCCTTATCTTCCCTTCATACTCCTGTGGCCAGTGCACCTGCCAATGTCAACCTCTCAGGAAGTGTGGTGATTGCTAATATCTCGACAATTCCACTCCACTGTGGTGCCTGGCGGTAACTAAGGGGCGGGTGAAAGTGTTGGTCGGATTGTCTGAGTTAGTTGACTCAGTTTCCGTGCGTGCCGCCTGTGTTCCAGTATATTCGGTGTCATCCGTCCAGGTGCCGTTGGAGTTACCCTCTCGGGTTGGGCATGTCCTTGTCCTTTCCGATTTAGTCATCCTTTTTTCTGGTTTTGGTTTGCAGATTTAGTCTGTGGTGTTGAAGAGCCTGGTTTTTAGTGATTTCCTGAATTTTAGGTGATCTTCAGTGTTTCTTATTTCTTTTGGGATGTTGTTCCAGGTTTTTACGGCTAAGTGGTAGAAGGAGGTGCCTCCAAGTTATTTCTTAAGGTATGGTTGGAGTTGCAGGTGGATTTCATTGCTTGATCGGAGGGGTCTTGTTGGATTGTAGACTGTTATTTTCTTTTGTAGGAATTTTGCTCCCTGTCCGCTGATTGCCCTGTGCGTTATGCACATTGTTCTGAAGGTGATGCAATGTTTTACTGGGAGCCAATGTAGTGTTTTTAGGGCTGGAGTGATGTGGTCTCTTCTGGATAGTTTGAGGAGTAGTCTTGATGCTGCATTTTGGATCCGTTGCAGTTTCTTCAGGAGGTTTTCTGGTATTCCGAGGTAGAGGCTGTTTGCATAGTCGATTTTTGACATGATTAGGGCGACGATAGTGAGTGTTTTGTGCGTGAAGGAGAGGAAAGGGAGAATACTTCTTGCCGTATGGAGGAGGAAAAAGCATTTCTTCACTGTTGTATTTATTTGTGGTTCCAGGGTTAGGGTGTTGTCCATTAGGACTCCCAGATTTTTTACTACCTTTTCGTTCTCTTGGTCTTTATATACGATCATGATTTCTGTCTTTCCTGGGTTGATTTTCAGGTTGTTGGCATCCATCCAGTTGAGGACTTCTTTTAGGCAGTCGGTTAGGGTTGAATGGTCATCATCGGTGTCTTTGATTTTGTAGATGATCTGAGTGTCATCTGCGTAGTTGTAACATGTAATGTTGTATTTTTTTAAGATTCTGATGACCGGAGTCTGATAAGATGTTGAAATATAGTGGAGATGGTGAGGATCCTTGTGGCACTCCACAGTCATTAACTCGTGGAGTGGATTTGAAAGGTTTTATCCATACGGTTTCTGTTCTGTCTGCTAGGAATGATTTGGTCCAGCGTAGTGCTGTGTCTGTTATGCCTATGTCTTCTAGTCTTTTTGTCAGAGTGTCGTGGCTAACTGTGTCTAAGGCTGCGGTAGTGTTTGAGTCTGCGTTAGTTTTTAGGTCGTCCCAGATGGATAATAGTGCTGTTTCCGTTCCTCTTGCTGGTCTGAAACCGGTTTGAGCTTGGTCCAGCAGATGGTGTTTTTCTACGTGTTCTTGGGTTAGTTTATATACGTAGGTTTCTAGAAGTTTTGCTGGGTAGGGGATGTTAGAGATCGGCCTGTAGTTGGAGAGGTCATCTACATCACCACATGCGTTTTTCAAGAGTGGCTTGATGTGTGCGGCTTTGAAGATCTTCGGTACAGTCCCTGTTGATAGTGATAGATTTAGAAGGATTCTAGGGTGTTCTGCTGGCGATCCTTGCGTGAGAATTGATTTGTAGATGTCTGGGGGACATGGGTCCATGGGTGATCCTGCTTTCTTGCTTCATTTTACCAGCATTGCGAATGCCTCTGCTGATATTTCAGGAAAGCTTTGGAGTGTGTGCTGTGGTTCCGTGTTAGGTTCGTTGGGTTGTATGTTGTGGTTGGTTGGTCGCTTTTGTATGGTTTGTCGGATGTTGTTGATTTTTTTTTTGAAGTGGTCTGCCAGGTCATTGCATAGTTTTTCTGAGGGGGTTGGGGTGTTATCGCAGCCTGGTGGGTTTCTCATTTCTTCAATGATGCTAAACATTTCTTTTTGAGTGTTGGTGGCATTATTGCTTCTGTCATCGTAATGTCTTCTCTTTGCTTTTTGAATTTTCTTTTTGTATGCACGGATTTGTTTCTGGTACAGTGTTTTCTTCCCTGGGTTGTATTCTTTCCTCCATTCCAATTCCGTCTTTTTGTTTTCCTTTTCCATGTCGCTTAGTAGTGGGGTGAACCATTTTGCTGTTGCTATTTTATTTGATGGGGTGAACGTTTTTTCTGGGGCGATCTCGTCTATTGTATCTGCGATCCATTTGTGCAGAATCGGAGCTTTCCCATCTAGGTCCGCTAGTTCAAGTTCTTTAGTTGAGGGTTTTGTTCATTCCAGTTGTTCGAATAGGTTGCTTTCTTTGACGTGTTTCCAGTTTCTTTTTGTGGTGGTTGTGAGTTTCAGATGTTGAATGTAGGTTTGGGTAGGCAGAGTGATCATGAATGGGATGATGAGATGGTCGTTCCAGAGTATTTGTATAGGAGGTGCCGTGGTGATGTGTTTTTCTTTGGCAAAAATTGCGTCTAGGGTGTGTCCTGCCGAGTGCGTTGCTCCTTTGACTAGTTGTCGTAGTTTCTTGGTGCTGAGTTGTTCAATTAGTGAGTTTTGGGAGTTGGCGTGGCTGTCTTCAAACCAGATGTTGAAGTCCCCCAGGATGATTAGGTGTTCGTTGTTGATGGCTACGTTGGTGATGGCTTCTATGAAGTTATCGACGTATGTTGCATCATATGTTGGCGGTCTGTATACCAGGATGAATGTGATGTTGGTTTTCGGGCTCACTGTTAGGTGTATGACCATGGTTTCGCAGTTGAGGACGTTGAGTGGTTTGTCAGTTTTTATTTTCAGGTGTTCTTTGAATGCTATAGCGATGCCGCCTCCTTTTTTGTTTTTTCTGTTTATTTGTAGGCATTTGAGGTCGTCGGAAGGCAGCTTTGGAGTTTGATTTTGTAGTTGTCGTCCAGCCATGTTTCTGTGATCACTTTGTTCCGTCCAAAAGAGGGTCAGTCACCTTTGTTTCCTGTGCGTGGCCTCAACCTTGGTCTTTAACGTGTTCATCTTTTTTCTACTACCAAGGTTACATGTCTTCTTACAGCAGGAGAGTAGGTGATCTCAATTCTAAATGTGCCTAACTGTAACACAATCTAAAGGTCTTGGTAGATTCAAGCCCCTCCTTCCTCTGAAATAGGCCACTTCATCCATCCTTTCTTAGCAGACTTCTGAAAGCTCCCCACAGTAGGAGTTCTTATGGTTTCTGAGTAGCTTAAGCAGTGGCAGAGGTCTAGAACTTAGAAGTGTGTTCAAATGCACTCTTTTGCCTCTGGGGTTGCCGGAATGCTGGACCCACTACACCTACCATAATACGTGTTTTCCAACTTTAAAGCATTATACTTTCTCAATCCATGTGTGCCTTTCCCCATACATCCCACTACTAGCCTGTGCCAGCAGTTGCTGCAGCACCAAACATGTGACATGGAGCAGCAGCAGTGTGATGGACTGGTGGTGGGCCGATCTAGGTATAGCACTGAACTGGCACGGGCCGCGCGCCCGCACTGCAGGCAACGCCGCGCGCGGCATTATGGGGCCAATATTTTTTAGGCAATGGCACTTATTTTTTTTACAAATTAAGCACTGCAGACAATGCAATTTGCGCACAGAGGCCCTGATAAGTTTGAGACACCCATATAGTGGGAGAGAGGCGTATCAATGCAGTTTGGGAATCACACAATGCAGTCAGTGCAGTTTGGGGATCAGACGATGCAATTTGGGCACAGAGGCCTCATTATCAATGCAGTTTGGGGATAACACAATGCAATCAATGCAATTTGGAGAACAGACAATGCAGTTTGGGTACCAAGTCCTTGCTATCAATGCAGTTTGGAGAACAGACCATGCAGTTTGGGCACAGAGGCCTTGCTATCAATGCAGTTTGGAGATCAGACAATGCAATTTGGGCACAGAGGCCCTGCTAAGTTTGAGACATCTGTATAGTGGGAGAGAGGCCTATCAATGCAGTTTTGGAATCACACAATGCAACCAATGCAGTTTGGAGAACAGGCAATGCAGTTTGGGCACCGAGTCCTTGCTATCAATGCAGTTTGGAGAACAGACCATGCAATTTGGGCACAGAAGCCCTGCTAAGTTTGAGACACCTGTATAGTGGGAGAGAGGCATATCAATGCAGGTTGGAGATCACACACTGCAATTTGGGCACAGAGGCCTTGCTATCAATGCAGTTTGGAGATCAGACAATGCAATTTGGGCACAGAGGCCTTGCTATCAATGCAGTTTGGAGATCAGACAATGCAATTTTGGCACAGAGGCCCTGCTAAGTTTGAGACATGTGTATAGTGAGAGAGAGGCCTATCAATGCATGTTGGAGATCACACAATGCAATTCGGGCACAGAGGCCTTGCTATCAATGCAGTTTGGAGATCACACAATGCAATTTGGGCACAGAGGCCTTGCTATCAATGCAGTTTGGAGATCAGACAATGCAATTTGGGCACAGAGGCCCTGCTAAGTTTCAGACACCTGTATAGTGGGAGAGAAGCCTATCAATGCAGGTTGGAGATCACACAATGCAATTCGGGCACAGAGGCCTTGCTATCAATGCAGTTTGGAGATTAGACAATGCAATTTGGGCACAGAGGCCCTGCTAAGTTTGAGACACCTGTATAGTGGGAGAGAGGCCTATCAATGCAGTTTGGAGATCAGACAATGCAATTTGGGCACAGAGGTCCTGCAAAGTTTGAGATACCTGTATAGTGGGAGAGAGGCCTATCAATGCAGGTTGGAGATCACACAACGCAATTTGGGCACAGATGCCTTGCTATCAATGCAGTTTGGAGATCAGACAATGCAATTTTGGCACATAGGCCTTGCTATTAATGCAGTTTGGAGATCAGACAATGCAATTTGGGCACAGAGGCCTTGCTATCAATGCAGTTTGGAGATCAGACAATGCAATTTGGGCACAGAGGCCTTGCTATCAATGCCGTTTGGAGATCAGACAATGCAATTTGGGCACAGAGGCCCTGCTAAGTTTGAGACACCTGTATAGTGGGAGAGAAGCCTATCAATGCAGGTTGGAGATCACACAATGCAATTCGGGCACAGAGGCCTTGCTATCAATGCAGTTTGGAGATGAGACAATGCAATTTGGGCACAGAGGCCCTGCTAAGTTTGAGACACCTGTATAGTGGGAGAGAGGCCTATCAATGCAGTTTGGAGATCAGACAATGCAATTTGGGCGCAGAGGCCCTGCTAAGTTTGAGACACCTGTATAGTGGGAGAGAGGCCTATAAATGCAGTTTGGAGATCACACAATGCAATTCGGGCACAGAGGCCTTGCTATCAATGCAGTTTGGAGATCACACAATGCAATTCGGGCACATAGGCCTTGCTATCAATGCAGTTTGGAGATCAGATAATGCAATTTGGGCACATAGGCTTTGCTATCAATGCAGGTTGGAGATCACACAATGCAATCAATGCAGTTTGGAGATCAGACAATGCAGTGTAGGCAGAGAGACCCTGCTACCAATGCAGTTTGGGGCAATGGGTGGTGATCACATTGGCAAATATTGGTTTAGCCTAGTGGTCAGGTATCTAGGGTAGAGCTGTACCTCTGCCCAACCCGAGCCACCCTACCTTACGGGTCCTTGTAGTTGCTGGTTGACTGCTGGCCACTGGCTTCCCCTGCAGACACCTGCTGACACGTCCTCGAGCCGCCTCTGTTGGAGCCGCCCTTGGCCTTGGGGCCCTTAGCCGCAGGGCTGCACAGGCAGAGGGCTGCCCTGGGAGGACAAGTGATGAAGGTTGGGTGGACCAATGAGAGCGGGCCTGGGCGGGTCGGGAGGCAGGAGGGAAGGAGAAACTAGGAAGGGGGAAGCGCAGTGGAATCGGGCTGCAGGGGGGCTCAGAAAGGCCTCGGGGCCTCAAACAAATGCAAAAATAAGGCGCTCCTGGAGGGGTCTGCCTACTCACCGAGCTCCTCTGCAAATGGAGCCGGTGATGTAGCGCGTTGCTGGGTTTCTGTGCCTGGGTCCTAAGGACCAATGAGAGTGGGCCTGGGCGGGTCGGAGGCGGGAGGGAAGGAGAAACCAGAAAGGGGGAAGCGCGGTGGAAGCGGGCTGCAGGGGGGCTCAGAAAGGCCTTGGGGGCTCAAACAAATACAAAAATAAGGCGCTCCTGGAGGGGCCTGCCTACTCACCGAGCTCCTCTGCAAATGGAGCCGGTGATGTCGCGCGTTGATGGGTTTCTGTGCCTGGGTCCTAAGGACCAATGAGAGCGGGCCTGGGTGGGTCGGGAGGTGGGAGGGAAGGAGAAACCAGAAAGGGGGAAGCGCGGTGGAAGCGGGCTGCAGGTGGGCTCAGAGGGGCCTCGGGGCCTCAAACAAATACAAAAATAAGGTGCTCCTGGAGGGGCCTGCCTACTCACCAAGCTCCTCAGCAAATGGAGCCGGTGATGTAGCGCGTTGCTGGGTTTCTGTGCCTGGGTCCTAAGGACCAATGAGAGAATAAGACAAATTAAGGCCATAAAGAGCTTCCTGACCCCATAACACACGAATGGCAAGTATTCAGTATGGGAGCACCTGGAACTTTATGAGCAGATGATGGCATCATTACAGATCAAGAATGATGTGAATTGTATAGCATATGCCAAATGGATGTTCTCACCTGAGTACTCCAGTTTCTTTGCAGGACTGAAGGACCAGGATCATCATAACCACTACGCAGACGATACCCAGATTCTCCTCACCCTCACAAGCAACTATGACACAGACTATGCCATGCTTAACAACATATACAACACCATCCAGGCCTGAATGGCAGCAAATGGACTATGCCTCAATTCTGACAAGATGGAACTCCTCCTGGTGTGTTCCCCCGACACATTAAAAAACCTTGACTCACAGTCACATGTTTGCTGAGAGTTAACATACCACTGAAACCCCCAAACCATCTAACACCCCTGCTGCTGCAAAAGTGGCAGAGGTGAAATCTACCCCTCCATTGGATCTGGAAATGAGGGTGCCTAAATTAACACTCCTGCCAACAAGCAAAATGGAAAGCACAAAGGACCCCTCCTCCCGGCCCAATCAAATGGTAGTCAGGCAGGAGCCCAGAACAATGATCCCTCTGACCCTGCCACCTGTATAAGTCTTAGGTACAAGGGGGTTGGGAGGTAATCAGGTAGGTACTGCCCTGGAAAGCATCCCTCCAAGAACCCAAAGAGCAAAGGGTAGGTAGGATAGGCCAACGAAAAACCCACTTTGTGGAGGAACTCCGGATTATCCCCTTTGAAAGATAAGAATCCTTGGAAGAATCAGGTAGGCAGACCGCTTAGATCTCGTACTGATTTTGATCATGACCCTGTTCTATCCTTCTTCCTTTGAGCCAGCACCCTTCTTTGTTTTTTGTTTGTGAGTCAGTCTGCGCCCTCAAGCCTACGGGTCTATGTGAGCGCATTATAATTTTAATAAAGTAATGTAAAGTAAAGTAAAAACCTTCTCTTTCAGAAATGGGTGTACCCCCCCAAAGAAAAATGGGTCCCAAAAGACCCTCAGTGGGGCAGAGTAAGCATGGAGACTGACCCAGAACTAGAAACTATTTACCCCAAACATGTGAGCCAAATAGAACTGAAACAGAGGAGGTGTCCTTTCTCCAAACATGTTCTGAGAACTGTTGCCAGGTAATGAAGGACAGGCAAGGAGCCGGGGAAAAAGAGGATTCCCCAACAACACCCATTGTGAGTTGCAAAGTTTTGTGGGCGGATTCCTGAACTCTGACACAGAAAACTGCCCAAGATCACACTGTGTCGGAGTTCAATATTAAGAAAATTACCACTGAGCTGTCAAATAACTCACACTTTCTTTGCACCTTGGAAGAGAAAGAAGGCTCATTTTATGCACCGATTAAGGTGCAAGTTCAGTGTGAATTATCAGCTCTAGTGGATACTGGATCCCAAGCCACCCTCCTGTCAAAAAGGGCCTTTGAACAACTAAACTGAGGATGGGGGGAGGCCCCAAATTCCACTCCCACCACTGCCCGGAAAACTCCAACATTTCGATAGGAATATTTCCATCGAAAGTACTACAGATCTGGACATAAAATTTGGCCGCCACTGGCTGAAAACATTTGGTGATCCTTGTGACTTCAGAGAGCACTCCTTGTTTACTGGGGAACGATCTCCCGAGAAAGTTATCACCTCTGATCGACTGTGTAAACAAGGTCCTCTGGACTCAGACTAACCGCCCTATCAAATTAAAAATGAGTAACAATTATGTAAGCCTGAATCATACCTGTCACGTAATTGATCAATGCTCTGAGAATGTAGAGTTCCATTAACAAAAATAACCAGGTCCCAGACATCACAGTCATCGCTGTAGGAGAACCAACTGGTGATGAGACCCCTTCTCCATTCTTGAAAATTAACCTTCCTCCCAGTTTTAAGTGGCAATCCACACTGGAAGGGAAAACCCAAACATTTTACACCAGTCCAAAATCAGAAAAAACCTTGAGTCCCGTGAGACCAGACAAGACAAGGAAAAATCTGGTCAAAGTCTGAAAGACATTTAGAAAAAGGGCAATCATTTGTTTTTCCCCATTCAGTTAAATGAGTGGGAGGAACCAGTGCTCACCAGAGTATGCGTGAATAATGGAAGGAGCTTCATCAGAATTATTCAGGAAACTCTCAAAAGATCAGACCATTCCCACCTTTAAATTGATTGACAAATCGGAAGTAGGGTTGGAAAACCCAAATTCCAAACATCTTCTGCCTAGCAGGTGTATGTTATATTTTTCAATTGGCAACAAAAGTATAGACCATAATTGTTGGGTCGTGAGAGATGTACCTTCTGCCTTTTATCTTGGAAGTGACATTCTCAAACCGATTCGCAATCAATTTGGATATAATTAATAAAAAAGCCTGGTCCCAACTGGGGAGTAACCCAATGGGCTTTGACAACATTGAAAAAGCATTTTGGTCAGCTTAATTGCTGCCTCATGCAGTTGAAGTTGAAGTGCGAGAAGAGGTTACCATACCAGGACAGATGTGAAAATGTACACTCCCCCTCAAAATTAAGCGAGGACAGATCCTCAAACAGATTCTCTAGTCTTATGGTCTTTAGCGTGGTACTTCCGCAGGACTTTCTTTAATAAGGCCCCCCAGTGGGACTTTGTTGTCGATTCGTGTGTGGGAGACGTTTTTTGCCTATGCGATCGTGGCTCTGGCGTTTCTGTTTTTGGAAGTACAGTCGATTCCAAGGTGGTAACCATTTTTAAGTAATCATAATTAGTGTGATTAGACTTTTTTCGGCAGCTCAATATACCCTGTTGTTTGAGAAAAGATCAATTAGACAAGGCGGATCGAATCTTAGTTTTCATTGCTAACACAGATTACTCCTATATGTTAGCAAAATGAGTGCTGAGAAACTGATCAGTTTTGATAACAAATATGTTGATGAACTGTTGGCTAGAGCATCCATCTTTTCAGATGAAGGTGAGGGCTCGCTAATCTCAAACCTTAGAAATTGGGATGAACTACTCCAACTTAAAAAACGCCTCATTGCACAGCTACATCATGATAGAGTACCTCAGAGCTGGTACCCTCCCCCAGGGACTAATTGTCCATAACGAACCGCGGTTATTTTTAGATAACAAAGAGTTTGTTATCAAATGGAGTTATATTGCCAACAAGTGTGGGAGGGATTGGCTAGTACTTATCATAGACACAGCCAGTGAAATGTCCATCAAAATTTCAAAAGAACTTACAGAAATGGAGGCTAAAATCAAGAAATTAGTCCCACTTGAGACCTATAAACGCAGGTTAGAAGATATCTTGAAAGAAATGGTAGAATTTTAAGAGTTCACCACAAGAGAAAGAATCAAGAGAATGAAAAAAGACCTCACTGACATCTCACATGAGAAGGCATTCAAGTATACCCAAGAAGGGTATGACCCTTCAAAGAATCAAGGTGTCCAATTCCAAAAACAGCGGAAAGTGCATTTTGGGAATACCTCGTTTTCATCAGGTTCCTCAGGAGATGAACATTTTTCCAACTCCAGACCTCAGAGAAATAGCCACCGTCCACAAAGACAACAAGGCAGAGGGTGACAAAGTGGTAACAGAGGACGGAATTACAACAGCTCGTCCAGAGGTAGACAAGGACAACCACCCCAGAGACAACGTTTTTTAGAGGAGGAAACACCCAACGAGGACTGGGATTATGCACCCTGTCAGCTCAGGAGCACCAGGGGCTATTAGTTAATTTGTCAAACTATATGCCAGCTCCCTCAGAAGTTAACCTTCTAAACAAGGGTTTGGGTTTTGTACCTACAACAAACAAACTATGATGGTTTCAGGATGAGGACAGAAATCTACCAACTTTTTCGGAAAATCCATCTCAAACAGTTTTTTTCAGACAAAAACTTTGATGGAGAAACGAACAACAGTGGACTAAAGAATCCCTCAGATTTCCATCCTCCGTCTTCTAGTCTGAGACCTGAAGCTATTGTTTTTGAGAGACGGGTGTTAGCCGATTTGAAGTCGCTTGAAAAGAAGAACACTAACACACATTTTTTTCAAAATTTGACACGGGGAGAACGACTAGCTTTGCACCAATTGAAAAACAACGACAAGATTGTAATAAGAAAAGCAGACAAAGGAGGTGCGATAGTGTTACTCAACCGAGACTTCTACATTTCAGAGTGCACCAGACAGTTAGCAGACACATCATTTTATAAGAAGATCCATGTAGATCCTAACCACTCCTGAAGGTAATGATTGAAGAAAAAACTAGGAAAGCCCTCAAAAGAGGATGGATCTGCCAGCAAGAATATGAATATTTAATTGTCAACAAACCATCAATTCCTAAATTCTATATATTGCCGAAGATCCACAAATCTTTAACAAACCCACCAGGCTGCCCAATTGTGTCTGGGTCAGGATCTCTACTGGAACCACTCTCAAAATTCGCGGATAGGTATTTAAAACCGTTTGTTTTAGAGATGTACTCTTACCTACAGGACACCACTGAGGTCATTCCGCTAATTGAAGACTACCCATTTGACAGCAAACGACAAATCTTAGTCAGTCTTGATATAGTATCTTTGTATACTTGTATCCCTCAGGATATCACTTTAGAAGTCCTAGAGGAGGTACTTCTGACTAAGAGAACGGAGGGTGATTGTCCTAATAGTTTTATACTTTGGTGTGCGACTATGTCCCTCAAAGAAAACTATTTCAGTTTCAACCAACAACTCTGCCAACAGGTACATGGCACAGCCATGGGGTCATCTGTAGCGCCTTCTGCAGCCAACCTGTTTGTAGAATTTTTTAAAAAGAGCATCTTCTACAACCCCAAAAATCCTTTTTTAAGTCATCTACAGATTTGGAGGCGCTTTATAGATGACATCCTAATGATTTGGGATAGTGATATAGCCTCATTTGAACAATTTCAAGTATGGCTTAACGAACAAAACCAATTCCTTAAGTTTACAGCTACCATGAGCACTGTTGAAATTAATTTTCTTGACCTCACAATATGGGTTGACGATACCAATAACACACTCAAAGTTAAACCGTATCACAAACCTATGGACCGCAATTCATTGTTACAGTTCAATAGTTGTCACCCTAGCCATATCAGAAATAACTTACCAGTGGGTCAATTTCTCTGCCTCAAGAGAAATAGTTCAAGCACTGCTACTTTTGAAGTAGAAGCAGCCCACCTAAGTACAAAGTTATTGTCAAGAGGCTATCCCCAGAAACTTATTAAGAGAGCTCATAAACGAGCAAAGAATAACAACAGAGAAGCTCTTCAAGAATATAGGGCTAGATCTAAAGACAATAACCAAAGAGTTTTTGTAAGCACTTTCAATACACTTTCTAATAAAGTGAATGCTACCATCAAAGGTAATTGGCACATTCTTGACTCAGGTGAATGCCCTATTCTTAGACCTTTATGTGCATTCAAAAGAGGCCAAAATATTAAAGATATGGTCACTAGAAACGACATATCTATACACCTGCCGCAGATAACTATAACGGAATCTTGGGGCATGCAAAAACCCATCGGACATACGCCTTGTGGACACTGCAGTTGTTGCCCTAACACTAAATATACAAAGGAAGTGGATCTAGGTCTGAAGCAGCCATGGCAGCAAAGACAGTTTACGAATTGTAATTCACAGATGGTTGTGTATTCGATTTGGTGCCCTTGCCACAAAATATATATTGGCATGACAGAAAGGAAGATAAAAATAAGAATCACAGAACATAAAAGCTGTATCAGGAATAAGAATATTGTAGATCCCCTGGTCAGTCATTTTTTGGCCATGGACCACACACCAGAATCTTTAACATGGAGCGTCCTGTTACAAGTAGGTAAAGGAGTGAATACTACATCCAACAAGAAAAGATTGTTCGAGAAGGAACAACGATGAATTTTCCTTTGCAAAGCAGTCGAGAGAGGGCTTAACGAACAGGTCGAATGGACTAGTCTGTGAGTGATATTTGAGTATCCATATGGATTAACTCTGCATTGACATTACAGTGATTCACTCTTCAATCTATAAGATAGATGTTCCCCCTAAAACCAACTAGTTCCAGCAGTGCCGAGTGGTATGTCAAAATCAACAGAGAGTCACGAGCACTATTCAATTTAGTCTGTGGAAGGTGAGTTCAATAAATAACATTTAACAAACCTCTGACGAATGAGCCATGTTGCTTCACAACTATATTGTTCATGCAACCTGCTATTGGTTTAATCTTACACAGACAGTGAAGGTTGGAGCGGCATGGCTTTACTACCATGCAGTTCTGTTGTGACATAATAGTTTGGTTTTTCACTTTGATGCCCTATGCAACAGGGACTACTAGTCAGATCCATTCTCCCTTACAAGATGGCCCTCTTCATTTTCTTGGAGATACCGCTGGCTTTGCCGTCTTTTATTTCATTGTCCGGACCGTTTTCGGTTTCCGTGTTTTTGCAGTTCATAGCTACTTTCCAACTCAGTAGCGTTGCAATAACCAATGGTGACTAGTTACCGGCACAAAGGGCTGCAGAAAACAGGTCCGCATAGCGAGAATCGATGCAGAGTCCAAGTTGTTTCAGGCTAGAGTGTTGTTCTTTGTCCATTAGAGGCGTTTTACTTTTAGTGCTGCCTTCTGTGAAGAGACGGTTCCCCGCCTATTGTTAGAGTGAACGTTTTGTTCTTTTATCTCTCTTCCGTTTTTTTCCCCATATTTGTCTAAAGGCGCAGGAGAACATCTTAACAAGCCAGCTGTGTAGTGTGTGCATTCGCAATTCATTAGCTTTTAAGACTGCCATGGTGACACGACGTGTCCGTATTGCCGCCGAGATGCGAGGCTAGATAATCGTAGTTGGAGGTCAGTTGTGTTTACCATCTCTATTAAGACCAGAGCATTTCGATTATCACAAACATGCCAGAGCTAGTTCGATAGATATACGAGATATGGTAAACGAAACACAGTATGAGGACAGGAGGGAGAGCATGTTTTCAGTTTAATGGGGCTCATAAATACACATTCGGCTCGTTGAGCACTACCTTAAACAACATGTGATGCCAATTAATAAATGATCTGTTTCTAGTTAATTCGAGAGACGGGGTGTTTAGTATGGTTACTCTTGTAGTGCTTTATAGAACGGTTCCATCTTGCTTAATAAATACCAGTATTGCAGCAGACTACACATTGTTGCTACTGTTCCACCATTAATGAGGCTCGGCCTTCCCACTTTTTCCAGGTGATTAAAACTCCTACACACGAAGACTGTTTTGTTACTCCTTCAGCTACTTGCAAGTTGGCTCAGAAGTAACCCTTCAAGGTATTCATAATCTAGAAGGTCAGTAAACTATGATCCATAGTGGTTTGAATTAATAGATCCAACTGACCTGGTTGGTTGTTTCTTTTTCTTTTCTCCCTTTGTAGGTTTGCGTCAAACAGTGATAAGAGCCTCCCTCAAAGATCTGCACCCCCCCCGCCCCTGCACCAAGTCACATTGTCAATCTCTGGATGTGTTCATACAATTGTAATGCCAATTGTTGTTCATAGTACATCACCCCTGAAGAATTTCCCGTCAACTATCCTCTTGAAGGAAAATGGGAATGAAACATGTTGGGTCTTTTTTCTGTGAGAAAGATGTCACAGTTACAATTAGGCATTTAGAGCCACTTTGGATCCAGTGTCAGTAATAGAGAATTGTTATTCACCAAATAGATCCAGATTAGATATCCGTAATGTAGGTGAACCCAGGATACTAATGTTCTTTTTTGATATTTCTTATGTTATAAGTATTGTTTAGCATGAAATTGGTTTTGTTTTTGTTGTGTAATAACCACCAGAAAGAGCAGTATTTGTAATTATAATTGTTTTTTCTGCTTTTTTGTTGTTTTTCTCCTTCTTTTCCCCCCTTTTATTTGGTGGTGGTGGTTTCTTCACGTTTATATGGAACTCTAGAGTCCTATCTAACGACTTTTTGCTTGCCCTCATTCATTCTTTTTTAGTCCTGCATTCAATCATTGTCTGTTTCTGCTCAAAGATATCAGGATTTTTGTGGTTGGTATGATGGTTTTAGGAAAGAAAATCAAAGAGTTTTTTAATGCAAGATTTTGCGATAAAATATAACAATATATATATATTTTTCCAATTACAGTTGTAAGTGTGATTTGTTGCAACTAAGGAGGGGCAGTAATAAGGTGTTCAAATAGTTGAATTTGGACCCCTTAGAGAAATGAGTTGAGAGGAGCTAGGACTCTTTTGTTTTAGACAACACGAGTAATTTCTTGGGCGCCGTCCTAGACCTCTCCAAAATAAATACCCAGTCCTTCTCTAGACTTATGGACAATTTACACTCCCCCTCAAAATTAAGCGAGGACAGATCCTCAAACATCAGGACGCATGTATAAATACTAGAACAAAAATGAATGGGTTGGAAAACAATCTTACTATATATCCTCCTCCCTTCTATTTTCATTCCCAAGACAGCAAATATAAGTGTATAGAATCACACTCAGAGAATTCCAAAAACTTTTATATTTGAAAAGATTTTTTGAATTTCTATTTTTATGTAATGAACATCGCATCAAAGACAAAACACATAAGCAAACACAATTTGCATGGTCAGAACAAAACAGAAACCTGTATTCACAGGGTAATATAGTTAGACAAACATGAATGCAATTACTACTGTCGCTACTGCAAGTATACGACAAGCGTCAAACACAAAATGAACAAATGAACTAAAACAAATCAATATACGAATTTCTAAAGAACACAAACAATTGACATTGACAGTGTTTATGTTTTTGGTACAAAAGCGTCTACACCAGGTGTTTTAGCCCTATAACGGGGCAAGGTGAGCCATTTCTTCCTAGAGCCTTCATCAGGACGAAGGGAAAACTGTGTGGTCAGGATGTTCAGGGAATGCTAAGGGGACAGACGTCTCACCACAGGTGAAGGTGACGTAGATTACCTATTAATGGTGGCTGTGCATCCAAGAGTCAGCATGCTATGGCATCTACCTCTTCACATATAGTACCAGTTCAGAGGGGTGATTTCTCCCACACGCAACTGCTTAGCCTTGGAAAAAAAACATCTAATGGAGTTCCGGGCGCGGATTCTATGTCCATGCTACACAATAGCGAGCAATGGGCAGCCGGCTGATGCACAACCAAGGTTTACGCGCTATTGCTGACGGGAGAGCTCTCACAGATGTGCTCTCTGCAGTGTCTGTACAGGTTAAATATACATTCCCATCTCCAACAAGGTTTATATTTTAATCTGACATCCCAGGTAGACATACAACACAACAACATTCGAATATTGGTGTATAACAGCGACCCTCAAAGTATCACTTTGGGCGAAGACACCTTTATTGGAATGGCGGTTGATGCCCAATATTATTCTATTGATTTAGGTAATGAAATCATGGGACCAATCCCAAACATCTGTTTCGACATCAGTGATGATATTCCCCCAGAAAATATTTTTGCTAGGCATGGGGGGAATTTCCTGGTGTACTCTTCCTGCCCCTATTGTGTGTAAGAGGTGACCTGTGACATTAAGAGGAAGCAGGTGGTGTTCAGCATCAAGGACCACTACCTCAAATCCCCTGTCCAGGTAAACATCATCAAAAGAGATCTTTCCAACCCAACTGAAATTGCCAAGATATTTTTTCAGTGAACTCATATGACTGCGGACACACATTCATTCATTCAATCACCATTCCCACGAACCCCGAGATGGCTCCAGTATTTGTGAAACAATACAGGTTATCTCTCTCATCCATGGAGTCACTCACAGAGATTATTAAGAAATTAGAATCCTATGGGATAACTTTGTGGAAACAGAAAAACTGATATGAGGCCGGGAAGCCCAAAGGAAACACACCAACACAGGTTACAAAGGACATACAAAGCGCTTTATTCAAAGTTACAACAATTACCAAAAGTCAATTGACATACGGATAGCTATTCGGCCCTCAGAGTAACAGAACGAACCATCAACGGTAGTTCGCCGTGTTAGTGTGAGAGACCGAACATCGGGATACTTGGTTTTTTATACTTTTTATCCAGCCTTGGCCAACCCCCTCGCGGGTTAACCATTCTCAGAACAAAACCTAGGGTTCGTTGCCAGGTCAATCCCATAATGTATGCATTTTGATCAGTTCCGCTGATACAGTTGTTCATTTACACATAGGTCAGGGAGAGGACAAGGTCTCAGTTCGCGACCCTAACAAGTGGCCTGCGGGCATATTACTTATTCATGTGTGCGGAGGTCACAATGGCCAGAATCCCACTCGAAATGTCATTCGGCTTCCATTTTGTTGTTCAGGGTGACTTCCACACTGCAAGAGTACCTAAAATGGCGGCTCAATCCAAGATGGTGATTTGCACAATACATTAAGGTCAAGACCTTGCCGCGGAGTATATGTTTTTAGACAACTTGGCGTAGGCCAACATACATTCAAACAATGCGATAGGAGGTACAATATTATTTCGATTTCCACAACTTGTCCGATCCACAGTACCTTTAACAACCCGGTTCTGGGGATCTTCAAACCAAACGGCCAATGGAGACTATGTGCAGACCTGAGGGAATTGAAAAAACAGATCCACATGTCAAGATGGCCCCTTCCCTACATCGATCAGGGACTGGCCCATATCCAAGAGTCAAAGGTTACACCGCCATTGACGTGACCAATGGTTACTGCACAGCACCTTTGGCCTTTACCTTTGGAGGGCAGCCGTACACATGGACCTGAACCCCCTTTGGATACATACACTCTGGCAATGAGTTCAACATCTTCCTACATAAGGCCATGTCCGATATTGGTGAAAAGGGGAAACCTGGCCTATGTGGATGATGTTTTCATCAAAAGCTCAAACGTGGAGGAACACATAGCTTACATCTGCTATATTCTTATCCAGTTGCAGAAGGGCGGAGCAAAACTGTCCTTTCAGAAGGAACAGTGGTGTAAGACCCGAGTGAACTTCTTAGGGCATGAGATCACACCTGTGGGTCTTAATCCCCAGGCTAAGAAGGTGGAAGCCTTATTAAAATTAAAAGACCCTTCCACTCTGTGAGAATTAAGAAGCCTTCTTGGACTTACTAATTAGAGTCGAAAGTTCATTGAAGACAAAGCAGAGGTCACTCCATTTATTGAAGGCCTGAGTGAAGTGGGAGTGGGGTCCACAGCAATCCGAGGCAGTTAAACAACTGAAAAGAAGCCTTTCTCAGGCTCCTTATTTGGCTAACCCCGTAAAGAACAAGGAGGTCTTTTTGGAGATGGGGTTCTCAGATACATGAATAACAGCGGTATTATACCAAAAGCATAACAAGGTCAACAAGTTCATAATCATACGCAAGCTAGACTTTGTCCTCTGTGGAGGAAAAATTCAATGACTGTGAGAAGGCAGTCCTGGCAACAGTGTGGGCGCTGAAAAATTACTGGCCATTCATTGTCGAAACTCCTCATCAACCCTTGCAATATCTACAAAGTGACAGAATCCAGGAGGGGAACTTTAGTAATTCCAGAATGACTTCCTGGATTCTGTCCATGCAAGGCTTTCCTGTGGAGGTCAGATATGGCCAGAACAAGAAGAGTCCACTAGCGCAACGTCTGGTGGACTTGCATGATTGTGCTCAAGAAAACTGTCTCGAGGATGAACGTCTAATGACCAACAACAACCTGGAGGTGTACTTAACTTCCCCACACACGGTCTATGAAGAAGACACATGTCAGGGGATACCCACAGTTTATGTGGATGGGTGCTGTTGAACACAATGTGGAAAAATAACTGGTGGCTAGCATTGGGAATGCCTGGGTGAATGACACTGCAGAACCCTCTGCTGGTTATATAATAGAACCCCAAAGTAGTCAGGTTGCAGAGTTGATGGCTGTTTATCAAACCATCCTCACTGCAGTGCACCACCAACTCAATGAACTGGTCATAATCACAGACTCTGATTATGTCAGGAATGGGTTTGTGAAGCACCTGATTAACTGGAAGAATCGAGGCATGCTTTGTGCCAACAACAAACCCCTAAAGAATGCCAAACTGATTCAGTCATTCGACAATCTGGTGACTTCCAATGAGATGACCATCTATTGGAAGAAGATAAGTGGTAATTCCAAGATAGAGGGGTCAGATAAGATTAGGAATGACCTGGCTGACCAGCTGGCTAAAACCAGAGCTCTACAGGGGGATTTCATAGAAACGGGATCCCTGCTAGGTGAAATCCAAATGGCAGCTGTTATCAGGTCACAAACTCGGGCTAACAGCAAATTCTCAACAGCCCAGTGGAGTAAAGATACCCCAGATGCAGATTTGATTACTGCACAGATAGTGTACCAAATTATTGGGAAATGTTATTGACACATTGAAGACCCCGCAAGCTTTCCTCTAACAGAGTCGGATTATGCCGGTAATGAGGATCTCCGGGTATCGATGAAGTTTTCCAAGATGGTTAGTTGGTAAGGAGAGCCCTATTTGGCTGTGACCAGTGGGTGGTACCGACCTCATTGAGAAGCCTGGTGTTGAACCATGCCCATGACGTAGCCACTGCCACTGCCGGTCATAGGGGATTTCATACAACATTGAAAATCTTGCGCGAGGTTGCCTACTGGCCACATATGGGCCAGGACCTCAACACTTACCTAAGGTGGTGTCTTGTGTGTGCTCAATTCCAACCCAGTTCACTCACACACAGAGCTCCCCTACAAAAAGGGGATGACACTGCCTTGGTCAGATTTGTAAGTTGATTTCATCGGGCCAGTGATTCGCTCCTCTAGAGGAAACAAGTACATGTTGACTGTGACATGCTTGTTCACAAAGTGGGTAGAATGTCTACCAACCCCGAATTGTAAGGTAGAGAAAACTACTGCACTAATGATCAACCACAGCTTCTCATGTTTTGGCCTCCCACAAAGGATTGAGTCGGACCGAAGAAGTCATTTTACCAGTTAGGGGATGGCAAAGATGTGGGAGAATCTAAGGGTAAAAAGAAAACTCCACATTGCCTCAAGCAGGGGGGTGGAAAGATACAGCAACACAATTGTGAGTATCTTAAAGAAGTTTGTGGCAGACTCTGTGCCCAGTTGGGAGATCTGATTGCTGCTGCCCTGATGGCTATTAGGCCCATACCATCTTCTGCAACAAAGATGTCTCCATTTGAGCTCATGACCGGACAGACATTTTCTTTACCAAAGCATCTGCTCTATAGGACTCAGGAGTAGACACTGATAAATGTGTCCACTACTCATGAGTACATTGAAAATGTAAAGAAGCACCTACAGCATGCTTTTGCTTATGCCCAGCGCAATTTAGAAAAGTCGGCTGAAAGGATGAAGACCTACTATGAGCTAAAGACCACCAAGAAAGAGTATGAAGTAGGTGAAAAGGTTTATCTGTACAATTTTCAAAATAATTCGGCCAAGGATTGGAAATTCCTCTTATCTTGGCATGGTGCCTTTGAAATTGTAAATAAAATATCACCTGTTGCTAACAAGATCCGCATTCCAAAAGGAGAACAGGCAGAAGAAAAATGAGTTCACATCAATCAGTTGAAACTCTGTCATCCCATCAAGCAGAGGAACCATCTGAAGAATTAAAAGGAAGAATGAAAAATTGGATGGATATATATTTATATAACGGAGTAATTTACTTGGTGTTATTGTACAAATGAAGACAATAAAACAATGCATTTGTGAAACGGAAAGGTCATGTTATAACTTTATGTTGTTGTAAATTCAATGTAAATCTTCCTGGGGAAAAATGGGTGTAAAAAGTACTGAAGCTCTCTTTCTATCCTTTATTAGAGAACTAACCTCCTTTACTTCCAGCCTGGAGGTGAGAGCAGAGTCTGGTGAGAACCCCAGTAACCTGGAAAGGATGGAAGAAAGGGGGTGCCATGCCACGCCATCTAACCCAAAGATGGAAAGGGAGGCTGGTGTGTCCACTCCCAAAAGAAGGAAGAAAACGGGGTGCCATGCCATACCCTCAACCCTGAGATGGAAGGGGACACTGGCGTGGCGACTCTCTGATAAAGGAAATTAAGCCCAATGAAACCCCACTCTGCCCTGCTCTACTCAACAAAGAGTCGTGGAAGAACATCAATATTTTAAACATTAAAAGCTTTTGCTTTTATTTTTAAAGTAAAGTTTTTTTTTTTTTTTAAATTTCTTTTATTGATTTTATACAAACAAAACAATGAAAACCAAACAAGCAGCATAATCATAATGGTTCAATTACACATCAAGTTATCGTAGTCACTGCTCCCATTATCCCTCCCTCCCCCCGTGAGCCTATTTGTCCATCTCTTTCAGTGTTTGGCACATGCGGCCGAGTTTCGTCCTCTTCGGAGTCTTTTGGGTTTGATATTACTCCAAACAATTCTGTTATTAGCGTTTTCCAGGCCAATAGGGTGCCCACATCCCCCTCATCAGCCCGGCTACTCGCATCTTGCCATGCCACCGTTTCAGCCTCCGCCCATTTCTGTAAGTCCTTCCACCATACATCCACCTTAGGTTTGTGGCATTTCTTCCACCCCATGGCGATCCTACGTTTCGCAAGCACATACGCCAGATTTCTTAGTTTCTCAATATGTTTGAGTTTCTGTGGCCTAGGGAACCCGCCCAGTAAGCAGGCCCAAGCCGTGTCTATGACAAGAGTAACCCCTTAATCGGCCAGTTTCTGCGCCACATCACTCCAATAGCATCTAATAATCGGGCACGACCAAAACATATGTGTCATGTCAGCGTTTTCCAGGTTACATTTAGGACACACTTGTATGCCAGCGTTTCGGAACTTAGATATCCTCAAGGCAGTCATGTATGCCCTATGCGTTACATACAGCTGAATTTGTTTTAATCTGGCATTTCTAGATACTTTTTTGTGGTAACCCAGGGCACGCTACCACATCCCGTCCTCCATCGGGCCCCCACTTCCATCTCCCAGTCCAGTCTCAGATGCGTCAAATCTTTACCCACCTTAGCCATCACCATCTCGTACAGTCTCGAGATCTCATGACCCCCTTCAGACATATCATACATTGCTTCCAAAACTGCATCTGGTTCTTCTATCAAAACTGTTTCTGGCCAGGTGCTCTTAATCATTCGCACCAATCTAATGTATGTGACATATTGCCCCGTGTATAGCCCTGCCTCTTTGTTGAGTTCTGTAAACTCCTTAATGGATCCCTCCTGCCAAACATCGCCTAGCGTTGCCAGCCCCACCGATTCCCAGTAGGTCCTAACCATCGCCCTTAGCTGATCATCCCCTCCTGTCAGAGCAACCAACGGTACCTGCGGGAGGCACGGGTATGGGACCTCCATTAGGCGACAAGCCCTACGCCAAATTTTCCGCCCAAGCTTCAACATCGCAGGGCGCCCCCTCATTTCAGTTTCGGACAGCCAGATCATTTCTTTCAAATAAAACGGGGCACAGTCCTGCCCAAGCACCCTGTGCTCAGGGGTCACTTCATCGGAAAGCCACTTAGCCACATATTGCAACCGTCCCGCCAAATAATAAACCTCAAAATGGGGCAGTCTAATACCTCCTTTTTCATAAAAGTTCTGCAGTTTCCAGAACGCCACCCTATTTCCGGTACCGTGCCACAAGAAATCCCTACACATGCTGTTCAATTTACTAAAAAACTTCTTGGGTATTATGTATGGGATATTACTAAAGTAATGCAAAAGCCTGGGCAGAACTACCATCTTGAGCAAAGCCCCCCGCCCCATCATCGCCAAGGGCAATCTTGCCCAGAACTGCATGCTGTTTCTGATTTTCTCGACGGCTACTTCCGTATTTTGTCTGTGTTCATCGTGCACCGTGTGACATACATCTATGTCCAAATAGCAAAAAGAGCTTGTTGCCCAAGGTACCTGTAGCACCGGTAGTTCTTCTGCAGGGATACCCTTATAGCTACCTAATGGGAATATGACAGACTTTTGGGGGTTCACCGAGATGCCCGACAACTCTGCATACCATTCTATCACTTCAAGTATGTATAAGAGATTTTCTTCTGGGTATTGCAAGTACAGCAACAGATCGTCCGCGTACAAGGATAGCAAGTGTCGTTCCCCTCCCACCTCAATGCCAATCGTCTCATACTGTGCCCTAAGGCATATTGCCAAAGGCTCCAGGGCCAAGATGTAAAGCATCGGGGACCAGGGGCACCCTTGTCTGGTGCCTCTGCCAAGTTGCCATCTTTCGGATATCACCGCTCCAGTTCGGACCCTAGCAAGCGGCTCACTATACAACATCTTGGCCCATCTGATATAGCACGGCCCCATTCCATGCCCTTCCAAAGCAGCCCATAGCCATGACCACTTGACTGAATCAAAAGCCTTGACTACATCTAGAGACACTATTGCCATCTCACCCTCGTTATTAACACCCCATTCGACCACCCGATGAAGTCGCCTATGGTTGTGTGTAATGTTCCTGCTCGGGACATAACCCGTCTGATCAGGATGTATGAGTCTGCCAATCACTTTCCGCAACCGATTTGCAAGGACAGCTGTGAGAATCTTGCTGTCTTGATTGAGCATCGACAGGGGCCTGTAGGAACCACATCTGTGCTCCGGTTTATTGGGCTTGGGCAGCGGTATTATAATCGCCTCTCTAAGTGACTCAGGCAACCGTCTTATTTTTCAAGTAAAGTTAATGTGCCATGTGGAAAGGGTCCTACCTGTCATTACCAATGGACACACATAATTTTTATTTACAAAAGTAGGAAGAATCAAAGGTCCCTGGCACATGGAAAATAGAATTTTTAAAGATTGCAAACAGAAATGGCCTGCACATGTGTGTGCAAATAAAAACGGCTTTAAAAAGCAAAAGTGAACAAAAAATCACTGCTCACAGAACAATGTCAGGAAAACAAAACATGATGTGTGGGTGGACAAAAGCAATGTATATTATTTTTCAAAAACTCCAGTGACTTTTGAAGAGCCACTTTGTTTTCATGGAAAATGTCAGCCCAAGGCAGACGCTGTTTCTGGCTGTGGGCAAAACTTCACCAAGGAAAACTCTCAATTCCAGTCTGGATTTCACATCTCCCAGGGACTTCCAAAAATGTACCCTTAGCTGGAGCATGACTATTATGTGTGAAAATGGGGGGCTGCAACTTCAAAGAGCAAGGTACCAACTTCAGAGAGACTCACAAAAACCTCTGGTTACAGGCTGACCCAGTGAAAACAAATGGCCGTAAGGCAGAAACTGCCATTTGTACCACATGATCATTCACAATTAATTTAAAAGGACTATTATCATTTAGGCCTTGTTCTCAGCAACCATAAAGTGGATTGATTTCATTTTTGTACCATTTCTGTAATTTCCAAGCGATTCTGGGGATATAAAATGTATCTACCTGTGAATCTGTGAACTCTAATGGCCAGTTAGACAAGGTTTCTGACTGATCTGAACATGTTCCAAATGTGACAGTTGGTGAGAGGGTAGAAAATGAAATTAGGGATATGCTTAACAACTTACATCTTCATAACTGTTGCCCTTTTCATGGAAACGGCAGATATGTACCACATGGCCATGCTATATCGTACGGATTTGGTGGCTGGCTTATCTAATTCTCCATGATTAGCTAAATCAAGGCGTATGGCAGTTGCTAGTAAAATTATGAAGTTGCGATACATAACTAATTTTTGCTAAAAAAAAGTTGAAAGGAGAACAAAGGGGCGATTACAAATGGGAATTGCCATATGGTGCTCCAGACCCCTAAACCAAGCCTGACTTGGAGGCAGGGTTGGAAGGAGAAAGTGGGTAACTGTCCTATCCTAATGGCAGGGATTATTGCAGGGTACTTCCCCAAGATTTTAAAATTGGTGATGTCATTGCTGCTATATAAGGGGGACTGCACTAGGACAGGGGACACACAAAAACCGGACGGACAGAAAAAGGAGTAATACAGGAGGACAGGGAGATGAGACAGACCATCAGGAAGGCTGCTGGCACTTACTATCTGACAGCTGTAAGGAGACACCAGAGGAGATTGCTGAGAGTGCATCTGGGTAGAGCTGTCTATTTCTAGGAAGACCCCAAAGCTGACTGGGCCCTGTGGTGGAGAGCAGGAGGCCATCTTTGAGAATGGAGTGACCAGACCCCTGCCTTATCTTTCCAGAGTGTCCTGAGATGCAGCTGGCTTTCCTGATTCTTAAAGATAGGCTTGCTATGTAAGTAGAACTAAGCCCTGGAAAACCAAAAGTTGTGGGGAGTCTGTTTTCCTTGAATCCTCTCCCTTTAAAGTTGGTGGGAAGGGGCAAAACTGTGCAGATCCTTAACCTATGTAACCAAAAATATAAATGTAATTAATTCTCAATTTGGCAGAACACTACAGGGTGAATTTTGTTAAAATTCGAAATTAACAAAGCTCACTTCCAAGTGTGTGCTGAAAAGTATAGCCTATAACTTAATTGGGTTAATCTTGTTGTCCAGCTGACCCCGACTTCTTTAGGGAAGAGGGATGTCTTTGTTCTTAAATCAGTCCAACCTTTTTATCCAGCTTCCCCAAGACAGGCCTTTCAGTGAGGAGGTTCTGAAATCCTAAATTCCCCAAAGCATTCAAATTTTTCTATCTGACTTCCCAATATAGACAAACACAAGGGGGGTCTGAAGAATGAAGCAATACATCACCCTGCATTTGTTTTAAACCAAAGGTTTGGACAAATTTATATTATTTATCAGTGTAATTATTTTGTGAAGGGAAATTTGCTGAAAGTGTATAATTGTGATTGTGTTCTTTTTAACTCAGTTTTGTGATTTATTTATATCGAGAGAAGTTGATTGTGTTATGCCAGGGATAAAGTAGTGTTTTCAATATTTTCGTGCTAATTTCTATTACTGTTAATATACATTATTACCAATATATTTCCCATGCACAGGCCTGGTTCTTGGCTCGTTGTTAGCTCAGTGGAGAGGGTTACAAGTGCCATGATATGTGTCTGAGATAGGGCTAAAAAAGAATCTATTAAACAGTTTATTGACTAACCACTTGCTTGGGGAGAGAAGGAACTCCCCTTGTTGAGAGTGGCTTCTCAATAAACAGTTACAGTACTTTGCTAAATAGTTTATGCATTAACCTTTGGAAATGTGCCGCAGCTAACACAAGGCCAAAAGGCATCCTCTTGTACCTAAATGTGCCCTCCTGTGTAACAAATGTAACATTTCTGCAAGCAGGATGTGAATTGACCTGGTGTTAGACTGACATAAGGTTAAAGTACTGCAGTATTTGGTACCTGCCATCCTACCTACAATTTCCCCTTTATTGAATAGTGGAAACTGATCAACTACTACACATTTATTCAATGCACGCAAATCAACACACAATCTGACATTTCCATTCCCTTTTCGCAATAGCACCACCACTGGTGAAACCCACTCTAAAGCCTCAAATTCTTCAATTACTCCTTGTTTCAGTAACTTTTTAATTTCCTTGGAGACACCTTCTCTAAGTGCAATGGGGACACGTCAGGTTTTAGCTGTAACAGGTACAGAATCCCGCTTGAGTGTAATTTTATGGGAAAAACCTTTTAAACATCATGGGGGTAATTAATAGAATTCAGCACACAAGTGGCGCACGCGGCTGGCGCACAGTGTTCGCGTGCGACTTTCTGCGCCAGCCGCGTGCGCTAAAATCCATTTCTACGCACAGTGTATTCATGAATTTCAACATCCAAAACCAGCCGTGGCGCAGAGTGGCGCAGCGACCCTGCAGCAGCGCCAGTTACGCCCCCAAGCCCTCCCTGTGTGCCATGTACAGCACACAAATCCCGTACATGGCGCACAGGCCCACAACCACGAAAACGCCTGTAAAACACCCCGCGCACCCCTCCGAATACATGTACCCCACTGCGCGGGTAGTCTCACATGCGATTGGGCCTGTGCGAGCGAGGTACGTGTATTACTGGGGTGTGCGGGAAGTTTCACATGCGATTGGCCCTGTGCGTGCGGGGTACGTTGATTTTTGGGGTGCACGGGAAGTTTCACATGCGGCAGGCACTGTGCATGCGGGCTATGTGAATTACTGGGGTGCGCGGGAAGTTACACACGCGATTGGGCCTGTGCGAGCGGGGTATGTGGATTACTGGGGTGCGCGTGAAGTTTCACACGCGATTGGCCCAGTGCGAGTGGGGTACGTGGATTTGGGGGGTGCGCGGGAAGTTTCACATGCGATTGGCCTTGTGCGTGCGGGGTACATGGATTACTGGGGTGCGCGGGAAGTTTCACACATGATTGGGCCTGTGCGAGCCGGGTACGTGTATTACTGGGGTGCACCTGAAGGTTCACACGCGATTGGCCCAGTGCGAGCGGGGTACGTGTATTACTGGGGTGCACGGGAAGTTTCACACATGATTGGCCCTGTGCGTGTGTATCCAGGGGGGTGCGTGGGGAGTCCCACACGTCAATTGGCAGTGTGGGTTCTCACAGGTGTGCCCTCTACCCCCTCCACGGACCCTGCAGGCAACCCACACCGCAGGGGACTACCCAGCACCCCTGGTCATGTTCCGCAGGCAGTCCATCCACCATGGGCATGCCCCCAGCCAGGCCACATGTCACCTTGCACTAGTGATCACCAACTCATGTCCCCCAGCACCCCCACCCCCCAGCAGTGAGGGGCACCTGCCAGCAGGCCCCCACTCATGTCCCACTCATGTCCCCCAGCACCCCGACCCGCCAGCAGTGAGGGGCACCTGCCAGCAGGCCCCCACTCATGTCCCCCAGCACCCCCAGCCCCCAGCTGTGAGGAGCACCTGCCAGCAGGCCCCCACTCATGTCCCCCAACACCCTCACCACCCAGCAGTGAGGGGCACCTGCCAGCAGGCCCCCACTCATGGCCCACTCATGTCCCCCAGCACCCACACCCCCCAGCAGTGAGGGACACCTGCCAGCAGGCCCCACTCATGTCCCACTCATGTCCCCCAGCACCGCCACCCGGCAGCAGTGAGGGGCACCTGCCAGCAGGCCCCCACTCAAGTCCCACTCATGTCCCCCAGCACCCCCACCCCCCAACAGTGAGGGACACCTGCCAGCAGGCCCCCACTCATGTCCCCCACCCACTCACCCACCCAGCAGTGACATGCCCATCTCATGACACAAACCAAAAGTCAACTATGTACATCAACACATGTCCGTCACACACACACACACACACACTGTTTGCCATTGATTGAGTAAACCCACATATCGACATGCTTGAACCCAATGAGCGAATCCCACACATTGAAGTAAAACATCAAAATGTATTAACATGAAAATCAATGTAAAGTAATTAAAGCATAAAATAATGGTAAACATGAAATGATATGCATGTCCAAATGAAAAAAAATAAATTCCTCAAAAAAACCCAAGTAATCCAAAAGAAAAATGGCCAAAACTCTCTGTCCACCAAACCAAATCCAAATGGAACGCAAAAAGGTAAATCCATTGATCCATGGTAAAATGAAATTAAAATGTCCAAATAAATCCAACGTTCAACTATGCACAATCCAATTTTGTAGGGTCCATGAGCCCAACAAAATAAATGAAACCTATCTAATATCCTACCTAACAGAAAAACTATATACAAAAGTGTGGGGCATAGTCCAAAAGCCCCAAAATAAAAAAAAAGAAAAGGAAACCTAGCACTATAAACTATTTACAATGGCGGCGGGCAAGTCCTGCGGCTCACTCAGTGATGTTGTCGGCCAGGGCATCATCGAACTCCATGTTCATTTGCTGGAGGCGGGCCTCTGTCCTGGCCCCGAGGTCTCGCAGGGAGGCACTCATGGCCTGTTCCAACTCCCTGCGAGTCGCCTCGAGGCACTCTGCCCGCCTCAACGCCCGACGCATGGAGAACTCCACCCTGACCATGGTGAGCCGCGCCTCTTCCGCCTGCCGCCGCTCCGCACCTATATGCTGGCCCAACCGCAGCCACATGGACGACACACCCATTCCAGCGTCCTCTTGCCCTCTGGCCGATGCCTGCCCCCCCGATGTCGATGGCCCCGAGCCATCATTGCACCCACCTAGAGCCTGCTCCTGCTGCTGTCCGATGATGCCTGCACTCCTCCATCAGCTGGTCTCCAGTTGTGGTGCTCACCCCTGCTGGATCGCTGACTCCAAACTGTGGCAGGGATGGGATCTCCACCAAGCTGGCTGTGTTGGTCAGGCCAGGTCCAGAGGGGGCCCTGGTGGAATCTGGGCCGGAAGACGGCAGGGAAAACGACTGGTGCATAGTCTCCACAGAGCAGGAGAGGTCCACCAGAGTGCGGGTCACATGTAGGAACCCACCGACCAGGGCCCCTCCCAACAGTGCCACGTTGCGACGCTGCTGTTCGTGATGGCGTGCGTTCTCCGCCCAGGAAGAACGCACGTCATCACGAATGTCACGCGTGCGCAAAGCGACACCAATCAGGACGGAGCCCATACGTTCATGGGACCCCTCGTCCGCAGGTAGTGGAGAGGCAGATGACATGGCACTCTCCCCTACCTGCGGACGGGCCTGGTACGGGGCATCCCTGCTGTTGCATGGTGGTGCAGTCACAGGGTCAAGGACAGCGACATGCACAGGCCCCTCCACAGTGACCTGTGCTGCCTCCTGACCCTAGCCCTGGACTGCACCACTTACACCAGTGGTACTACCCCCACCAGGCCCCATGTGCGGCTCAGTAGCGGGCTCCTCCTCCTCTGTGGAGACCACCAACTTGGATGTCTCCACACCGTCTTCCGCCATTGTAAACCCCTGTGGGGTCTCACCCGGCCCTTCTGTCACAGCCGTAGTGGCAGACGCGGCACCAGCCCCCTTGCTCCCAGATGATGTGGGACGGTGCCTGGGCCTTGCGTCGCCACCCGGTGGAGGCATCCCCACCGCTTGGCTCCACAGCGCCGTCTCCGCCCTCTTATTCACTTGACGCTGCGTAGAGGGAGACATAGAATACAAGCATCAGGGTACAGTACAATATTCCCCTAGACAGGAAGCAATAACACATGAGTAGCAGTGTCAAACATCACTTCCATCCTGTCCCTCCACAACACATGGGTGAATGCACGCAACACACATGCAGAAACAGGCACGGCGCCTGCAATCAACATCAACATCCATGTACAAGGGCCTCTATTAACCAACATGTTGCCTTCAAACTCACATGCATCATGGCTCACACTGATCCCATGCACACACATCACCAGAGGGTCATGCATCATAGCTTGTACACCACAGACACAATGGATAGACACAGTGCATACAACAGTGACTGCACTGCATGAGTGAATCTACACATCATCACGGACATGTGTCATGCATCCATGGTGTTTCAAAGTCACACACACACTTCTCAGACACACACACATGTGCACCATACATGTACATGACAGCAGCACCCATCCCTCACACCCCCTCCATGTCCAAGAACACAGACTGGCATGCTTTCATGTGTGCATTTGGCATACAGCTCCCCATGTTGCATTGTAACACATGCACCAACCATGTGGTTCACACATTACTGGTCTCACATGCATGACCATGATGTCCCTGCACACACACATCCATACATGGCCTATGTCACACATACAGGCAAGTATCAGACTACCAGCCAGCACACTGCAACATGCCCTGTCTCACACACCAATGCTTGGCCACTTACCGCTCAACTCCTGACGGGTCTTCCTCCGAAGGATCTGTGCGTGGACCGCTGGGCATATGCGTTCCAGGACCCTCATCTGGATGTCACTCATGCTGACCCGGCCCCCCTCTGCGAGGCGCTGGGCCTTGTAGAGGGTCCTGGACCTGAAGTCCTCCCAGCGCTTCTTGACATGCTTGATGTCGCGGGTTACCACCCCCTCCGCGTTGATGGCAACCACTACGTCGTCACAGATCCTCTCCCGTCCTTCCTTGTTGGCGCGTGATGTTCCGAAGAGGGCATCAAAATGTCCCAGGACATGCTCCACCAGGACACCAACTTCCTTCACACTGAAGCTGGTGGGCCTCTGCCTCTCTGGCTGGGGTTCACCAGTGGTCTCAGATGGTGTTTTCCCTGACATGGCGACCCCCGAGGCAGGCATGGGTGGGCAACTGGGTCCTGGGGTTGGGCTGTGGAGCAATGGTATCCCAGTCGGGAGTCTTCTGTTCCAGCAGGGGTGGACACAGCAACTGAAATCCTGGCTGACATGCAGGCACCAAATAGCAGGGCACATGGGCAGCAGGCAGGCAGGCAGGCAGCGGCAGATGGCAGGTGGGAGCATGCTCGGGCCTCTGGGGGGCAGTAATTCGGCCTTCTGGGCAGGAGCGTGGTCTTCTGTGTGTTGTTGCGTGGCCAGCTTGATACGGAGTGATTTGGCACGTGAAAATCTTGCACGTCTGCATGTAATTCGAGGAAATGCCCTTAGCACATAAGCGCATCTGTGACATTACGCGCGCAGGCGTTTCCCTCGTGATGGGTGCATAGTGAATCAGCACGTGAATACACCGCACATACGTGAATTCATTGGACCAAAGGCCCTTTAGCGCGTAAGCGCGTCTGTGACGTGACACGCAAGGGTGTTTCCCTCAACACAGGTGCATGTTCATCATACATGTGCAAAAACTGCACGTCCGAGTGTCAGCTCGTGTAATTGGAGGAAAGGGCCTTAGCGCGTACACGGGTAAGTGACGTTGTACGTGTGGGCCAGTTTAAAAGGTACTTGTAGGATGCCATTTACTTGTACGTGCTTTTTGTGGAGAGAGAGTGGATGAATTTTGTACTTCTTGTCATTTCACACCCGATTACTTCACAGTGTTTCAAGTTCGTACTCCCTGTTACCTCTGACAGCATTCAATTTTTTGGTTGGCCCTGTTTCCTCAAACAGCGTTCACTTCTTCTTTTGTCCTGTTTCCTCAGACAGCGTACAATTCTTCTTTTGGCGGGAGTGCTGCCAACACGCACACGCGCGTCTTTTTCACGTTCTTTTTCCAGGCATACAGTGAGTCGCGCACGTATTTACCAACTGTGCTTGCCCCGTGTGTCGCGTACCCCTTCAGAGGTCATTGTAGGCTGCGTGTATTATGCGTACGCTTATTTTTGTGTTTCTAGGTGCCACACCGCAGTGCGGGTTCATTTTTCTACGCACGTGGTCTATGAGGGGTTGCGTGCACGTTCATTTTTGTTTTCGGGGTGCCTGTGCGTTGCGTGACCCGTCATCTTCCCCCAGGGGTCACAGACAGCCTTACTGGAGCACTAGGGTACGAATTCCATCTAGTACCCTACCCCTTTCACCCCCAATTGCCCAGGACAATAGTTTACTGCTACTCCCATAGGTACAACAACATCAGTGCCATGGTTGGGAGGCGACTAAGCGGTAAGGGAGGCAAAGGTGACCGACCTTCAAAAGGTGGGCATGGTGGGCGCAGTAGGGGACATGGCCAGGATTTGCAGGGTGCCCCTAGACCCACAAGTTTGGAGGACCAATCAGGGACACCCACCCTCCATGGTTGTGGGAAACGTAGCTGACACCATAACTGCTCAGCCCTTGTTGGACCGGCCCATTGTGGCACCTGAACCGGCACAGGAAGACTCCCAGGCTGACTTCCAGGTCAGCAAGTCTAAGCCACGTGTGGCGGTGCAAGTTGTTGTCACCAGGCCACGTGGATTTGGGGCAGCAATGTCATCTGCTGCCCCAAGTAGGCAGGGTGGGGAGGCTGCAGGGGCAACTGCAGCTCTATCCACCCCAGCTCGAGTCTCCCAGCCAGGACAGTGTCGGTCCAGGACAATCAGACCGACGTTGCCCCTGCCAACATCACCCTGCAGCCAATGCCTGCACCAAGACCTATGGTCATTGTGCCTTCACACACCTAGTACACAGAATACCGGTGCTTCTGCCCCTACCGACCAGAGCGGCGTAAGCCACTCAGGATCCACACCACCTTTGAAAAAGAAGAAGAAGGGTGCTCTGGCACTACAGGCTGAGACCCCAGACATGGCTACACACTCCGGCATGTCGAGGAAGCCTAGCTTTAATGACGCCAAACTTGATGCACCTGTGGCCTATGTGTCGGAACATAGCTGCAAAATGGTGGTGACTGCAGGGTGCAAGACCACACCTGGTCAAAGTAGGGCACACTGGCAGACCATCGCGGACCACATTAGTGCCCTTGGATTTGTGAGGCGCACAGCTGATGATTGCTACAAGCAGTGGAATGACCTGAAACGCAGAGCAAAGAACAAGCTGGCCTCAAATCATGCCTCTACTCTGGTGACTGGCGGTGGGTCTCCACCAGAGGACATCCAACTCACTGAACATGAGTCTGTTGCTGGAACCTTCATCACAGAGGAACAGATCCAAGGCGTGGGAGACTTACCTGATTACGACGCATTGTCCGGTGAGTGCCCATGCATGTGTGTGTAATCCATGTGTATGTTGTTTGGGTGATGGGTTCTGATTGAGTGCCAGTTGAGGGTGTGTACTCCAGAGTGGTATGGCTCACCCATGTGCTTACTCCAATACATTCACGTGCCTTGGATTTGGGTATGACAGTATCCCTTCTGCCCACAGTAGTCAATTAGCGCCACATTACTGCAGTTGCCCTTGACCTGTCATCTTGCAACAACATTGTTCAGATTCTTTCAGTGTTCATTCTGGCTGATTGTTTCAATTCTCCCATGTTTGCTACACATTTTTCAGCCCTAATGCCACATATGTGACATGCTTCGATCATTGATTACACCCCACATTGGCCCACATTTGTTGCCTTGTTATGTGAATGATTAGACCATTCACGCTGATTGAGTATTGGCCTGATCACATTAATTTTTGGGGCCTGTTTGAATGTGGAACATGATAGTTGTTTGCTGTCATGCTAAAGTGACCAACCATTGATATGTACATCTGCCTACAATCACTGTATTATTGTACACTGGATGTGTTTCAGTGTGTGGCACATGCATCTTTTGCCACACTATTTAGCATTTTTCATCTCATCATGTCCATCTCACATGGATGGGTGACAGTACTCATTCACTGACATATCGCTGTAGTTGTCTAATGTACCATGGCTATGCTACATGCCATCTGTGTGCTGGCATGTGTCATGTATGTGTATTGGACATGCTACTCAACCTCCCCAGGCATCTATTCAGGTGCTGAATCGGATGATGAGACTTATGTGCTGTCGCAGGTGAGCGCTTCTGGCAGGGATTCTGTTCTGTCCAACCCACCTGCACCAGGGGTAGAACCCTCTATGGGGATGTCAGTGTTGGTATGTCAGCCTTTGGCGGTTACGGATGCCGGGTCACACTCCACAACATCTGATCCTGTTCCTGGGCCAGCAGATCAGAGGGGGAATGCAGTCCTGCAGCCTCAGGCAGTGCCAGAACAGCAAGGAGCAGATCGCCTTGCCCCAAACAGGTGTGGTGAGCGCCGACACGAAAGGCTGTGCACCACCAGGCAATACTGTATGGGAAAACTCCATGTACGGTATGGCAACCCAACAGGCAGCATCAGTTGAAATGATGGCTCAGGCAATGGAGAGGGTGGCCACTTCCATTATCCCCCCTGAAAGGCAGATGGAGCAACAACAGCAGGCAACAGACTCCATTTGCCAATCACACAGGGAAGACATGTTGGTGTCCTACAGGGACCAACAGGAGGCACTTGAAACTCTGCGCGAATCCATATCAATAGAGTCACATGGCCACAGGGAAGCCCTGAGGGTAGAACTCCATAACATCAGGGAGACTCTGCTTGAACTTGAGGCTTCCCAAAATTTTAGGGCAGAACAGCAGCTGGAGCAGCTCACACGTTTGCTCTCAGCTGAGCTGCAGGCAACCCGTGAGGAGATCCGGGCATCACGCGAGGCCATGCGTGCAGAAATGCAAGCAACCCGTGAGGTGCTGCATGGGGATCTCCGCACTATCATCCTCCAGAATCAGACCTTCCAGACCCACATGCTTGCTGCCATGGAGGACCATACCAGGGCTTTGCGTGGGCTGCCTCCCATTGCACCACCACCTCCTGATGCAGCAGCAGACGGTGAAGAGACCGACAGCAGTTCTCCCACAATGGCATAGCCGTGCAGGCCATGAGCCCCTGGAGGTATTTTTTTTGTCCCAACATCCACGCAGGCGGGTGTTGGTGTGTACCCTGTCCTCGAACCTCCTGGGTGGCCACCCCCCCCTGACTCCCACATGGTCATTTATTATTATTTTTTTTATTTTTTACAGTGTGTTGCCTTGTGTGGCTCCCGTGGGCATCCACTGTGTATTCCGGCTGGGCACACGCAGGCTTGTCCTGAGTTTGGGTTAGATGCTTGGGTTCGTGACACACACACCCCTCCTGCTTCCCGTTTCCATGGGCTTGCAAAGTGTGTGACCAAGTGACGGTGACTTACACGGTGACATTGGACTCCCATGAGCTGGGTGGGCCTTCTGTAGTCAATACTGTGTGGACATCCGTAGTGGGTATTGTTGTTGTATTGAACACTGCATGGTGTATTGATATGTGCTTGTGCATCCATGTCTTCCTCAAAATTTGCAGGTACCTTCTTCATGTCTTCACAAGGCCGTCTCCTTTGCAGATGGAGTTCATGTTGTATGCAGTACACTGGGCCTCATTACGACCCTGCCGCTAAGTGTTTAACGGCGCCGTAAAAGGCAGCGGCGCCGTTAAACACTTAGCACCTGATTACGAGGTCCCTTTGCGGGACCTGACTTTAACGGCTGGTTTTACCAGCCGTTAAAGTAGGGACCCGCAAAGGGACCTTGGTGCTAAGTACGGTACCGCAATTTGCGGTTCCGTACTTAGCGCCTTCCCCATTCCCATTGAGCCCTATGGGGCAAAAATGGGAATGGGGAAGGGCCATGGAGGAAGGGGGAATATCCACCCCGCCAACCTTGTAATGTTCGATTCCATGAATACGTGTTGTAGGCGCGCTTTTGGGCGTTCCGCGCATTTGCTTCCTGTACTTCCCCCGTAACGCCCGCATTTTCACGCGCTGTTCCCCATTCCGCGTGTTACGCCCCGTGTTCTGCCTACTTTTGTTGTGTGCGCTGCGCTAAGTGCGCTTTCGCTGTGCGCATAGCGCACGCTGTTTGATGTCGTGTGCGTCCGCGTGCGCCCAGCAGGATTTTAGCGCACATCCATGGATTTACATGCGCACGGACTTCCATGAATCGATGTGCGTGGGTTTCGCTGCGATTTTCGCACTTGCGCTGCGATTCGCACGCTTGCATGGAAATTTTCAGTGCACATTAATTCCATGAATCGGCCTGCATATGTTCTCTTCAAACACTCCAGCAAACATGTCTTCTGGTCTTGGAACATTCATGGAAACACTGGCTATATGCCAGGTCCTCTTGGGTAAATAAAAATCCCTATTTTGCCTGTTCAAACCACCCCAAAAGATTTCCCCCTCTGCTTGAAACATATACATCATCCTTTATTTTTTTATTACGCCACTGCAACTCAGTCTTAAAGTAACCCATAAACTCAATGAATGACCCTTTCCATGCCTTGCGATCAATGATGGAATAGTCGGCAAGAGAGTCCACCAGCATCTCTGCCAAATTATTGCCTACTAGAAAATTAGCATGGGGTTTGTGCCCTTTCTTGGTCTTGGCAGCCACCTCGCTCACTGACGAAGTTACGCCTTCCTCACGTTATCATCAATATCCTTACTGCTTACACCTTCCTGTCTGGCAGTAATTTCTTTAATAACCTAGCGAATTAGGCACCATGCACTCCAAATGTATGGAACAATTATTTTAGTAAATCAATTCAAGAAAATATAAAACAGGTTTAAGGTTCAGAGGAGAAAAGAAACAGCCCTGGCATATGGGTTGTCAATACAATAGAACAAGAGTAAGTTCCCTGTTGGGGAACTCCCATCCCCTGCACGCTATCTATGGCTAGAATAGCCCAGTTATTTTCGAATAGTAGAAATAAGTATTTCAATTCAAGTCACTGTTTTCTCTGTGGGTCTGTTTATGCAAATAAGACCAAAAGTAGTCAATTCACAAAGTCTTTTTTTCTTTAACAGTGATTTATTCCAAATGTATGTGCCAAACGCGTTTCGAGATTCATTCCCTTCATCAGAGGCTGTGAGTTCAATCAATTTCCATTTATGTATACATATTCAACAAAAATATGAATCAATAAGTGTATAACATCCAAAGTAATCATAGTGTAAATCATCTAAAAATTGTTCTTGTACAGAAATCAAGTTCAATCATCATATGTCAACACCTGATCAGAATTCTCATAATGTGACAATTTAAAGAAACCAGAATTTTTTACAATGTTTCCCATCCTAAATTATAATTTCTGAATATAATTCATGATTGTGAACACAATAGGGAAGTTTTGGAAAATGATAAATACCATGTCAAAAATAGAGAAAACATATGTTAAAAAATTACTATTCTGTAAATGATGAGATATGCTGGTGATTAGCCTCAAGAATATGTCTATGCTTTGGACTAAGTGTTCTGACTACATAAGTGAAAGAGAAGTTCAAGCACTTACTCAAGTATAGGATGTGGCCAAATTCCAGATGTAGGAAAGTGGCCAAATAAGTGTGTTCCTACAGACAACAAAACGAGGTAAAAGTAAAGAACAATAAAGAAAAATAAGGACCCGGGCTTAAAGTATGCCAAGGAATGGTGCGGAACGAGCCTAAGAGTACTTACAATAGGAGGAATCACGAGCTATCCAGTTCTTGCCTTGTCCAATGCAGTAGAACATGGCAGCATAAATATACGACATGTGTGTGACGTCATCACGTCGCAAACGTGTCTGACATCACGAAGGTAAACAAGTGGCGTTAGTTGGCTATGATTGTGACGCGATTGCTTTGTGAACACAGTTCTTATTACTATTGTAATGGAAGGAACAAAGAGTAACGTGCGAGATATACAACCGAACTATCTGATCCTGTCTGCAGGTAAAATCGTGTGTTGTAAGTGTATGTAAAAAATCAAATGAATCTTATAATGGGAACGATAGCATGCTATGTAGAAGCAGAAAAGGATACCATGTGATCTGGGATACCTTTCACTGCTTAATCCATATTGGTAAGGGTATTTCTAGGACTCAAAGAGCACTGAAGTGTCAGAAAGACTGTCGTTGTCAGAATAAATAGTAAGGTGCTATGGTATATATGGTGTATAGCTAAGATGGTTCCTGCCTCCTAAAACTGGAGTGCACAATCTGATGCAGTACTAGACATTTCATAAAGTAAGTCAAAAATACAGGTAGGTAGTGGCCATTCAACATAGTATGTACAATCTGATTTCCTATAACCATTTAAAGTATGAAGCATATACAATTTGTCAACAATCTTTGCAGTACCATTATCAACCTTGTTCAGAGGAAGGATCCTAAGTAAAAATCTTCATTGAGACCATGTGGTTGGACTGCATCTAATTTATGTATCCACCATAATTCCCTCTGGGATAGTTTCTTAGCAAACTCCACAGCCCTTGGTAATGAGTATATAGTTTCCGAAATTACCCATCGTAGTTGGGTGATATTGTGACCATTTTCTTTAAAATGTCTAAAGACTAGAGATTTTTCATTTTTGGTTCTGATATTGGACTTGTGCTCCGTCCAGCGTTCTTTAGCCTTTCTAATCGATTTGCCAACGTAATATTTCCCACACGGGCATCTCAGGGCATATATGATGTTTTTACTATCACAAGTAGCAAAATCGTGAAGAAGGATTTTTTGCCATTACTGGGATGGCGGACGTGATCTCCCTTGATGATATTGGAACAATGTTGGCACTGTAAGCATGGATAAGTTCCCGGTTTTTGTTTTGTAAGTGTGGTTTGACTCAAGGTTTTCTTCCTTTCTGCTTTGATGAGGCTGTCTTTGAAATTCCTCCCTCTTTTGCATGACAGCATTGGGGGTTCTGGAAAAAGTCTGTTTAAATTGGAGTCTGATTTTATGAGATCCCAATTTTTTGTGATGATCTTTTTGATCTGTTAACTCTGACTTGAAAACTTCATGGTGTGGATGAGTCTGGTTGTGGGTTTTTTGGTTTTGCTTCAAGTAGTTGAGCTCTAGAGAATGATTCTGTTCGGACAACTGCTTTATCCAGGATTGTATCCGGAAAACCTCTTATTTTAAATCTTTTCTTCATTTCGTCATATTCACTTTGTAGTCGTGTGACGTCAGATGTTATCCTTTTGAGTCTTAGCATCTGGCTAAAAGGGAGGTTTTCTTTGAGATGAGAAGGAAGAAAACTTCCGAAGTGCATTGTGCTGTTGCAGTCTGTAGGTTTCCTATAGATTGTAGTATTTATATTCAATCCAGTTTTTTGAATATTAACATCTAGGAAGTGTATGTCAGGTTGCCCTATTTCCAGGGTGAAAGTAATTCTTTCATTACAGTTGTTGAGATAGTCAAAAAATTGATGTAGTTCTTCAATAGTGCCATTCCACATCCCGAAGATATCGTCTATGAATCTCTTCCAAAAGACAATTTTTGTCTTCCAGGGTTCTTTGTTAAGTACCTGTGTTTCCTCAAAGTGTAACATAAATATGTTCGCATAAGATGGGGCCACCGGTGAGCCCATTGATGTTCCTGCTGTTGTATCGAAAATAGTTGTTAAAAAGAATGATGGTAATAAGTTCAATAGAAAAAGTCTTATGGATTGCAGTGTCCCTACGTTTGAGAAGAAACCATTCTAGAGAATCAATTCCTTGGTGAGGGATCGAGGTATACAGACTGTTGACAACTAATGTAAATAGGATCACTGCGGGATCAGTGATTTGTATTTCCTCAAGTAATTTCAAGAAGTGGGATGTGTCCTTCAAGTAAGTTGTTTGTTGGACCAGTGGTTGTAAGGCCTGGTCTAAATAAACCGCTAGAGGGTGAAATACACTTTCTGTGCCCGCCACAATCGGTCTAAAAGGGGGGTTGTTTTTATTTTTGTGTATTTTTGGCAAAGCGTAAAAGACCGGAGTAACCGGGAATTTTTTAATCAGGAAGTCACATGTCTTGTCCGATATCCAATCCATATCCATAGCTATTTCTATCGTTTGTTTAATAGTTTCTTTGATAGAAAAAATCGGGTCTATGTCTAGGACAAGATTTGTCCCTCGGTCATTCAATAAATTTAAACAACCCTCATTGTAGAACTCAGTATCCATTAAGACAAGGGTTCCCCCCTTATCAGCTGGTTTCAATATGATAGTAGTGTCATCCGCTAGTTCTGTTATCAATTTCAATTGATGTTTTCTAATATTGATGTTCTTGGTGGAACTGTATTTGAGATGTTTCAATTCTTTCGATGTCTTTAATTAGAATAAATTGATGATCGGATGATTTATCTGGGGGTTAAAAGAGCTCTTATGCTTTAATTCCAAGTAATCATGTTTTTTCTGTCGGTCTGGGGTTTCCGGAAGCGAATCAAAGAAAACTTTGAGTTCCATTTTTCTTATCAATTTAAACAAGTTTACTTCTTCTTCGAAGTTTGAGGTATTAGTGGTAGGAATGAAGTATAATCCTAGGTTAAGGGTATCCATTTGTGACGTGGTAAGTTGTTTCGAGGAGATATTCACAATGATGGAATATACTGCTTGTTTTTTTGTCGCAGCTTTCTTTTTCCCTCTTCGGGTTTTCCTCCTCCTAAAAAAATGGGAGCAGTTGTAATAGCAGCTGATGTATCCGGTTGAGTAGATGTTTCTATTCCGTTATGCGGAGGATGTGTTTGTGATGAATCCCGTAGAGGATTAGCTTGTAATGTGGATGGAGTTTGATTTGGGGTCTCTTGTTCTCCACTAGTCACGTCGCTACTATCACTAATGTTTGTAGGTCCTGATGGTCCTGATGGTCTTGGAGGTCTTGTAGGTCCTGGTTTAGGATTGTTGTAGAATTCTTGCCACGTGTAGACGATATCACGTGGCGGAATTTTCTTATTTTTCGTTGTTCAATGTCACGTGATATCGTTGTTCAATGTCACGTTTATATCTTTCCAATTTTTTGTTGGTGTCTTCCAAAATAGCTTTCAGGTCCTTCTCGGTTTTTAATTTTGAGAGTTGTACAGTAAGATCCTCTATTTCTTGATTAATGGAGGATAAAGATCCCGCTAGTTCTTAAATAGTTAAAAGTATCAGGTCCAATGAACATTTATTTAGGATCTGTTCCCAACGTTTGACAAATGATTGGTTGTCCGCACAATGTGGGGCAAAGATAAACGCGTAGACCCCTGGGGATTTTTTTACTTTTATAATATTGCGCTAAAGTTGCGAGATTTCCCTTCAGATCAATTTTTCAAGTTTAAAGATAAGTCTCTCTGGATTTTCATCACCTGTTGTTTCTTTATCAGTATCCTTTACTAGGCCTAAGATACGATTTGCTTCTTCTTCGCTGAAGGCGAAGGTAGTTGCTCCTTTATCTGTTAATGTATTGATTTTTGAAAAGGACATAATTCAAAGGTGTGGGTTCAGGTGTGTGTATATGCCAACCCCTGTGAGGGGGACAAAACTAAACAACCTAGCGAATTAGACACCATGCACTCCAAATGTATGGTACAATTATTTTAGTAAATCAACTCAAGAAAATATAAAACAAGTTTAAGGTGCAGAGGAGAAAAGAAACAGCACTGGCATATGGGTTGTCAATACAATAGAACAAGAGTAAGTTCCCTGTTGGGGAACTCCCGTCCCATTTTGTTGAATATTTATAGATAAATGGACATTGATTGAACTCACAGCTCCTGATGAAGAGAATTAATCTCGAAACGTGCTGGGCACATACATTTGGAATAAATCACCGTTAAAGAAAAAAAGACTTTGTGAATTGACTACTTTTGGTCTTATTTGCATAAACAGACCCACAGAGAAAACAGTGGGCCTCATTACGAGTTGCCCAGTAATAGCGGGTCCATTTCCGGCATGCCGGAATGAGCGTGTCCGTGCACGTATGAACCCGCTAACAGCGGCTGATTATGAGTGTGTGAGCATGCGCGTTCCCCCATGCCGGTAGTGGCAATCCTGCCATGCCGGTAAAGTGCCACCAACCCCCTTATACCGGCATCGCGCGGCACGCCCATAGCATTACCGCTTCATACCAACACCTGAATACCGGCACGGTGATACCGGCACGGTATCACTATGTATGTAAAAACCGGATCTGGAAATTACGTCATCGAGCAGGAACGGGAAATGGGCCGCCAGCCATCTTTAAAAACACAATCCATTGCCATCTTCCATAACCACCACTACACCCGTGTTGTTGAGTGCCACAACTCAATCAGGATGTCGAAGGCCACCAGAAAAAGCACCCAAAGGAAGAGGAAGCAGCTTTTTTGTGATGCTGAACTGACAATGCTGGCAAACACCCTCGAACAGCATGCTGATATCATCAGAAGCACAGACCTTAAGCATGCGGCCCAAACCCAAAAAAAAGAGGTGTGGCAGGAGGTTGCTACAAGGGTGTCAGCAGTGGGGAGCACCCCAAGGAGCGTACGGGATTGCCGAAAGCGCTGGGACGACCTCCACCTCCGGAAAATCCTGTCGGAGAACCGGAGGGCAGCAATGGCGACAGGCGGTGGCACACACTCCCCTGTAAAGCTCACTGCATGGGAGGAGACCGCAAGTGGATTCATTGACCCGGAATCCATAGAGGGAATAGGAGCCCAGGAGTTTGGCGCAGCAACTACAACAGAGGAAGGTGAGTGAACCATCACATCCACGCAAAACAAAACATGATGTGACACAAGTGATTTTGAAGTCAGATTAGGCACGCCAATGCATGTCCCAAAGCGACATCAATAACTCAATAGAATGAGTGCCACCCCCTGCACCACACACATGATGAGTGAAAATTCCAATCCCAATAGAGGTGCAACATGACCCAACCATGCCCATGCCCCCCCCAGACACCAAAAGAATCCAATGACACCAGCAATGCAATGATTGCCAACATGTCCCCTCAGTACACCAAATGCCACACAACAGAAATTAAATTGTACCTGTATGTATGAAAATATCACACCGCAAAACATCACAGCTGCCATTTGGCAACATCACTGATGACCTGCATCTCTTCTATCTCCTAGGCACCGATGAGGAAGGTGGAACAGAGGACATGGGTGCGAGCACATCCAGTGCATGCAAGGGGACCAGGGCCACCGCCACACCCTCGTCCAAGAAATTGCCTGCAGCCACACCCAGTGTGCCATGCAAGGGATCAACCCTGCAAGGGGCACCTGCTGCGACAGTGGTAGCTGTTCCGCCGGCCACCACGGACGTCGTGTCCACAGAGGTGGCTGAAGAGGCAGAAGTAATGTCCGGAACGCCGAGCCCAATGCCCATTGCCAGCATCCCCCCACCTGTGGAGACTGAGAGCCACGATGACCCATGTCTGCATGACTCCGACCTTGGAGAATCGGACATTGGCATCTTCGAGGAGGACACTGCCCAGGATGAGGACCCCACGCAGGTGCCTTCCACCACCCCGCCAGCCACCACCCTGCCTTCCACCACCCCACCAGCCACCACCCTGCCTTCCACCACCCTGCCTTCCACAACCCCGCCAGCCACCAGTACACCTGCGGCTGAAACCCCCTTCGAGGTCCGTCTGGCAAGGGTAGAGGCCCGCCAAGAAGAAATGCTACAGATAATGCGACAACAGGTTGTCGCTGGTGATGAGGCCATGAAGGCCATAGCCACGCCCATTGCTGCCAATACAGCTGCCATGGAGGCGTCCACGTGTCCATTCCGGGAGTGCATGGGGTCACTGACCCAGGCCCTTCTTGCGAACATCACGCAAGTGCAGCAGCCACACCATGGCCCAGCCAGGGGACTGATAATTGACACCTCAACCACGTCATCCCCTTCCACCTCGGTGCAATCAAGTCCTGTGCGCTTAACGCGCAGGAGCGCACGGCGCTCGGCCATGGCACCCCCAGACCCAAAAGTCGCAAAGAAATGACATTATGGGAAATGACAATATGTGAGGAACTACAATGGTGAAGGCAACACTGCTTGTTGCACACATGGGGACATTTGGGATCTGTGGGGTGGGTGAGGGAGTTTGTTGGCCTATTCACTGGGGTATGTGGGGTGGGTGAGGGAGTTTGTTGGCCTATTCACTGGTATGTGGGGTGGGTGAGGGAGTTTGTTGGCCTATTCACTGGGGTATGTGGGGTGGGTGAGGGAGTTTGTTGGGGGGTGCTGGGAGGGGGAGTGGGCACAGTTTTGCTGTTACAAATAATACACAAGATGTGATGAGAAAAATCCATGGCTGGACATTGTTATTTTTCATGTTCATCCATTTAATGTGTTACGGTGTTCAGTGCCCAACCACCAACATTCCCTTTGTGCATGTTCACATTGGCCCAGTGTCTGACTGACACAAGTCATTCATCGTCCCTGTGTTTCAAAAGTATTTGTCAATTAGTGCTTGGCGTACAGCATGGCTGTCCCGTGCATCACGTACTGGCAGGGGGGCCTCCGTCTCCATCCCCTTCATCCTCAACCGGCCCATGCATGTCAATGTCAGGTGGCAGTGGTACATTCCTTCGGACGCAAATGTTGTGCAGCATGACACAGGCCATGGTGATCTTTGCAACCTTCTCAGGCCTATATAGGAGTGCCACACCAGACCTGCTTAGGCAGCGGAGCCGCGCCTTCAACAGGCCAAAGGTCTGCACAATAACAACATGAGTACGAGTGTGCACATGATTGTACTCCTCTTCATGGCTGTTCTGCGGGTTCCGCACAGGGGTAAGTAGCCACGGCCTCAAGGGATATCCTCCATCACCTGCAAGCAGATACAAATAGGTGTGTGTCACTCTGAACTGCCACCTTCAGGGAGCACGGTGATGGCAGCAGCTATTTGGTGTGGGCATGCACACGTCCCTGTACGTGTACCAAATAGTCACCTATATTGAATGTATACTGTAAAGAGGTGTGGAACACTGGATGGGGTTGAATAGATGATGCAGGGTGTATTCATGCATGCTGAGGCAGATGTGCTGTGGCAGTGCGACAATGTTTAGCCTCCAATTCATGCTGTATACTCTTCACTATGCATGGTCACACTAGCCGCATTGCTACAGTTGCCATCCTATTCAGTCATGCATTGCTTGCCATCACCATGGTGCCCCGGTTGTGCCTCTAACTTGTTGTCATCCATATGCATTATTTGTGATATGTGGCCCAGTGATGTGTCATTTTCCGTTTGGCTGGGTCAGGTGAGGAGTGTTTAGCTCTGCATTTATTCTCCACTCACTGGCTATTGCCACCCAGGTGTACTATTAACCCCCCTTTCCCACCCTGGTGAAGTATCCCCCCTTCCCACCCTGGTGAAGTAACCACCTTTCCCACCCGGGTGCAGTAGCCCCCCCCCTTCTGCATCCGCACACATGAGTACCCCACAGCATGGCCATGGGCCTGTTGTGCAACTCACCGAGCAGCCAGGCACGTGGTCCAGCATGTCGCTCCATGTGACGGGGTAGCGTGGAGTTGCGCAGTACCATGGCATCATGTGTGGATCCAGGAAATCGGGCGCAGCAATGGGTGATGACCTTGCTGGAGTCACATACCATTTGCACATTGATGGAGTGGTATTGCTTGCGATTGCGGTACACCGCCTCTATGGCATGGGGGACTACCAATTCCACATTGGTGCCGTCGATGGCACCAACACAATTGGGCATGCCTGCCAGTGCATGGAAGCCTACTTTGGTTTCGGCTATCTCCTGGGCAGTCCGTGGTAGGGATATGTGGGTGCTAGCGTGCTTCAAGAGGGCATCCAGCACTTGGTTCAGCATGCGTGAGAATAGTGGTTGTGAAATGCCATGCAGCTGGCCCACTGTGTGTTGGTAGGTGCCTGTGGCCAGGAAGTGTAGCACAGACACCACCTTTAGTAGTGGGGGATGGCAGTGCGTATTTGTATGTGGCTGGCAATGACGTTCTGTATCATGTCCACTATGGTGGTGATGGTGTCGCGGTCCAACCGGTACAGGGTGTGGATCTGCTCAGGGGTTAGGTTGAATGGGCTGGGTCTGGTGCGAGGGATTGGTGGCTGCCTACGAGGCGCTGGTGGCTGCGCTGGTGGTAATTGCTGGCCCTGTCTCACCCTCCTTCTCCTCCTGCGTCTCCTCTGTGCTGCCTGTTCTTGCTGCTGTAGTTGTTGTTGCTGTTGTTGCTGTAGTTGTAGCAGTATAGGCATGTCCTCCTGCGCCATGATTGCTAGTGGTAGCATTTTGGTGTAGGAAGGGGTGTGGTGTGTAGGTGTGCTCCTTTTGTACTGGGCCACTCTACATTGCCTACACCTGTGGTGGGGTTGTGGTGTGTGGGTGTGCTCAGTTCTAACTGGCACAGCCTCCATTGACTCCACCTGTGGGGATTGTGTGCACCTGGGCAGCTGCCTTGTATCTTGGTTGCTGTTTGCGGATGGTCCGCGATGCCTGTTTTGCCGGCATCATGCAGCCTGTTATTACCGGGTTCGCAATGCCGGTATTTGCATGTTTGCGTGGGTTTTAATTGGCACCTATTACCGGCATGCCGGTATTTCCTGCCTGAAGAGGCGCGTGTACGCGCCTATGCCGCTATTTGCGGCACAGTAAATAACGGTGCCGTTAATAACGGGTTTGTGGGTCAGAATGCTACGGAACGTTAAATGATGCCGGTATTTACATACCAGCATCATTTTTCCCTTACCGGCATACCTCGTAATGAGGCCCAGTGACTTGAATTGAAATACTTATTTCTACTATTCGAAAATTACTGGGCCATTCTAGCTATAGATAGTGTGCAGGGGATGGGAGTTCCCCAACAGGGAACTTACTCTTGTAGTAATTTCTTTAATCCCACCTTTGGTGAGATTTCTACAGCATCTGCTAAAATTATCCTTCCTGCTACGTTTTAGACAAACTACTGATTGAGCCGAGCAATCTGTAGCATTGGCATAATGTGAAAAGCTTCCACAGCTAAAGCATATCCTCCCTCTTGGAAAGCTTTGGTTCGCTTCCTTGGGCTTGCCATGTCTGCCACCCTTGTTAATTTTGCTTTTAACCACAATGGCTTTCATATTAGGTACATTGTGGCCACCTGTGGACACTGGATTTACATCATTGGTGGGTATTTTATTTTTGAACTTTTTAACACAAGCTCTGGTATGCTCTATGTGTTTAGCAATATCTAACTCATCCTCCAGTGTAGGGTCACCTTTATTCCATAGCTCCTGTCTTATTTTATTCTCCCTGACCTTGAGCATGAATTGAACTCTCAGTCTTTCATCATATTTCACACAAAATGTACAATTGTTTGCCAGTTTACACAGCACAGTAATGAGCACCTCCACATACTCTCCCAGTAATTGGTCCCTGGATATATTTGTAACACAATGCTAACTTTCTTTTCATAATGTTTGTGCATCTTTTTGATGATGGCATCAAAGGCATTTGGAATGCTTACCGATTTGGCATCACCAGAAGCAGGGCCATTAAGATCAGGCAGACTTTTTAAAATATGTCTGCCTTCAAAACCCAAACTATGCATTAACAATGTTCTGCGTCTTTCTATGCTAGGATTGGGTCCATGCACTGCCATAACATAGTCATGCACTAATTTTCACTAATGAAATAACCCACAAATAATCATAATGGGGGTCATTACAAGTTTGCCGGTCCAGAATCAACGGTACCGGTAAGCTTGCAGGTACCGTTGTTTTGGGACCGGCAAACTAAAAGTTCTGCGAGCGGGTGCCTTTCAACCCATCATGTCTGACGTGGCGGGCGGAACGCACCCAGTCGCAGACCTCGACGGATGCAATGGGACTCAAATGGGAATGGGGAGCAATATTTTCCGGCACCCGGCAATGAGGAATTACAGGAACCGCTGCGTCTGTAATGCCCCGGTAAATCCCCATTGCCGGGTGACGTCAGAAAAATTACTCTGGCGACAGCCGTGCCAATATTTACCGGAACGGCTACCGCCAGAGTCATAATGTGGCACACTGTCTTATAACCATTTACTGTTCCAAATACAAAGTAAGCAATACACACTATAGATTATCTTAATGGTTGAGTTATACTTGTACCAACTGCATGGGATGGGTGTCCTGCTGCATGGGGCACTAGAACCGAATTGTGCTTTGCAGTTTATTCAAATAGTACAGTACCATACGTGTTTCAGAAGAAATAGAGATGAAAGACATTGTTGATGGGAGGGACAGGATTGTAGTTGGGGGATGGCCCCACTGTTATGCCCGCCCATGGCTCCCTGCTGGTCGCGCAATGAGCAGAATTACACAAACATGCTCTGAGCTCACTAAATCCTGCTGCAGCCAGGAGCTGTAAGGACAGGCCGTAGACTGATCAAAACACTGCGCAAATGCTTCCTGCAGTACATACCAGCGTACTGGTCACCACTGTATATTCAAGTTGTGTGGCCAATACCGCACAGTGTGAGCACTTCCTTCCATCTTTTTTAAAGATGCCTGAACAAGAAAGCCAGCCACTCCAGAAACTAAGAGCCACATGGCGCTGGCCACAGCACAGGAGCTTCCATTAAAAAAAGAGAAAATATATCTATATATCTATATACAGATGTTTAGAGGTAGCAAGGGCGACATATCCTGTCAGTTCTGGTATCTGACTAACCGCAGGGGAATTCCACTGATGTTTCTGCTACTAGTGAAAACATTGGTTTTATTTAGGTTAATCACTTCTCAACCCTCGTTATTCTGCAAATAAATTGTAATAATAATCGATTATTTAGCAGTAATACGTATTTATTTATTGTTCGCTTATTAGCATGTATTACTATCAGCAATTCTAAAAAAAAATATCGGCTTCTGAATGGTAAAAATAGAAACAGATCCAGGCATGCCTGACATTGACTGATTCTACTGGTGTGACATGAAATCTTACAATTGCCCACTTCAACTGTACTGGTTTTATCAACATCAGAAGGATTCACGGCTGAATTAAACTTACAGAGATTCCTGCCTGGGAACTACTCGTTACATATAAATCTCCAAAGCAAGTTCATTAACCTTATGAGATATTGTGCAGCAAAATTTAATGTGATGCCCTGTCTGGATAACCTTCACAGATGCACAGGATTCAATGTCCACACACTAAAATCCTACGCACCATTTCTCTCTTTCCCTGCAGCCTTTGAAATTATTTTGTGTATGATTTATTTCCCCAAGAATCAATCCGACCCTGACCAAACATTCTGCTGAATTTCCCTGAAGATGTATTACTCTTAAAGGAGATTAGGGCTGGGAGAAAACCTAATCATGTTTCACCTGGAGATACATGGAAGCCGGCAAAATACTTTCGAGAAAGTTTGCCTAGGCTATGTTTGAGTCTTTCTCTTGGAAGTATTGATTCAAGGCCTCAAGACTGAGTATGACTACTGCCACAACCCTCAGAATCAAATCATATCGTTTACAATGCCTCCTCTCAGTCAAGGATGTGGCAAAAATATAAAGCCTTAAGGCGAGGTGCGCAGGATCCAATAAGGGTCTTTGCCCAATCACAATCAAGCACAACCTGTGTATAAAGTGCTGGGATGCATGTTCAGCTCCCATGACCACCCATGCGATTTAGGTTGCAGAAATGATATTAGCGCATGACAAAATGAACATCCGTGACTGAAGAGTGGTGCGGCATGCAAAGCGGGAATAACCAATATAGTGTTTTGGGAAATGTAGGTAGGCCCGGCATGGAACATGAGTGATATTGAAGCATATGTTGAAATATAATGTACAAGGATGTGAACGTACACCCTGGTCCTAGCTGTGAGAAATACTGAAGTGGCACCATATTTGGAGTGAAGCCTAGTATGTTGTGATCCCTAATGAAAGTAGCAGCGTAGTATGGCAATAAGTTCTGAATCACCTTCCCATCCCAAGCCCCAGCAGGGATACTGAAAAAAGAGGCCTTCAGGCCTGATACATACAAATACAATTGTATTGTGTTGTAGGCCTGCAAAGCCAGAAAGTAATGTGAATGGCTGAGCTTGGGCACCTAGCACCATGGCTGCCTCCAAAGTCGTGTCCGGGACCGGGTTCTTTGAATGGGGACTTACCGGGTCATTTCAACCTTGGAGGACCCGGTAAGTCCCCATTCAAATTACCCTTCAAAATACCCTTCCCCATTCCCATTCAAACCCCCTTAGGGCACAATGGGAATGGGGAGGGAGCTTATAACGGGCCCGCAAATAGTGGGCCCAGTTATTAGCTCCCTGGTCCCTTAGCGGCTCTGTTAACCCCTTACCGCCGCACTCGTAATGAGGCCCACAGTCTATAATTGTAAATTATTGCAAATGGTTCGAAGAAGAGGCAGAAGGGGCAAGCAAAACTAGTGCAAAAGAAGCTGTTGAAACTGTAAGTAGAGGGAGCGATAGTAGCTGCACCACAAGAAGGACAGACGGGACAGAGGGACAGAGGGTGATTGTGGGAGAGGTACCAGCAGCCCCTGCATGGGGAGGTGGATACGACTGTAACAGTGGGTATCAAGCACAGTACCAGGGATCACCCCCTGGAAAGGAACACAGGGGGAGAGGAGGCTTTGCAGGACCCCGGGAGAAAGGGGTGGTTTTGGAGAGATGGGTATGAGGGGGGCATGGGGCAGTGTTGGACCTGTGGGATAATGAGTCATTTTTCACAGGGGTGTAGGAGCAGGCAAAAGGCTGCATACAACCAACAAATGCCCCCACATATGTAAGGCACCCCCACCCCATATCCACAATCCTATGTCCAAGCACCCCCAAATACTCCATACGATACACCACTGACATGGCCCCACCCGCTCCCCCACTGCATTTTCCACAGCTGCAAGCACAGGCACCCAACGGTGCAACAGCGTATAAGATATACCCTGCTCAGACTCAGACCCCTCAAGTACCTAACAACAATGCCGTGCCTCATGGCACAGTATCAAACTGCCAGGGGGCAAGTGTGGTTGGAGGGAATCCCTTCATCTTTCCAGGGACAAACACTCACCCAAATTAGGACAGCCCACAGAGAACCTTAGCGTGCCCAATCCTTTCAGTCACTGCCAACCCTGAAGAGAAACTATTAGTAGGCATGGATATAGGAAGCAAACCATTTCTTTTTATGGTAGCCACAGGTGCAACAAAATCATGTTCTCAGGAGGGTAATTTCCCTTTGTCATGTGAAGTAATGGACACGCAGGGGTTCACTGAGTCAATACAATCGGTTCCATTCACAGAATAACTGCTGATTAAGATAGGTAACAGGGTAATACAAGCCCAATTTTTGTTTTGAACAGTGTCCCCTGTAAACTTGTTGGGCAGAGATGTGCTGAGTAAATTGAACATGACCATCTCGTTCATGGAGAGAGGAGGTATTGTGTTCCACCCAAGGCATATGCTACGTAAGGCCACTGTTAAGTGTACACACATTAGGGAACGAATCGGCAGCTAGGGGAATACCAGTGCACCCAGATCTGATTATGTACGGAACTACAGTATAACTAAATGCAGTGCCAAATGAGGCTAACCAGTCTTAGAGAGTGCCATCTGAGTTTTTGTTCAGTCCAGCCAAACCCCAGGAGCATGTTGCAGGGACCATTATTACACTCGATTTAGAATGGGAGGTGGTGTCAAAAGACAAGATTGCATCGACCCAGCCACTGAGGGGAGTTGCAGACAGCGGGTTGTTTGAAGATACGGGGAAATAATATTGACAGTTTGTGTCCCATATGAAGTAATGCCAGCAGTAGGAAATGTCCCACCGCTTGCCCTAAGTGATTTAGAGCAAGTACCTGAATTAATGGACAAGTAACCCCCCACAATGTGGGGCACTTATGAAGTGTCACACCAATACAAATTATGCTCAAAACAGGCGCAGTATTCCCCAGAGTTAAACAGTACACATTATCCAAAGAGGCAGACGAGGGGATAGATGACACCTTCAGGGCTCTGTTACATCAAGGCATCATCAATTTGCCAAACTCCTCCTGCAAAACAACTAGATACCATGTCAAAATATTAAAAGAATGAAGTTGAAGGATTTTTTTATTTTTTAAACAATTTTTATTATTTTTTAACAACAACACAACCAAACTTGCAGTACAGTTATTACAATATTGTATTTCTTTAATAATATATACTGCTCCCTCTACCCACCCCCCTCCCGAGCCTATTCTTCCACACCTTCTGTTCCTGCGCCTTGCAGGTGAAGTCCTTCATCTGAATTCTCTATTGAGTCGCAATCACTCAACCCATCATGCATGGGCCAAAATATCGTAGCTACTAGATGCTTCCAAGCTATCAAGGTTTCTGCTTCCTCCTTCCCACCCGAGTTACTTGCCTCCTGCCATACTGCAGTTTCAGCTTCTGACCACTTTTGTAGATCTTTCCACCACACTTCTACTATCGGACCATGGCATGCCTTCCAGTTCATAGCAACTCTACGTTTCGCAAGTATATACGCCAGGTCTTTAAGTTTACTGACGTGCTTCAACTTGCGTGGTCTGGGGAACCCTCGTATCAGGCATGCCAACGCCGATTCTATCATTAGCTTAACCCCTTTTGTATTCAGCCTATCCGCCACTCCCCTCCAGAAACTTTCAATCACTGGGCACGCCCAGAACATGTGCACCATCCCAGAATTTTTCTCGTTAAATTTAGGGCATGCTTGCTGCCCAGCATTCGCAAATTTAGCTATTCTTTGGGGCGTCATGTAAGCTCTGTGGGTGATATATAACTTTTTCTGCTGCAACCTGGCATTTCTTGACACCTTCTTGTGATATCTTTGGGCTCTCTCCCACATCCCATCTGTCATAGGGGTGCCCACCTCTTCTTCCCATTCCTGTCGTAATCGCATTGGTTCTTTCCCCACTTTGGACATAACCATCTCATATAGTCTGGATATCTCATGTCCTCCCTCTGCTATGTTGTATATAACCTCTAAGGTGGCATCCGGTTGGCCTTCCAGTATTATCTCTGACAACATTTCTGTAACTCGCCGCACCACCCTGTGGTATGAAATATACTGTCCCCTGTGTAATCTGATTTCCTCTACCAAAGTCTCAAAACCTATAATCTTGCCACCTTGCCATACATCACCCAGCCTTGCTATCCCAACTGGTTCCCAGTGCTTCCTGATCATTTTCATTAGTTGGGCATCTTTTCCCACCAGTGCCACGAGTGGCACCTGCGGGGAGCATGGGGAAGGGCTCTCCATTACACGACAGGCCCTGTGCCATATGTCCCATCCCAGCAACATCATTTTCGGGCACTCTTTCATATTGTCTCTGGGCAGCCACATAATTTCTTGTAGAAAAACCGGTGCACATTCTGATCTAAACCGCTTAGATTCCGAGGTCGTTTCTTCCGATAACCATTTTGCTACATATCGCAATTGACTCGCTAAGTAATAGACCTCGTAGTTTGGCAGTTTTATCCTTCCTTTCTCATTCGTATTCTATAGCTTCCAGAGGGTTATTCTATTTCTAGTCCCACTCCATAGGAAATCTCTACATATGCTATGTAATCGGGCAAAGAATTGTTTTGGGATCAGATGCGTTATATTACTAAAGTAATGCAATAGTCTCGGCAAGACCACCATTTTTAACATTGCCCCTCTTTCCATTATCGCCAAAGGAAGCTTCGCCCAGAACTTCATGCTACTCTCAATACCCTTGACCGCCCTCTCTGTGTTGTTCAGGTGTTCTGCCTCCACCGTATGGTAGATGTCTATTCCAAGGTACCTAAACGTGTCCACCTCCCACGGTATTGGCAATACCGGCAAGTGCTCTAGCGGGGTCCCCTTATATCTGCCCAGCAGGAACACGCATGACTTTTTAGGATTTACTGCTATGCCGGACAAGAGCGCAAATTGTTCCATCACCTCCAGCACATATTGGAGGTTTTCTTCAGGGTATTTCAAGTACAACAGTATGTCGTCTGCATACAGGGAAATTAAATGTGGCTCTGCTTTAATGGTGATACCTATCACATTATACTTTTGTCTTAGGTATATTGCTAGTGGCTCTAGAGCTAAAATATATAACATTGGGGACCATGGGCAACCCTGTCTAGTGCCCCTGCTAAGCTGCCACCTCTCTGAGATTATCGCTCCTGTTTTCAGCCTGGCTAGAGGTGCGCTATATAACAATTGGACACATCTAAGGTACCCCGGCCCTATCCCATAGCTGGTCAAGGCAGCCATCATCCAGGGCCATTTTACCGAATCAAAAGCTTTTACTGCATCCAGTGATACGATTGCCATCTCTCCCTCTTCTTCATTCGCATACTCAATGACTTGATGGAGTCGCCTATGGATATTCGTAATATTCCTGCCTGGGACGTACCCAGAGTGGTCAGGGTGTATGAGTTTGGTGATAATTCTTCTCATCCTGTTTGCTAGAACCCTGTGAGTATTTTACTATCCTGATTTAGCATTGACAATGGTCTATATGATCCACAATCCTTGGCCGGCTTATTAGTTTTAGGGAGTGGTATAATTATCGCCTCTCGCAGGGAGTCTGGGAGCCTACCCTTGTAATGCGCCTCATTTGGCATTGCCAACAGTGGGGGAAGCACCTCGTCTTTATATTTTTTGTAAAATTTGCTTGGGAGTCCATCGGCTCCCGGGGTCTTGTTTGTGGGTAGCTCCACCACTACCTCCTCCAATTCTTCCAGGGTGATCGGGCGTCTTGCTCTTCTCGTTCTTCCGAACTAATCTGTTGCAGACCTTTGTCTTCTAGCGTTTCATTTATTCTCCCATGATCACTCCCCACTTGATCATCATATAGGGTTTGGTAATATTCTACAAATTCTTGATTAACCACTTCTTGGGTGTCTGCCGTACTCCCATCATCTCTCGCAATTGTCCTTATTGTAGGTCTGGGGGTTTCATTTTTATAGAGCAATGCCAGCATTCTTCCTGGTTTATACCCTCCTGCATGCAATCTCTCTACATACTTCCTATAATTCAGATTACACAGTCTCTCCCAGAATCTCACACATTTTTGCTGCAGCCCCAGTATCTCTACATTCTCTTCCTCAGTGGTACCGCCCCTTCTCAGCGCTTTCTCCAACTCGTCCTCAGCCTCTTGTAATTCAGCCACTATCCCTCCTTGCAGCCCTTTGGATTTCGCTATGGCCATTCCCCTCACTACTACTTTGAAGGCTTTCCACAGCACACCAGCAGATTCCACACTGCTAGTATTAATTTCAAAGTAGCTTACTATGGCATCTCGCAGGCTTTCTCTAAATATAGTATCTCTCAGCGCCTCAGCACGGAGGCGCCAAGTCGGTATCCTTGTTCTCGGGGGCTGATGTTGCCATTCCAGTATCAACGGTGATTGGTCCGATAGGACCCTCATTTTGTATTCTGTAAGTGTTACGTCCGACATCAGTTCATGCGTGACAAACATGTAATCCAGCCTAGTGTGCAAATTTTGTGGGGCTGAGTAATGGGAGTATTGTCTCTCTGACATCAGTTGTGCTCTCCATGCATCTTCAAACCCCAGGTCCGTCAGCAGTGTCTGCAGCACTCTGGCCGCTGGGGCAGGTCTATCTATTTCATTATCCGATCTATCGATTCTCAGATTCAGCACGCAATTAAAGTCTCCTCCCCAGACCACCGCCCCCCCCAGGCACCTACCCATCTTACTATACAGAACCTAAAATACGCCACTGTATCTTGGTTCAGGGCATGTGTGTTAATGATACTTATTTCTCTGTTTTCTACCAGCCCTCTTATCATTACAATCCTTCCGTCCTGTGCCATCGTGGATTGTAGCAATTGGAAAGGGACATGCAACGCCACCCATGTGATCACCACTCTGGCATAGGCCGAATACTTGACGCCTACCATAGTTCCTCTCCATTTCTTTTTAATCACTTCTAACTTATCGCGCATGAGGTGTGTTTCCTGTATCAATGCTATGTCTATTTTCTGTCTGCGCAGGAACATCATAACCTTGTTCCTCTTCAGGTAGCTATTGATCCCTCTTACGTTCCACGTAGCAATTCTGAGTTCTCCCATTATTTATCAATCTGTCTCGCACCCACCTACCAGTGCAGTTTCTATTCAAAACATTTATTCCCGCGAGTAGACTCATATAGGTTCGGTCCCCAACTCCAAACCACACACTCAATTCCCCAACACCTGCCACACCCTCCCTTTTCCCATCCCCTTCCCCAACTTGCCCAAACACAACATCTACCCCTCCACTACTTCACAACCCTCCCAACTGTTGCCCAGATCCATCCCTGGATCTCAGGCACCCCCGTATCTAGCCCTTAACCCAACAATACACGCGCTCAGGGCTCAGCAGGCTGATTCAGCCCTAGTGGCTTTTCTCCTTACTCTATTTACCGAGGGGTAGGTCACGTCCCGTTTGTGCCTCCTGCATTAGTAATCACATTGGCATATCAATATCAATATTGAACAGTGCCATCTATATTCCAGTCCAGTATATCAAGCTTCACTCATCTTGAGCAATCAATGTCATGCCACAATGTAGCCCCCATTATATCTCTTTCGCGGCAACCCATAGCATTGCCACACATCACTTATCTTGTGCCTCTTGTCTCTGATCCTCTTCAACGTCCAAGCATCCTTGGGCGTCCAGCCAGTTCGTCGCTTCTTCTGGGGTGTCGAAGAAATATGTGTTGCTCTTATATATTATCTTGAGTCATGCAGGATACAGAAGCATGTATTTAAGGCCAGCTGTGCGTAGTCTCCTCTTCACGGCTACAAATCCATAGCGTTTCCTTTGTACTTGCATGGTGTAGTTGGGGTATGCAGTTATGGTCGCTGCCACTCTTTTTATTGTCCCTCCTTTCCTGAAGAACTCCAGGATCTTCTCTCGGTCTCTATAGTTAAGGATTTTCACTATGATCGCTCGGGGCGGGGTCCCTGGTTGCGGCCTTCGCGTCAGGGCTCTATGTGCGCGTTCAATTGCGAATCCTTGAGAGAGCTTGCCGGCCGCAATCTCCTGCATAATTATGCTCTCCACGTAGTCCGTTGGGTCTTGGCCTTCCTCTCCTTCTGGGAGGCCCACCACACATATGTTATTACGTCTCGCTCTTCCTTCGACTTCCTCTGCTCAGTTCTCTATGTTCGATACTTGCTGCTTAAATACGTGGACCTCTTTAGCATTGCTGGTGCTGGTTTCTGCGTTGGTTTTCACCGCACTTTCCAGACTAGTCGTCCTCTCTGCTAGCGCCCTAATGTCTTGCTGCAATAGACTGACCTCTATGGCCACTGCATCTATTTTGGACTCCAGCGCCACTTTCAAGACTGCGATTGTTGTCCCCCATGAAGTTTTCAGTTCCGTGATAGCAATTCTGAGTTCTCCCATTATTTATCAATCTGTCTCGCACCCACCTACCAGTGCAGTTTCTATTCAAAACATTTATTCCCGCGAGTAGACTCATATAGGTTCGGTCCCCAACTCCAAACCACACACTCAATTCCCCAACACCTGCCACACCCTCCCTTTTCCCATCCCCTTCCCCAACTTGCCCAAACTCAACATCTACCCCTCCACTACTTCACAACCCTCCCAACTGTTGCCCAGATCCATCCCTGGATCTCAGGCACCCCCGCATCTAGCCCTTAACCCAACAATACACGCGCTCAGGGCTCAGCAGGCTGATTCAGCCCTAGTGGCTTTTCTCCTTACTCTATTTACCGAGGGGTAGGTCACGTCCTGTTTGTGCCTCCTGCATTAGTAATCACATTGGCATATCAATATCAATATTGAACAGTGCCATCTATATTCCAGTCCAGTATATCAAGCTTCACTCATCTTGAGCAATCAATGTCATGCCACAATGTAGCCCCCATTATATCTCTTTCGCGGCAACCCATAGCATTGCCACACATCACTTATCTTGTGCCTCTTGTCTCTGATCCTCTTCAACGTCCAAGCATCCTTGGGCGTCCAGCCAGTTCGTCGCTTCTTCTGGGGTGTCGAAGAAATATGTGTTGCTCTTATATATTATCTTGAGTCATGCAGGATACAGAAGCATGTATTTAAGGCCAGCTGTGTGTAGTCTCCTCTTCACGGCTACAAATCCATAGAGTTTCCTTTGTACTTGCATGGTGTAGTCGGGGTATGCAGTTATGGTCGCTGCCGCTCTTTTTATTGTCCCTCCTTTCCTGAAGAACTCCAGGATCTTCTCTCGGTCTCTATAGTTAAGGATTTTCACTATGATCGCTCGGGGCGGGGTCCCTGGTTGCGGCCTTCGCGTCAGGGCTCTATGTGCGCGTTCAATTGCGAATCCTTGAGAGAGCTTTCCGGCCGCAATCTCCTGCATAATTATGCTCTCCACGTAGTCTGTTGGGTCTTGGCCTTCCTCTCCTTCTGGGAGGCCCACCACACATATGTTATTACGTCTCGCTCTTCCTTCGACTTCCTCTGCTCAGTTCTCTATGTTCGATACTTGCTGCTTTAATACGTGGACCTCTTTAGCATTGCTGGTGCTGGTTTCTGCGTTGGTTTTCACCGCACTTTCCAGACTAGTCGTCCTCTCTGCTAGCGCCCTAATGTCTTGCTGCAATAGACTGACCTCTATGCCCACTGCGTCTATTTTGGACTCCAGCGCCACTTTCAAGACTGCCATTGTTGTCCCCCATGAAGTTTTCAGTTCCGTGATAGCAGCCAGAATCGCCGGGTCATCTCTCAAAGGTGCGACTTCCGCTGACCCACTTGTAGGGGTCTGTGCCGGCGTGGTCAGGACCTTAGAGAATATATCTATCATTGATTGTTTAGCCTTCGCTTTATCTCCTCTCACCAACATTATCCCATTCTTGGTTGAGTAATTGCAAGTCGCCAACACCTGGGCCTTGCCATGGAACCAAAGTCAGTACTGCTTTATGTGGTGTGTTGACCAGATTTTGGTCTCTGCCCCTCCGATGTCTGCCCACACTGATATGTCCATGGGGATTGTGCATGATGCATGCCCACTTCCTCCTCCGTCTCATACAGCACCTTTCACCAGCAGTGTTTGTGTGTCTGGCCTCCAAGCCCCAGCATGCGTTATATTTATTTTCGGTCTATAGATACCGACCTTCAGGTGGGAGTGGGCGCTACCTTGTTTGAATCTCCACTATTTTCCGCTGCTTCACTTCATGGCAATGCTTTGATACACGTAGGCCGCAGTGTGCGCTGATCTGCCAGACCACCGGAGCATATCAGCTACGATCCTTGTTACAGCCATTCACTTGCATTCAGGTCCCCTCCAATGTTTCAGATCCGCTTTTATTGGTGAGCGACGCCGTTCCGCGATGTGCCAATGCAGCTGTCCTAAGGCTCACCCTTTGTTCTCACGTGAGCGCCATTTTGTTTCTCTCGCTAACCGAAGCTCGCTATCTTATTTAGCTCACAATAGAGCACTTTGTGCACAGTTAGCGCCAGCTCCACGACCTTCATATGCCTCTCATATTCATGTATTCATAGTGCCAATAAGGCAGCACTCCGCAGGCTCAAAAGTATGTTTTTTTTGGTTGGATCAGTGTCGGATAAGCAGGAGCTCATAGGGATCACGTCCTAGCCCTTGGCCATGTAGCCACGCCCCCTCAAGTTGAAGGATGATTCAGGATTTGCACCCTCTGAACAGTATAGTAAAGGACAAATTCCCTGTTTACCCAGCCCACAACAATATTATGTAACATACCCACCACAGCCACCCACTTCAAAGTGATTGATTTAAAAATCAATTTCTTGTCCATCCCGCTGCACTCTGATTCTCAGTGCCTCACCATGTTTATGTATCACAGAATGCAATTTCAACATACAAGACTCCCACGATGGTACTGTGAGACCCCCAGTATCTTCAACAGGGTATTGCACACATAATTAGGAAATACATGTGCTGAGTATCATCATTTAATATGTTGATGATTGTCTGGTGTGTAGCGACAATGAGCAGCAGTGTAGGCAGGTCTCCATCATGTTATTGAAGTTGCTCACTGACAAAGGGTATAAAGTAGACAGAGCGACAATGCGGCAAGCAACAGGAAACATTATATTTAGGCCAACTGATTTCCAGTAATGGCAAGAAACTAACTGCTGAGGGCACAGCTGCTGTGTGCAGCATACCCCAGTAAATATCTGTAAAAGACATGCAGAAATTACTAGGATTATGCAATTACTGCAGGGCCTGGATATTTCATTACGCCACGCAACCAATATTTCATGCACCTTAGGAGGCCCAAGAGACAAAAGCACTATCACATGGACTGAAGAAATGCTCATAAGTCTCCGCAACTTCTTTGGTACCGCCCGAGTTCTGTGCCTTTTAGAAATAATTTGATTTTAGTCTGTTTGTAGCTGTACCATCTGTGCACCTCTCTTGCATTGCATCTGTGCCTTTTTGAATAATTCTATTTTAGGCTGTGTTTACTTTTTTACTTCTGTGCACCTCTCTTGCACTGCATCTGTGCCTTTGTATCATCACTGGAGTGTATTAGGAGATACATACATATGTGATTGAATTAGTCATGTACAAGTGTCTTGAAAACACATAATTGCATGTGGATGTTCAACACAATCATTTGCTCTGTTTAACCTATCATTTTTGAAGGAACATATTATATTTTGCCTTTTGTATTGTTTCTTTTTCTATGTAAATTACGGGACGGCACTGAGCCTCCAGAGCTACTCTTTATTATATCTGTTTTTATGAAACATGGATCTGTGTGTGGTATTTATTGCATTCACGGACACGTGTATACATCTGTGAAATGCTTTGATGCCTAGCTAGAGCTACATGTGACTTTTTCATTCTTGCTATGAAGCTCTTATGTAAAGGATTCGAACAGTTAAGGAAACCTTTGACTTTTAAACACACCCACACTATTGGTGGTATAACTTATCATATTACTTGAAAACATACTGAAACGTTTGGGGCTCTTACCCCTCAGGAGTGCACCCAGAAGAGGCTAGTTGGCAGCAAATGGCTTATGGTTATTTCACCACCTTAAGAGCCCTGGTTATCTCTATGCTGGACTCTTGCAACAGCCTCTTTCGCAACCTTCCTACTTCTAACCTCCATCCTCTACAACTCATCCAGAACAGAACTGTGAGACTTATCCTTGGCCTCAAGCCAATGGACTGCATCTCTCCAATGCTGAAATCCCTCCACTGGATCTCTGTGGCTGCAATAATCAAGTTCAATACCCTATAATCTACAAGGCTTTCTGGGGCTGGGGCCCGCACGATCTACAACACTCTCTTCCTAAATACTCTCCCTCTAGAGTCCTCAATCATCCTCCTCCAACTCTCTGTGGGTGAGCCGCTTTCACAAACAGAGATCTGGGGGTAGTACTTTAATATCTGCAGGTGCCTTCCTCTGGATCAGCCTCCCTACCTCTCTCCGTCTTGGGCAGGAGCACCTTAAGTTTCATAAACTCATTAAGAACTTCTCTTCTTCTTTCTCTCTGCCTTGATGATCACTCTCCACCCTCCTTCCTCCGTCTCCCTAACTCAGTTCAGTATTTGCTGACTCATTGACTGGTTCACCTCCAGAGCCTTACAGGTCCCAAGCTCCCCCTCTTGCACCCTCCATCATCCCAGACTGCCTATCTGCCATCCAGTCCTGGTGCACCTCCAACAATCTCTGCTTCAGCGCTGTTAAAACTGAGATCGCTCCCATCAAGACCCCTCCTCTGTCCTTCTTCCCTTCACTCTGGCCTTCCTTCTTGGGTACTCCCCCTGCTCCTTCTTCTGAAGCCAGAAACCTTGGAGTCATCTTTGACTCTTCTCTCTCCTTCCTCCCTCACACTCGGGACATTGCCAAGAGGTCCCACTTGAACCTCTTCCTTGTCAGAATAATTCTCCCTTTTCTCACGTTCCCCCAGAGGCTCAATGTTACCCAAGCCCTGGTTCTCTCTAGGGTTGATTATTGCAATAGCCTTCTCCTGAATCTACCTCCTCCACACTGTGACCCCTCCAGCTAATCCAGAATATGGCAGCAAGATTTATCCTTGGGCTTAAGCCCTGGGACCGCATCTCTCCTGCCCTAACAAGTCTTAATTGGCTCCCGGTTGCTGCACGGATTAAATTCAAATCCCTCTGCATCATCCACAAGGCTGTCTTGGACCGGGGACCACACTATCTTCAACTTTATGTTACTAAACACTCTCCCTCTAGACCACGTCATTCCTCTGGCATTAACTCTTTGTGTGTAAAACATTTTGCTAAACAGAGTAAAGGTAGTCGATCACTTTCCTCAGCTGGCTCCCTCCTATGGAACAGCCTCCCCTTTCCTGTGTGCCTTGAGTTGGACTGTCTTAAATTCCAGAAACTCCTCAAGACCTTCCATTTCATCTCTTCCTTCCCTTCTTCTCTTCTCTGCTAACACCATAGTTGCTGTGATTGGTGTCTCACCCCCAATTGACCCGACTCCTCTCTTCCGTCAGCACTTGACTTGGCACATCCTCCTCCCTGGAGGATTGCACTTACTCCTAACCAATTTTATTTATCTTTGAATGAGAATAATGTAGATATTTATGCATTATTGTGTTTTATGCATTGTTTTGTAAACTGTACTTTGATGATGGCTTGTCTTCTGAATAAAGTCATACTACTATTACTACTACTGTCTTCCTTCAGCACTTGACGTGGCACAATTTCCGCCCTGGAGGAATGCACTTACTCCTAACATGGCCCTTGGCCATGAGGCACTCACGAACCCTAGCACTTAATCTGTGGCTCATCCATGAGCCTGGACTCCCTAGCACTTACTCCCTCTGCCCTTTTCCTTGCTGCACTTGCATGTTCTGAATACTCACAAGGTATAGTAGGTTTGTCCTTCCTTCTTTTCCCTCCAATGCTTTATTAATTACTTTGTTTTGTAATTTATTTCACACCCTTGTTCCCTCTCCTCGCTCATGGGTGCTTTGATACAGTATTTTACTTGCTGTATAAGCGCCTACCAAGCAAACAATAAATAAATAAATGAATAATTAACACATGACTGTACACACACAATATTTGTGTTTTCACTCTCAGATGGACAGATGATGATGCCAGTTCTGCACATAAAAAAAAGAAATTATGGGCCTCAAGCCTCTGGCTTACTATGGCGGCATGCTGGACTCAGTAATGAAGGGTGAGTTACCATGTGAACAAACACTGGCAGCAACGGCATTTGCCATTGCAAAATCTGCTTAGAACAAGCAGTATTTGCTCTCCTGGAGAGGTACAAATCTACATTGACAAAACAAAGAGCTTCAGCGTATGAGGTCATACTGTCTAGGCCATCCATCCATATTGTCACATATAAGACAGTGAGCCCAGCCACATTCATAACTGAAACAATTACTGACAATGATGACCTACATGTCTGTGCCACATATGAAGGCCCTGCCAATGACATACCAAAAGCAGGGGACTGTGCTCTTGAAGATGGGAAAGTATTCTCTGTTGATGGGTCAGAAACTATTATCCAAGGAACAGGTAAGAAGCATAAATGTGCAAAAGTGGTTTGTTTAGTAGATGGAGAATATGAAGTACTAGTACACAATGGATTACCTATGAATCACTCTGTCAAGGCTGCAGAGCTCACTGCCCTAATAGAGGTGTGGGAAGCATCCCGTGGGTGTCAGTTTACTATCTATTCCAATTAAGCATATGTTACTACCACCATTCAGTACTGTAACAATGGAAAAGGAGAGGTTTCCGAAGGGCAGATGGATCTTCAGTGCAGAATGCCGAACTGTTAGGCTGACAGATGTATGCTCTCTCATAGCCTACACTTGTCGCTGTCGTCAAGTGTGCCACACATACTAACATAGACACAATTTCTCTTAGCAATGAGGCAACAGATCAAGTTGCCAAAATAGCTGCCAGTCTTCCAGTGCCAGATATGAAAGCATATCTTGAAATAGCTAGTATGCAACTACAACTATATCACATATACTGCAGTGGGTTCCTAGTCATTGCATCGAATTCCTACCATCGACATACCATACCATCTACAAAAAATGGTTTGAAATAAATTGCATCGAAGGCCTTTTTTTTGATGGGTGGATTGCCCAAGCACCCTTCTTTAACCTTTAAAACCCATTATAATTAAACTAAACACTTTACCTTTAAAACAATGCATTCAATGCTTTTTTTCAATGCAATATTTTCGATGGTAAGGCATTCAATGGTATTACATTCGATGCAATGACCAGATACCCTGCAATGCCACTTACGCAGAACATGAATTACAAAGACAGGCACTCCAAGTGCAAAAGTTGCTATTGCAAAGGAGAGGGTGCAAGCAATCTCCCACTGGCCTCATATGGGGCAGGTCATCACAGATAAGGTCATAATGCTTCAGGAGTTAGTGATGATTGCTTTCGAACAATTGCACTGCCCCTCACATGTATTAAAGCAGTGTATTGCTTCAGACATACAAGAGTATTGGTTTGTGCTTAATTTCCAAGAGATGTAACATTTCTTTATTTCTAACTGCATTATTTGTCACTCGTAGAGTTCGGGGCAAACATTGAGAACACTGTGAGGCACATTACCATGCACCAGTGGACCATTCAGAGAGTTCCGCACTTACTTTGCTGACATGGCAGAATGGCGCACCACATACCATTATTTAATTGTTTTGTCTGCCCCTTCTCTCGTTGGATTGAGGCTGGGCCATGCACATATCCAGACGCGAAAATCTGCCGCCAAATATTTATTACGAGAAGTGTTTCCACACTGGGGAGTGTGTGAAGCACTGAAATCAGATAATAGCACCCACATCTTCAATGAGCTATTCAAAGAGATAACAGCACTCTTAGGAATTAAACATAAGATATGCTCCATTTATCATCTTTAAGCCAACAGCATTGTTGAGAGAATAAATGGCCTCTTGAAGGCAAAATTGTCTAAATTGTGTATCACCCTAAAAAAGAATTGGGTCCACTGCTTGCACCTGGCCCTATTCACTTTGAGGACACATCCCTGCATGGACCATCATCTCTCCGCCTCACAAAATAGTGACCAGAAGGCATATGCACATGTCACTTTCACCTACGTGTAGTACATCAGATGCTCACAGGGCTGCATCCATTTTAGAAGATTAATTTACAGCATACTTGCGTCAGTTAACAAAATGCACAAAGCTCCTCTCTCGACATATAGCACCAATAAGAGCAGAAGAAGACAACAACGCTGCACTAGACACAGCAAGCTCGCCACCTCTACAGCTACAGCTGGGAGACACTGTGTTTATCAGTAACTTTTCATACTGACGGTGTGAGCCGTGTTTCAATGGCCCTTATAGCATGATATACGCCACTCCATTTGCAGTGAAGGTTAAAGAATTACGGTATTTGGTAAACCTCTCTGATTTCTGAAAGGCTCCATATACAGCACCTCCTTCACCAAATTTTCTGTGTCCACCTGAATAAAGTACTTGTCTCTTGTTACTTGCTGTAACATTACTACCTCAACATATTATCTACCTCATTTCATTAAGAATGAATAACAGATGCTGGGCCACCAGGGGGCGCGCAGGCAATGGCTGCCTGATCGCATCGCTCCCGCCGGATCCAGGTTTCCAGAGGGTATTGAGACCCCCCTGACACCCCCCCGGAGGCCCACCCGCTAGTTCTGGCCGAGCAACCCCCCGGGCGCCCCCGAAGCGAAAGAACGGAGTCCACAGACCCCGGGAAGCCCGAGATCGAGTCCCGTGTGAGCCACAGGAAGTCAAGATACGCGGCCTGGCTGGCCGCAGAACCAGGAAAGCAGCGAGGCCTTCCAGCGCCCCCGCGGGCGCACTTTCCGGATTGCTGGCGGTGAGAAGCGGGAGGAGCGTTGGCCAGCCCTGGCCGGGACCGAAGATCTGCGCCGGGAGCTGGGAGCGGAGACTGGGCGGCGCGGACCCGGTGGCACGTTTGGAGCGAGCCCCCAGCGGGTCACATCAGAGGCCTTCCCGCGCCCCGGCGGGCGCACCTTCTGGTCTGGCCGGCGGGGAGAAGCAAGAGGTACGTTGGCCAGCCCCGGCTGGGTTGGGAGACCCGCTGCGGAGGACGTGCCCCTCCCGCCCGCCGGAGCCGAGGATCTGCGAGCGGCATGTTTGGAGCGGGCCTCCATCAGGACTCTTCAGAGCCGTGTAGACGATCGGAGGTGCGGGGGAGCACCCGAGCACTGGCCCTGGGCGGTGGGGGACCCCCTCCGGCGCCCTGGTCCCCCCCCGCCTTCAACAGCTACCCAGGTGTGTGGCCCCCACTGAGGGATGGTGGGGCGAGTGCCCGCCCGGTAGGATCCTCCCCACCCACTGTGGGGATCGGGTCCAAGTGAAAGGGGGACAGGAGCCACGACCCCCCCATCGTGGGTCCTAAGGCCTTGGTTCCACGAGGGCAGCTGCTCCCACGACCCCCCCGGGGAAAAAGCCAGGACAGGCCCCGGCTGGCCACAGAGACTTTGACACAGGGTGTGTGGCCCCCGCCAGGCGTTGGTGGGGCGTGTGCCCGCCCCCAGTTCGGTAAGGCTTTCTCCCCGAGGCACTGGGGTCCATCTCACCACACAGGGGGGAACCTTCGCTCTGCCCCCCCCGGGGGGGCATCTACGGACTGTGCCGGGGAGGCCTCCCCTCCCCCCCCCAACGGGGACACGAAAGGCGGACCACCTACCCTCGGGATACACACCGGATGAGCTGGAGGGAGACCCTGCAGGGGTACCGCTTTCGAGAGGTCAATAGGGGCAACAATGGTTCGGGCCTCAAAAGAATCATGGCTCAGTCGGAGGACACGGCGCACCCCCCATCGGCCATGGAGAGGGGCTTCGCCTCGATCCTTCAAGAAATCAGGGACATGCGCTCTGACATAGCTCAGAAATTCGTAAAAATGGACCAGAGGGTGGATAAGGTCGAGGACAGACTGCTTCAAGTTGAGACCAATCAATCCTCATCAGTGTCCCTAGACATACAATTAAATTTGAGGCTGGAGGCCCTGGAGAAGAGAGATGAGGAGAGAGCCCGGCAGATGGACGATTTTGAGAACAGGGAGAGAAGGAATAACCTCAGAATCTTTGGGGTGCCGGAGCTGGAAGGAGAGACAGAGAGGGACGTTATCAGAGCAGTGCGGGACATCATCACCCTCCTATTCGCCGAAGAGATGACCACGGAACTCACGTTCGACAGGGTGCATAGGGCGGGGGGCAGAGCGGGGGGCCCCCGGTCGATATTGGTCCCGTTCCACTACTATTCAGAGAAAACGAAGGTGCTGGAGGAGGCCAGGAAGGCCCGAGAAATCACCTATAATAATGCTCAGGTCTCAATATTCCAAGACCTTTCCGCCTACACGCTAGCTAGGCGGAGAATGTGTCGCCCGCTCACGCAGATACTCAAGGAGAAGGGAGTGCGATACAGATGGGGCTACCCCTTCTCCCTGACATTTGAATACATGGGCCAAAGAACTACCCTGGTCACGGAAGAGGACATACGGGGAGCCTTGCTGGAATATGCAACGGACACGAACGCCCGGAGAGGACCATCGGGGCCGGAGAGGGCTGGACCTAGCGGCCCCGGCCCATCGGAGGAAAGGAGGAGGCGAACCGGCGCACGAAAGTTCCGAAAAATGAACACGCCATCACCAGCTAAAGACGGGGAACGGAAGGACCCTGAGGACTGAGAACGGGGTCGCTGCGTAAAGGTTGGGACAGCTCAGTTCGGTGCGAGTGGTTGTACCGATTTCTACACCCTGACAGACAGCAAGTACACGGGATGTATCGAAGGGGTGGGGCCCTGGGGGGGGCCGGGAGGCTCAGGAGGAACAGCTTCCAATGTGATCGGCCTGGCTAGGGGAGCGGGCTGGTGGTTCGGCCAAAAGCCAGTTATGGCGGGACAATTTGGCTGGACGCCGGGGAGGGGGGAGGGGGTCAACGCAAAAGTTGGGGTGTTTCAGTTTGGGGGGGTCTGGGGGGAAGTTGGGGAACAGTTACAGGCCCTTCCGGAGGGGTGGGGAGGGGGGGGGGAGCAACGGATCCAACTATGGGAGCACTTAAACAAGGGTGGTGTAGGCGAGTCGACACGGAGAGTAGAGTTGCTAGATGACGGCTGACGGTCTGCCGGCCCTGGGAGTGGGCACACTCAATGTACAGGGCCTAAACACCCCCACGAAGAGGTCCCTGGTCTCTAGAGAATTCAGGAGGGCTGGTCTCGATCTCCTCTTCCTGCAAGAGACTCATTGGGCAAGAGGGAAGGAACCTAAGATACGGGGGGAGGAATAGGGGAGGTGTTCTGCGCGTCTCACAGGGCCAGGAAGAGGGGGGTGGCCATCCTTCTGGGGATAAATGTGGGCTTTGAAAAAGAGGAAATAGTGAAAGACCCTGAAGGCCGATACCTGCAGGTACGAGGGTCCCTGCAGGGCGCCCCGCTCACCCTGGCGGGGATATACGGTCCCAACGAGGGCCAGGCCCAGTTCTGGGAGGGGGTGGCGGAGAAACTCAAGCTCTTTGTCCGGGGGGGGGTTGGTGGTGGGAGGCGATTTCAACATGGTTATAGACCCAAACCTGGACAGAAGGCGTGTTGGCCCTCAGCTATCCAGGCCCGCGGATGTCCACATGGCCCGGTCCTTCCAGAAGGTTAACGCAGAGCTGGGCCTGTTGGACACGCTCCCCTCCCCCGGGTCGGGTACCCCTTCCTTCACATATTATTCGTCCATCCACTCGTCCTTTTCCAGAATTGACTACATCCTGGTGGATGAGACCCTGCATTCATATGTTACAGGCCACAAGGTCGACCCCGTCCCCTGGTCGGATCATGACCTGGTTCGAACCACCATTGCAAGGGGCTGGCTAAGCGACCGCAGAGGAAGATGGAGATGTAATGAATCCCTGCTAAAAGATGAGGTCCGCGCCCAAGAGGTGCTGGAGGCTATCACAGAATTCTTCGAGTTTAATGATAATGGTGAGGTGGGCCCACACACCCTATGGGATGCCTTCAAGGCCACAATGAGGGGCCTTCTTATTAAAATGAGTGCTCAGGCCAAAAGAGTGAGGGAAGCCCAGGAGAAAGCCCTGAGGGGGAAAATAGCCGAACTCCAGCCGGGGGGGCCCCCAGCAGCCCCCTTGGATCATGGTCAACTCGAATCGCTGGCCGATTATCGGCTCCAGCTGCGAGACCTTCTCCTGCACAAAACGAAGCGAAGTCTCCAACTGGTCAAGCAGAAGTACTACGAAAAGGGGAAAAAAGCGGACAGAATCTTAGCCTGGAAACTGAGGGAGGTGCAGAGGGAGAGAATGGTAAAGGCAGTGAGGAGTGAGGAGGGGACCATGGGCCATGACACTCCCCACATAGGAGAGGCCTTCCGGAGATATTACGAAAAACTCTATACCTCGGAATGTGATGGGCGGGACGAGGAGATAGAGGGGTTTCTAAACTCAGTTCGGATACCGGCTCTGTCCGGGGAGATGGCCGAGGGACTGGAGGGCCCGGTGACCGAAGAAGAGGTGGGTAACGCAATTAGCGGGATGAAGACGGGGACCTCCCCCGGGGAGGATGGTTTCACAGTGTCCTTCTATAAACGGTTCCGCTCTACTCTGGCCCCACACCTAGTGAAGGTTTTCAATGCGGTATTAGAGGGGGGGACCCTCCCGGGGGGACCCTCCCGGACTCCATGATGGAGGCCATAATTGTCGTACTTCCCAAGGAAGGTAAGGACCCCACTGAGTGTTCCTCATACCGGCAAATATCCCTACTGAACATTGATGTCAAGGTTCTTGCCAAGGTTATTGGGAAACGGATGGAGAAGATTTTGCCGACACTGATCCACGGGGACCAGGTGGGGTTTGTAAGGGGAAGGCAGGGCTCGGATAACATCCGTAAAACCATAAACTTGATCCACCATGCCCAGAATTCTGACCTCGACGCGAGCGTCCTCTCTCTGGACTCGGAGAAAGCGTTCGACCGGGTCGAATGGAGATATATGGAGCTTCTTCTCCAGAGAATGGGTTTTGGCGCACACATCAGGGGTTGGGTGACTGCACTATACAGAGCTCCGAAGGCCAGGGTACAAGTGAATGGCAAGCTGTCGGACCCCTTCCCCCTCTCACGGGGCACGAGACAGGGATGCCCACTGTCCCCCCTGTTGTATATCCTTACGATGGAACCCTTGGCCATAGCGGTTAGGTCGCACCCGGAGATCAGAGGGATTATGAGGGGTGAGGTGGAATTTAAGCTCTCCCTGTTCGCTGATGACATCCTGGCATATCTGGTGGACCCCGGCGCCTCCCTCCCTCACTTCCTGTCCCTGGTGAACGCATTTGGGCACTTCTCGGGGCTAAAGATTAATGCTTCCAAATCGGTTCTTCTCCCCATGCGGGTAAATGATCCGGTTCTTGACCCCTTGGGCACACTTCATGGGATCGCAGTGGGTAAGGTTTCCATATGCTATCTGGGCGTCCTCCTCACCAGGGACCTGTCCAAACTGTCCCCCGCCAACTATGAACCGGTCTTGGCTAGCATTAACGCGGACCTCAGGAGGTGGGGCTCTATGATCTTGTCCTGGTACGCCCGCATGACGGCAGTGAAGATGAACGTGCTGCCGCGCCTGCTGTATCTCTTTACCTCTCTCCCAACCAACATTCCCGACCACCTCTTGAGGACTCTACAGAATGCGGTCCGAGAGTTTATTTGGCAGGGCAGGACCCCGAGGACTGCGAGGGCGGTACTGACCTTGCCGAGGGAGGAGGGGGGGTTTGGCTTGCCCGATTTCCAGCTTTATTTCCGGGCTGCCCAGTTGCGAGTCCTCCTGGAGCACATGAGGGAGGGGATGGGCACCTACTGGTCTTACCTGGAGGATATGGACGCTCACCCCCTCAAGGTCCGGGATCTTTTCTGGGCACCATGCAGGTTTATCCCGAACAGATTGAAATCCCATCCCACCTTGGGCGTCCTTTGGGCTGTCTGGAGGGAGGGCCCCCAGACGGCGCACCTGACTTCGTGGCCATCTCCAATGTCCTCTCTCTGGGGACACCCGTTCAGATTAGGTAATAGGGGGTTTTCCGAGGCATAGGCATGGTCCGATTCGGGTCTGGAATGGGCGGGACAGTTGTTCCGGGAGGGGGAATTCCTGCCGTATGAGGACTTAAGGGACGCTATTGGGCGGGGGTCTCTCTCTGTGTTTGAGTATCTACGCTTGAAGGGTATCCTCTGTGACCAATCATGGGGCGAGAACTTGAAGAGGCAGCTGACCCCCTTTGAGAAGTTCCTCGATATGGCGACCTCGAGAAAGGGAGCCGTCTCCGGAATGTATAGAATCCTCAACACTGTAAATTTGGTGGAACGGAGGGGTTTCCGCTCATATTGCAACGACCTCGCAGGGGAAGTGATTTCAGAGGACGCCTGGGCGAGGATATTCAGAATTACCTTCCACAGAAATTTGTTCACAGCAGATATGGAACATAACTTTAAGATTTTGCAGGGATGGCACAGAGACACTGTGAAACTGTCTAAAATGTTTGCGGCGGTGTCCCCTGATTGCCCGAGGGGCTGCGGCCAGAGGGGTTCACGAGGCCACATGTGGTGGCACTGCCCGAAGGTGCAGGCGACTGGGAGGAGGTGAGGGGTTGGATGGCTGAGGTCACAGAGGAACTGCTTCCCCAGGACCCTCTGACAGAGACCTCAGACCTCTACAGGTACCCCAGAATGTGGGAAACGATGCTACGGGCGGGGAGGGTGGCATTGGCACAGAAATGGAAGAGTCTGGAGACCCCGTCCAAGGTGGACTAAAAAAGAAGTTGAAAAACATGTTTCTAATGGACAAACTAACGGCCATGGTGAACAATGATTCCGGAACATTCCTTGAAAATTGGCAGGGGGTACGGGAGTCCTGGGGATGGGATGTGCACTGATGCCTGACGGGGGGCTGAGCGGGGCTCAGGGGGTCAAGGCCGAAAGACAGTGCCAAAAGGCACCAGGGACCCTACGGACTAAATGGGCGCCCACGGCCCGGGGGGCATTCGGTCGACCCATAGCCACCAAAGAGCGCCGACGTTCACATTCACTACCAAGTAATGGACGCAAAAGAAAAGTCCATGTCTCCCTATGTTATGGTTCAAGTTTGTATAACGAGGGGTGGGGGGGTATAAAGGGGGGGGCGGCAGGGTGGGTGGGGTGGGGATTGTTGGGCAAGTTCTTCGTGTACAACTGGTGATCACATATGCAGCCTGCTTGTTATACCTTTAAAAATGCCAATAAAACCAAAGTTTAAAAACAAAAGAATGAATAACAGTAACATTTAAGAATGTGCATTCCTTTTAAAATAATTTTCATCCATTTCTATAAAACTATTGTTGCAGAAATTCATAATATAAGACATTCTATGAATGTTGCAAGGTTAACACATTCTTTTTGCCATGTGCAAATCTCTCATCACAAGCAGGTACATATGTGTAGGTTTCGTTTCAGGAATGTGTATATACTCACTGAGCCACAATATATGGTTGGGGCATATAAAGGGGGGCTATAAAGCATAATCTTTTTGAGTATGATTCTGTCCGCAATGAGGTTCTTAAAAATGATCTATTGAATATAAAAATAATGTGGGTAGTTGATACAGACACAAGGCAATGGCAGCCTCGAGTTAAAAGAGGGGTGGGGAAGAGAAAGATTATGACCAATTCAAGTGGGTTTTATTTGACTTAATGGCTGATGTGCACCATCCAGAATTCATTAATTTATTGTACAGTCACATGTGCTCAGTGGAGAAGCAGAGGTGAAATGGCAGCAGCTACATTTCTCTATGCCCTGTGAAGTGATTCCATCCCACTCATTCTATAGTTCCTTGCACTCTAATGTTTTCTGTTAAAGGACATGCAATACATAGTTCATGTCTGCACTTCTCGTTCTAGCCCTGCAACCCTGTGAATAGAAGTGAACCAGTGTAGCATGTTCTACAAGAATGCAAGAAGAGTTGGGAGGGGAGGCACCATTTACACACAGTATCATTGAACTTGGCCCATTTTAAGAGGGTGTTTTGTCAAAGAAGAACCTCGCCTTATGTGACGTAAGCCTGTGTGCCGCTGCTGCCATGATATATTCACTGTACACGGATACATATGTGCTTTTCTCTTTGGCTATTGACTGAAAATTGCACGCCTTATTTCATATACATGTGACAGGTGGTCAGTGGGAAGACTGACAGAAAGAGTGAACGAGATAGAGAGAGTGTGAGTGAGAGGGAGTGAGATACAAACACAGTAGTGAAAGAGACTTATTTATTTATTGCTTGCTTGTTAGATGCTTATACAATAAGAATATACTGTTTCAAAGTGCCCACAGGGCAGGGAGAGTGGGAAATACATTACAACATTGTAAAACAATATTTAAGAGAAGAGGGGGAACAAACCTACTATGTCTTGCGAGTATTCAGAACGTGCAAGTGCAAAAAGGAAGAGGGAAGAGAGGGTAAGTGCTGGGGAGTCCGAGCCCATGGGTAAGCCATGGACCAAGTGTTAGGAACTTCAACTCATCAAGAAAAGTGGTTTATTCCAAAAACCAGAGAACAAATAACTAAAACGTAAATAGCTCAACTCATATGATAAGGTTGTCAATGAGTCAATGAAACCCTGCTTCATAGTCTATGAAATAGGCACATGTAAGGCCTGAAACACATACTGAGCAATGCAGTTGACAAAGGGTGACAGGGCCTGTTATTGGGCCCGGTGGTCCCGGGGCCTACTATTGAAGGGCCTTGCTGGGCAGGCCCACTGCCTGGTGTGCACCAGTAGCACCGCGCCAAATTACATGCATGAGGCAGGAGTCAAGGTGGTGAAATACTGGCCAGTGGGAAGCCGCTCGGCCCCTTCTTGAAGCAGTCACGTGGTGTCGCACCACACATCTTAGCACGAGCCCCAGACACAGGCTCAAGTCAATACATCCCATGTCAGGGGTATAAAATGGAAGAACGACAAACACTGAAAACATGGCATAACACGCGCTGTCTATGGGACATTTCAAAAGATGCAGCCCACAACACGATGTTAAGTACGTACATTGTCATGTATGCACAACACAATAATTCTACCTCTGACAGGGGTCCATATTTATGTGATGGTTGGGTCATTGGCCAAAGAGCACCACACATGAGAGGGACTTTAATGCACATGGATGATACATTGGTAGTGAGACCACTTGGGGTGCTGAGGATCATCAGCACATACGTGCAACACCTGCATTAGTTCTTAAACACAAGTACTTGACCACATGCAGGCGAAGCTGCACATGGTACCACCTGTGGCCACATCTGGTATGTGGATGCTGGTGATGAGTGTCCGAAGCTGGGGAGGATGGCAGCTGTCGTCCCTTGTCCCTGGGTTGCCAGACATGGTGAGGTTCTTCCTGATCCTGTGAAGCACTAGTGTGACCCTGGCACCCGAGCACTTCCCTGTGGGAAGGTGCAGGGGCTTGCCTGGTTGGTTCCGGGACCACTGGTGGCCATGGCTGGACCCAATCCATTTCTTGTCTCACTTCCAGCCAGGAGCTTTATTTCACCATTGCAGGGGCCTGACCTCAAGGCCACTGTAGCAGGTGTCCTCAGACTCCTTCAGGCCGGAGGTTTCCAATTGATGTGATTAGGCAGCAGAGGCCACATCTTCTCACCCCCACTGCCAGAGCACTCCAAGCCAGAGACATGGGAGTGCTTATTCCCGCAGCGGCAGTGGAAACCTGCCTCGCTCTTTCCTGGCGGAAAGCCTCGTCCACTTGTGTGGCCTCCGCTCAGCCACACAAGCACCCTTGCAGCTGAGGGCCAGATCCCGAGGGATGCCGCAGGCTGTGTCTCAGGCCTTCTTCTCCACAAGCCTCTTCCTTCATCTGTTGTGGCAGGGGCCGCTTCCATTTACTCTCCGCCAGGCAGGACATATTCAAGCCAATGCAGTGAAGACGGCACCTCTTTCCTTTGCCCCTCAGGTGGGGGCTTACTTTAAGTGGCATGCAAGAGTTGGGTAGCTCATCTGTGGAACCCATTGACACTGGGACTGTCCCCTGGCAGTGGGCTGATGGGGATCCTCGTGAGCACCATGCCGGGAAGAGTGGTGGATCCCGGTTGTGGCCACCATTTCAACATGGAACAGCATTGCCTTCTGGGAGCGGATTCCTGGTGGGCGTCAGGGAGGCTGAAGTTTGGGAAGGGCTTGGTCACCCTCATTGCTGCTCGAGCTCCTCCAGGAGCGCGCTTGTTCAGGGCCCGTTAGGTCAGCATCCTGGTGTGAGCCAGTTCCAGTCCCCTTGACCATGTGTAAACTGCACCGTGCAGAGCAAGCTTGGCCATGCTGGTGGCATGGTGGAGGAAGGTCGATCTGCTTTCGGTTTGGGATCAGTAGCTTGCCGCATCCCATCCTTGTAGCCAGTTGTTATGGGGCCCGGTGTGCCCCGGGCTGTGATGTTGAAGGGCATTGCTGGGCAGGACCACTGCCTGGTGCGCACTACTGGCGTTGCGCCAAATAAAATGCATGATGCAGGAGTCATGGTCGTGAAAGACTGCCGAACGGGAAACCGGGCAGCCCTTTATTGAAGCCGTCAAGTGGTGTTGCACGAGCCCCGGATACGGCTCAAGTCACAACAGTGCTCCAAACACGTCCAACACAAAATACATATATTTTCTTGCCTCTACAATAAACTGCATATCTGAAATATAAATTCCTCATTTATATACTTTAGTTACATTTTCAAGGTATGTACTCCCATCACTACCACTGGGCATCTCTCCTTTCCCACTACAAGCCCTGTTAGGCAGGATTGTGTGCAGTAACCTTTGGGAGACTACAGCAACCATGACCTCCTGGCAATAGGAACCAAACTTTGGTATAAATCTGTACTGCACAGGTTTTTAGTGTGGCTGAGCAGCCAGGTGTATCTCAAGAGGGGTCGATATGAGCAGTAGGGTTTTTACATAGAGATTCACAGTGGCAAGTATTCAAATAAACTATTACACTCAAGGTTTCTTGATCAAACGATTATACATTTTTATTAACAGTCAGTTCAATACGTCTTCTTCTGAAGGGAGCAATATAAAAGCAACACATATATATATATACTTCAAAGTACACACTCTTAGTTTCTCTAAATCAACAAGTACCCATTTGCATATATTCTGAAGCAGGTAAGTACTTTTTAACCCCCCAATGCAAAGTAAATTAACCCTTTCCTGGAGTAAAGGTAAGCAGAAAGTCAGAGGTAAGAAGATTCTTTCAGGGATCCAGGCCAGCCAATGTTAATTGAGCAAAAGTTTAGGTGAGCTGAAGCACTTCTTGCAGGTAAGTAAAAGTCTTTCACAATGTTTTAGAAGTCTTTGTAGAAATAATAGAATCACTGTAGGGCCACAAGCTGGGAGGCTTGTGAGGGGCAAAGCTGCAAGCAACTCTGCAAAAGCAACCAAGATAAGTCTCAACTGAGATCAAGCAAGGCTACACAACAGGAGGTAAGTCCCCTTAGTATTACAGTACCTTTGGTTAGAAGAAATGGTTCCAGCTGGCTTATGTTCCTGTGTATGTCTGCAGATACTGTTGTTCCTGGGCCTCAGTCATGGGGACAAGAGGGAGGACCTCTGGGTCCTCCTGTACTACAAAATGAAGGTCAGTGGCAGCAATGGGCTAACTTCAAATCTGCGGCAATTCGCGGTTTCAGCACCTCGCTTTCTAGCAAACAGAAACACAGCAGTTCTCGGATAGCACTTCAGACTTTCTTCGCATCTGGGGTCCAGCACTCTGTTGAGGTGGCTCAGGCTTAGTCAGTCCTGCTTCTTGGGAGTCCGGAGGATCTTCCTGGAGCTAGGGTCCGACTTAAAGACAGTCACACAATTCTGGTGTTCCTCTCCTTATCACTTTGGATCCTGCAGCAGCAATGGAAGTACAGCCAGCTCCGAGAGGATTTCCAGATGAGCTTGTCTTGGGGTCAATTGATCCCACATACCCAAGGGGAGGAGTCATCCTTTGCAGGTCTTCTTTAGTTGAGGTGAATTCAGAGCTTCAGCACAGCAGCAGGGCTTTACCGGGCAAACCAATGGTCCAGAAGTTGCAGCAGGTGTTCTTCCAAGTTCTTCTTCAGATTCTGCCTTCCAAGCCAAAAACCTTGCCTTTCATGCAGGTTTCTCTCATTCATTTCCAGCCTAGCTGTCAATCACACAGCAGGGTGGCTGTCCTCAGAGGACAACCCTCCAGCCAATCACCCCTGGGTACATTCCTGTAACCAAGGAGACTAAGCACAGAAAGTTTTGGCCACCTCCCTCACTTCCTGCCCCTGCCAGACATGCTGGAGACAGAGGCGGCCTTCACTCATGAATCCTGCCAAAGACATAACAAACAAAGGGATCAAACCTAATTTGGCGCACGGAGTAAATCACAAGAAGGACGTTTACAACAACTAATGGCGAAAAAAGAAGACCGGGGCCATTTTGACAAAATGGGAACCCATGGGTGTCTTACTGCAGCTCCGATTGCAGCCTGCCATAAAAACACACAATGGTAGTCAAAAGTAAAACACTGCCACCAGCCATTAATTGTGGAAAGGGTAACATAAAAATGTTACATTAGAAACTAGACAATGTTGGTCCCGCCAACCCAAGGGGAGAAGTCGTCCTTTGCAGGTCTTCTCTAATTGAGGCGTATTCGGAGCTAGACGAAGGGGATACCAAGTAACCCCTTCAGCACCCTATGGTAAGATAGTCTGCTGGGTCTAGAAAGTTACAAAATGTAAGTAAAGTCATTTTCACTTCACTGCTCTTGGAAACAGTAGTTTTACCAAGAGAAGGTATTTAAACAATTGGGAAATCTAAGAGACTTGCCTGTGCCACTGCACTGAAGGTGCTATGTGTCACAATGTAAGATGATGCCTATGGAGTTTGTCAGATTCAAACGTCAAAAGAAACACAGAGCCAAATCACAGAAAAATACACGAGATAATGGGAAAAATGCCTCACTCTCTCCAGGTAAGATCTTAACAGTCCTAAAGTCCAGCAAATAGAGCTGGGGGCTCTCTAAGGTAGACGGGAATTAACACATTACTAAGAATTCTACTTAAAAGCCCCTAAGAAATCCCGCCTGAAAGCAGCATTCCGCTCTCTAAGGTAGACGGGAATTAACACATTACTAAGAATTCTACTTAAAAGCCCCTAAGAAATCCCGCCTGAAAGCAGCATTCCTCCTCCCACTGGAAAGTCTGTCTCTACCCTTATTACAACACATCGTACACTCTTACCTTCTGTGAGTTGGCAACAATGCTCAAAAAAACCTATCATTCTTAAAGCCATCACCAGGGGACATCATTTGGGGGTTGCCAGAGGTCGCAAGTGCGACCTCTGTGGTCTCCCTTGCGACCTCTAATAAAAAAAAAAATATATATATATATATATATTTTTTTGTAATGCAAGCTCCTGGGCTGTGGCCAGCACCATGTGGCTCATTAATTCTGAAGTGGTTAGCTCCTTGTTCAGGCCCCTTAACAAAAGGAGGAAAAATAAGAACAGGAGTGCCACAAATCTAACACTTTCAGCACTGACCCTAAATAAGAAAGAATAAGAATGCCAAAAAATGTGTCTTTCTGGAATTCTTTACAATAATTGCTAGACTCATTAAAGGTTTATCTCAGGCACACTTCAGGGGGTGAGTCACTGATTTAGTCTGTTCTTAAACGCCTCAACTCAGCCTTTCTTCCTTCTGAGGTCGATAAATGGGTACCAACACAGGTTGGGTGATATTGGGTGTATATTTCTTCTATGTAAAGCGATTAAGCGTAAGTGCTATATAATAACACATCATTATCATTTGGTCATGGAAGTCTGCTTGCATTCAGAGCAATTTGGTAATATGGGCCTATACACACTGATCTTAACGATACAAATGGTGATACATTCTTGTATGAAATGTAAATCACATTATAGTGATATTGTAACCCTATTTTTCATAGTGTACAATGCTATGTGATGCCACTTCCTCTTTTGTCAACGGGCTAAAGGTCATGTTACATCGCTTCCCGCAAAATCACTTCAGGGGCGGGTCAAATGACATCACTTCCTGTGATGTCATCAGGGAGGGTCAAGGGTCCTGTAATGTCACTTCCGCTACCACTGGCAATTTGGTGAAATGACGTCCCTGCCATCACCAATGTCAATTTTTGCTCTCAACACGGCTTACCTCTCCCCCTATTCTCTGCTCTCCTTGGTGGAGAGGGTCCCGAAATTGGCAGTCACTGTCATCTCAAAGACAAGCAGTTTAGGTTTCACGGCCACCACCACTACATTTGGGCAGTGACTTTGTCGAAGTGTACTCTTCAGCAGCATGTGACACTGCAGGCCATCTGCTAGCCCAGACTGGACTGGATTTGGGGGGTAACGCTGTTCCATGACTGCAGCCGTACCTTTCTTAAAATGCTTTAACTTGCTTCTCCTTCTCAGGATGCCTTTCTATCAGTGTTAATGTAAAAGTATTTACATAATTGGTAGAAGAAAGCACACAAAAATGACATGAATTAGAAAAGTTGAAACAGGGAATGGAGACGGGAACAATAACAATGGAATGGTGTCTCCCCACTGAATCCACTACATACCCCCAAATAAAAGAAAACGGTTATGTTACCACAATCAAAACAAGCATCGGCAAAGCCAACAGTTTTGGCTTTAGTGTTGGCATGGGAGAGGCATACCATCATGCAACTAACAGGCTTTTGATGGTAGCAACTGCAAAATGGTGCGAGTACTTGCAGTGCCTGACACATCCCTAATACTTATACAAAAGCTAAAACTTTTGGCTTTGCCAGTGCTTGTTCTTAACAGGACTTCAGCAAAGTGCTTATATAGTGGCTGGAGGCAGACCTGGTTAAGACAATTTCATTACGCCATTAGGAGGTTTACAGCTCTAATTAAATAATTACCCCCAAGAAGACTGCCAGACACTTCAGACACACATTTTGATGGTAAGGCTTGATAAAAACGATCTAAAAAAGATCCCAGGAGGATGTGCTTTGGCGGAGTGGGGCAGGACGTGGGTGGGAATGGCCTTAGGGATTAGTATGGTCGTGGCAAGTCAATGGGTGGGTAAATATACCAAATAATTCTTGCTGAGTAACTAGAGACCTATTGGGTGTAACAAACCTATTGCACTCGAAGGATCTAGTGGGGGATGATGAGCCCCCATGCCCCCCGAGGCCGGAGAGGTGGCGGGAACGGCCAGCGGACCACAGCAGGGAGTGTTGGACTGTACCACTGAGCATAAACCGGATCAGCGCTGAGTACATTTTTTTGGGAGGTTCTGTTTACATTAACCAATGTACTAACCAATCCACCTCACTCCTATTCCTCCAACACAACCCACTACCACTATACAGGACTATGGACTAGCCAAACTACACATACACACACCAAGTGTTAATTAACTTTGGCACTCAACAGACTTCAGAGACACTGGACCTAACCTCAGATGGAACATACCATTGAACACATCCATAAAACCCCAGCCTTAAAATACACAAATGCACACCTACACAACTCCCTCAGACAAATAACAAACAACCACGGATCAGGACCCCCCTTTATGGATGCCACAAACCAGCGTGCAAGATTATACTCCCACCCTAAACTCACACGACTCACGCACCCAACATAAACACTATTAAAAAGCCGAGTCTTACCCTTACAGTTACAACAAGCAGGGCCGCAAAACCAACCCGCACGCAAGGCAATGCACACAGATGGCAGTTTCTCCTGGTTCTGAACCTCTCTGTCATCCTATCCTCACAAATACACCCCACCCTCTTTTCTTGCAGAGCCACGTGAGCGCCTGGAGACTTCCCCTAGTTGGTAGCGGTGCCTGTATAAATCAACATAACATAACATAAAACCAAGCAACACCTACAAGCTTTGTGTCCCTCCTCACGTGTGATTTCTCCATAGCTACACTCCAATGCGATAGTTTCGGCTTATAGGTGGTAATTTGCACCACCTAATAGCCACAACTAAAAAAAATAGTCATGATGTCAGTGCAAGTGTAGCCCACGATTTTCTCAGGCCCAATCACTGGGCAGTGCAATCAGGGCAGAGGGGGAACTTTATGACCACCCGCCACCCAAGACTATTTATAGGGGTGATGCTGGTTTGTGAAAGCAACGTGTAATAAACTCTGAGAAACGGAATATGCTACCGTTGAGTTCCTGTTAAAATAATATGTGAGACCAGTTTGAGTTTGTTCACAAAAAGGAGTGTTTCCATTTCCCTTGTGGTAGACTCACATGGACAAATGCCAGCTTTAAATGCTTCTTATCTGACACCTAATCGCGGAAACATTTAGAAACCACCTATACAAATTTTGTGCCTTGAACTCTATAGACAAGTAGGCCGTGTCGAACCGCAATCACTTTTGCAAGCCTATGGTACACACCGTGTAGAAAGCTGAATGTGGAGAGCAAACCCACACATGCTCAACAAACCAGCAAAACCCATACACCATGAGTAGATGCAGTCTGTTGTGTCATGATCCTTACATGCTTTGCACATTGAAACCATGAGAGACACCAAGCATGATAAAGTTTGGCTCCCATACAAGGTAGCATGAGTTCCCTGCAAACAATCATTCTGCATGGTATAAACAAGTGCATGTTACCATGATACACGGTTCAGACTGTGGGCCTCATTACGACCCAGGCGGTAAGTTACCGCCTGGGCCGTGACTTTACCACCATGGCGTAAACTATGTTTACGCCATGGTGGTTGGCGGACTTACCGCCCCATTCCGACCTTGGCGGGGCGGTAAGTCCCCAATCCCCATTTACCCTTCCCCATTCCCATTTTTGCCCCATAGGGCATAATGGGAGTGGGGAAGGCGTTAATTACGCCTCCGTAAATTACGGTGGCGTAATTAACTCCATGGTCCCTTAGCGCCATGGATTTTAACACCTGCTAAAAGCAGGTGTAAAATCCGCCATGGCGCTAAGGGACCTTGTACTCAGGCGGTAAGGGTCGGCGCTGTTTACGGCGCCGTAAACCCCTTACCGCCTGAGTTGTAATGAGGCCCTGTGTCTTGTTGCATCATTTTTACGGCTTTCACCTTCCCCCTCAAAATGATACTTTCAGTTTACTGATCATAACCAAAATTCACCACCATGTTCTACCCAAACCAGCTACCAGTAACATTAGGAGCCGCTGTCTTCATGCTCTGCCGTGAATGGGTGAACAAAACATAGAAGTGGAAAGACCTATTCTCGATGCTGTTATAATGCCTCTTGCCTGAGTTTGGCAGCTTACCCGAACCCTGACATACCAAGGTACCATATAGATGGGCAATCTGTGCCGTAACCCCATGCTTTGGTGATATGATAAGATGCAGCATGCCATCATCACAAGCCACTCTGACTTACCTCCACCATTGTTGGATGGGATGCTGCTGGAATCTCCTCATAGGCCTTTGTACCTCCCACTGAACATGCATGCTGGCACTTGTCATCTCACTTGTAGGCTGCACCCAAATTTGGTAACGTTGCCCAGCATTACCCAGCGTCATTGTATTGTGACGATTCAGTGGGTGTCATCACTTCTCCCCAGGGGGAGCCTATTCCCTTGAGGCCGGGGAGGTGTGGCCTCTAAATAATATTCCCCTTAGAAGCAGTGTAATGTGGGAGGAGCTCATGGGGAAAAACTCCCACATTGCGGACAATGATGATCATCTAGGGAACAGGCCTTTGATGTCACACTACCCCACACATTTCCTAGGTACACGTCCCCCTCTAACTCTTCCCTAGAAAACAAACACATGCATTATTGCAATACTGAAAATATAAATCAGGTAGGATGTACTAGGCTGAGGAAGATCACAACAAACAGGAAGAGCATCATAGAAGCTGGTACTGACAAGAGGTGTATCACTGGATACTTGAAGAATGTTCTGTGGTGATCTGCAGCTGGCGTTGATGATATGCGGAGGGGGATCAGCCTTACTTAACGCAAACCAAAGAAGGACTTATAGTCTTCCATTGCTTCGAAGATGGAACCCGGGAGATCAAAATCCTGTTATGGAAGAAGGCAGGCAGAGGTGCGGATGATGGTGTGAGCCAGGGAGAGTCCAACAGGGTCACTGCTGGAGCAGACACCTCAGTCCAACCTGAAGAGAAGAGCAGTGGCATGACCCTGGCAAGGTGACAGATCTGACAACAATACAAAGACTGCAATGGTAAGAGATATGCGGGAGCATCAGGGAACTCGCCAGCCAAAGAGGAACATTTGTTAGAGCTGTAGTGTGGAAACTCCATCCCAGGAGGAACCAGAGCAGTGCCTGAGGCCCACTGAAGGTAAATGAAGGCAGGAGATGCATGGTAGGGACTCAAGTGTGGCGGTGGAAACCAGAGGCATCCAAGGAATGCTTCCTCATCGCAGTGGCATCCATAAGACCACTGACCATCAGAGAAGGGTTGAGGACCCTAAGAGTTGTAAAGAATACTTTCAAGGAGAACCTCATTGCCCTAGTGACATCCATAAGACCACTGACCACCAGAGAAGGGTCATGTAACCTCTCAGTTACAGAGGTTGCATCCAAGGACAGCGTCCTTGCTCCAGTGGCGTCCATAAAACCACTGACCATCAGAGAAGGGTCAAGGACCCTAAGAATGGTAAAGAGAAAGAGAATCAAAGAGAACAGTGTCCTCGAGGAGTGTATGTTCACACCAGTGACAACAAAATAGTCCCTGAACCCACGAGATAGAGATAGGATATGATTAGCACCTTGAAAGAGAGGCCAGGTGAAGGGCCAAGAGTGGGTCAAGTTGTTGAAAGTACAATCACAAGAGTACAAGTGGAAGGGAGTCATTCTTCCTTGTTCAGTTCGGTTCGAGAGGTGAATACGCAAGAGAGTAATTCTCCTGCGCCAAGAGAACTTTGCTTTATGTCAGGGGGAGGGATTCATTCCCCCTGGCCAATTGTTGTTACAAGAGACTTTGTGCCACTCGCCAGTGCAAGGGAGTAATTACGCCTGCCCAATTGTTGCTTAAAGAGACGAAACACCATCAGAAGGGAGTCATTCCCACACAGTACATACTGATATTAAACACTTTGAAGTAACATGTTCCCGATGCCAGAAAACAGCACCACACTTCCCTCCACCTCCACCACTGCAAACTTTGCCTATCGTAGATGTCCCATTTTACAGGAATGGAATGGACATCGTAGGCACCCTTGAACCATCTAAGTTAGGCAACAAAGGCATTCTAGTAATACTAGAGTATGTAAAACATTCCTCCCCCCTAAGACTTCACAGCAAATTATTAAACATTTGCTTCCTTTCCTGTCACAGGTTGTCTCTCAAAGGGATATATTAACGGACCAGGGTACTACATACATGAGAAAACTGATGGCAGAGTATACTGCAAATGAAAACCTTGCATGCTTTAGTTCACACCCACAAGCAAATGGTTTGGTAGAACACTGACAAAACACTGAAAATCGTTCTTAAGACATGTGTGTCTTTTTGACATACTATGTGAGAGATGGGAAGAAAGGGAGGAGGCCATACTACCAATGTCACAAACCGCACAGTGAATTAAAGAACACATGGCTGCTGTGCGGGACCGGGTACACACACACTTGGGACAGGCCCAAGAAAATCGAAGAGTCCAATATGATAAGAAAGCTGTACACTGGTCCTTTTCCATTGGACAAAAGTTACTGGTGCTTCTACCTACCTCAGAACGCAAAATGCTATCCAACTGGCATGGTCCTTATGAGGTATTGGACAGGACGGGCCCCTGCTTCTATAGTGTTGCCCAGCCAGAAAGAAAACTTAAGTCTCAAATCTACCACAATAGCCTCCTAAAGGAGTGGAAGGAAGGCCTGGTGGAGTCCACAATAGTATTAATGGCCACCTTGTTATCTGAAGGAGAGACTAAAAGCAACCTAGTCACCATCGATCTTTCTAAAGAAAAACAACAAGACATGCAGGATCTTCTAGGTAAATTTCAAAAGCTTTAAGGATGAGCCCTGATGAGCTAAGGGTATCAGTCAAGAAATCAATACACCACCAGACAAGGTCATCAACCTTAAGCCATACCGTATACCTGAGGCGAGGAAAGAAATAGTCTTCCAGGAGGTGGAGAAAATGATCGCCGCAGACATTATTGAACCATCTCAGAGTCTGTGGTCCATGCCTATAGTTATTGTGACCAAACCAGATCAGTCATGGAAGTTTTGTATAGACTTCAGGAAGTTGAATAGCATCTACAAATTTGATAATTACCTGATGTCTCAAATTGACAACCTCATTGACCGATTGGGACCGGCAGTCCATATCTCCACAATGGATCTAACCACGGGCTATTGGCCGGTACCAGTGAATCAAGAGGAGAAAGAAACAACGCCTTTCTCCACCCAGAGAGAACTTTTCATTTTCAAGTCCATGCTTTTGAACGCCATGCGGCAACTGGCACCTTCCATAGATTTATGGATCGGATATGGCAGCTATTTTCCAACTTTTTTGGCGCTTATCTGAACAATATTTTCAATTATATAGTCACCTAATCGAAATCACTAGGGTCTTGAGACAAGCAGGTCTAACTGAAAATCCCAAAAGTGTCACAATCAGCAGTAAATACTTGGGGTTATTTGTGGGAAATGGCCTAGTCCATCCCAAAGTATAAAAAGCCTGAGCTGTACAGGATACCCTAGCTCGAAAGACAAATAGGGACCTTAGCGCATTCTTGGAACTTACCGGTTATTATCGAAGGTTCATTCCAAATTATTCCGCTATAACCTTTGCTCTTACTGATGAGTTAAGGAATGTCGAGCCACAGAAACTTCACTGGCATAAAGAAGATCAGGCAAGTTTTGACAATCGAAAGTCCATTTTATGTAGCAAACTCGTACTAATGGACCCCAACTTCAATAAGGAGTTCCTTCTTCAAACTGATGCCTCCAAGGTGGGAATAGGAACTGTACTTTCCCAAGAGTACAATGGTGTGGAACATTCAGTTTGTACATCAGTAGGTAGTTATTGCCACTAGAAAGGAATGATTCTACCATAGAACTTGAGGCATTGGCTATGGTGGTGGGTTTTTTAAAATACTACCTCACCGGCAGAATTTCTAAACTGGTGACCGATCACTCTCTCACTTTGCTCAGTCTAAGAGAAGACACTAACCCAAGGATAATGGTTTAGTACAGAGCACAGGAAGGGAAAAGAACAAGGTAATGCCAATGTCCTGTCACGAATTTCCTTAGAGGGATATGGGAAGTGAGCAGCATTAGGGGAATGGTATGTGACAATTCAATAGGTGTTGTCACTTCTCCCTAAGGGTTATCCCCTTCCCATGAATCTAGGGAGGTTAGGCTGCTACCCGATAGTACCCCTTGATGTGGTTTAATGCGGGAGGACCTCATGGGGAGGAACTCTCCCCCTTGGGGCCAATGATGATCACCTAGGAAACAGACATTTGAGTCACACCACCCACACACATTCCCTGGTCCTACCTCCCCCTTTATTAAATTTACCTGCACCTTTGCTCCCGAGTAGTCCCGTATTGAAGAAAGTTGATCAAGGTGCAGGATCAAAGATAGTCACTCGTAATACTGTTTCTGCAGATAAGAAACAGGAATTGTTTGCATGGGCCAAGCACTGTATGGAGAAAGGTGATCAGGTTAATGTTTTTTCCACATTATCTAATTTGAACAGTTTTCCCGAGAAAAATGTTTTTATCAGAGGTTTGGGGACTCATTTATGTGTGATGTGGGGTAGATTACAAAATTCGGATCTTCCACAAGGGGTGAGAGATCTAAATGCTTTGGCAATTTCGAGGGACACAGAGCAGAAAGTATATGGTCATGTTGAAAAATTGTTTGAGTACAGGAAGGACTTTGAAAAGTCACGAGATGAGGATGACGAAGATGATAGTATGTATGTACAGAAACGGTTCCTTCCGTGTCGTAGATCGGCAACTGAGGAAGTACGAATTTGTACCAAAGATGCGATTCGATGGATCTCGGATTCATCGATTCCGCCAGATGAAGTGTATGACAACTATAGTCAGTATAAAGTAGAAATGCAAAGAAAGGTAATTCAGGTAATGGTACAGTACCTGCAAGAAGAATGTGTAAGAAAGAAGGTTAGTTGCCCCATAGAATTGTTGGGGATTTGTAGAAGGGCTTTTTCGCCTGACACTTCTTCGGCTGCCTTAGCGCTCGACCTGGCTCTCTTGCTTAGTAAGCGGCCGGAGGTCCCTATATCTCAGTTGCCTATGAGAGAGGTTCCTCCGACCTTTGTCCCAAAAGTTGAGATTCCCGCCAACTCTGGGACTGGTGCACCCGTTGTGGATATCCCTGCACATTATGTATCGCAATTCGTTCACGTCCCATTTTCACGACAGGAAGTGAACACTATTAGACAATCAGTTCCCGATATCAGAAAAAACCCCGACAGGGTTTTACAAAGAGATAGAGTCCGTCTTGCAGTCCTATGTGTTCACTTTAAGTGATATTGACTTGCTATTCCCTGTACTCCTACCCGTAGATGTATGATAGCAGGTTCGGACAATAGACGATGTGCCAGGGTTGGGAGATACGTGGGTTAATATGATTAGGATTGATGGGGAAAGACCAGCTGGTGAGAAACCACCTCAGGTAATACTTACTTTGCCTGATAGAATTGTCGCAAAACTAAAAAACTATAATTCCGGAGAAAAGAATTATTTGGGACAAGCTTACGGCCTGTGTTCAAGGGAAAACTGAAGGCGCCACCGAATTCTTAAACAGATTCGAGCAGGTGTTTTCTGACTTCAGTGGACAGGATTTGGGTACAGAGTCTGGGAAAAGGTTGTTCGTGGACAAATTTGTACGTGGATTGTTGCCTGACATCCAGTCACAGATTATGTCCTCTGAGAGCGCTTGGCAGGCACAATCTCAATCTGAGGTTTTGCACATGGCTCAGTATTATGAGAACCGTGTTAATAATGAGAAGGACAAAATAGAAAAGAGGAAAGGAGATTTGAAAACCAAAGTATTATTACAACAAATTGTTAGAAACCCCAGAGGAGGCACGGCACAGACTAGAGGTCAGTATCTCCCAAAAGGAAATGCTCCTTTGGGTTCTGTGAATATTAATCAATGTGCTTATTGCCGCCAGGAAGGTCATTGGCGAGCACAGTGCCCCGTCCTTCGACAAAGGTCAAACAGTGCGTTTGGGAGTATGGGTAGACGATCTAGGGGCCGCCCTGGAGCAGGGGGCCCTGATAGAGGTCTGTTTTTACAAGACCCTCAGCAAACTTTTTCACGGGAAAATCAGACCTCGAGTGTGGACTCGAGGAACATATTTGATCACCCTTCTGCTGCCTACCTTTCTGAAGAGCTTCCTTCTGACGATACTCTATTTCATTAGGACTGCCCGAAGCAGGGTTTGGAACCTTCACCTATTCCCGTTAATCAGAAAGGCCCCTACGTTGAATTATTAGTAGGGAATAGGAAACGCCAGTTTTTGATAGACACTCGAGCACAGAAGTGCTCCATTGATCATTCTCGGGTTCCAAACATTCCACTGTCAGGGCAAACCAATGTTTCCGTAGGGTTTTCTGGTATACCAATTGTTTGTCCGGTTTCTTCACCGGTGTCTGTTTCTTTGGGTCCCTTTACGGACCATTGCCCTTTTCTTCTGACTTCGAACTGTGGAGAGGATTTGCTGGGGTTGAATTTGTTAAAGAAATTGAATGCAGTAATTCATTGTTCCTCTGATGGAGTACGGCTGACGGTTTCACCACAGCAACTTCCTAATTCTCAGTTTCTGATTCGACCTTTACCTCCCGAGTTTAGCATTGTCCCGGAATGTTTATGGGCGGTTGATGACAATGATGTCGGGGTACTACAGATTGAGCCTGTTAAAATAGTTTTGAAACATGGAGTGAAACTACCACGCATTCCGCAGTATAAAATATCAGTTGAGGGCGAGCGTGCTTTGAAATGCATTGTCTCCGATTTTGTGCATCGTGGGGTGATCGAGGAGATTACAGGTAGTTTGTGTAACAGTCCGATCTTGCCTGTATATAAGAAAGGTGACAATGCAATCCCATACCGGTTCATAATTGATCTTCGTGCTATTAACAGAGTTGTTGCCCCACAATTTCCAATCGTGCCTGATGTAACGACGATATTGACAATGATCCCTGCTACGGCTACGCACTTCAGCGTTGTGGATTTAAAAAACGCTTTCTTTAGCATCCCTACACATAAAGAAAGTAGATATTTGTTTGCGTTCACCTTGGGGGGACGCTCATTTACATTTACCAGGGCACCTCAAGGGTATACTGAAAGTCCAAGCATTTATAGTAGAGCTTTGAAAGAGCAGCTCGACACCCTTGAATTGCCACCTACTTGTACACTTCTTCAATATGTTGATGATTTGCTTTTGGCTGCAGACTCTGAAAGTGCTTGTAAAGAAGGCACTGTACTATTGCTTGTTCATCTAGCTAAAAATGGTCATAAAGCTTCGCTCAAAAAATTTCAATATTGTTGTCAGGAGGTCGCCTATTTAGAGAAGATTGACACCTGAAAGAATAAAACACATTTCTGGCATGTGTGTTCCAAATACAAAGAAGGAAGTCAGAGCCTTAATAGGTATGGCTTCTTACTGTAGGTTGTGGATCCCGAATTTTTCGCTAGTGATAAAACCGATGTTGGCTTTGACGAAGAAGGGCATTTCTCTGCCACTGCCATGGGAATCGGAACATCAACAATCATTTGAGCTTCTCAAAACCGCGTTATGCTCTGCGCCGGTTCTGGGTACTCCAAATTATGACAAGGCCTTTGTGTTGTTTGTGCATGAATGTGATGGATGTGCTTTGGCTGTGTTAACACAGGAACACGGAGGGAAGAATAGGCCGTGCGGCTACTACTCCTCCGCCTTTGATCCTGTTGCATGCGCTTTGCCAAGATGTTTGCGAGCTGTCGCTGCTGCTGCCGCGTCTGTAAAACAGAGTGAGGGAATGGTCCTAGGCCATGATTTGATTTTGATGGTACCTCACTCTGTAGATATCCTATTGAACAAAACCCAAACGCAACACCTCACCTCTGTGCGGTTAACAAGGTATGAATTAATTCTGTTTGCCCCTCACATTCAAATTAAGAGGTGTTGTGTTCTTAATCTGGCTGAACTCTTACCTTTCCCGCAAAACACTGTTTGCGGTGACGAAGAATTACATGATTGCCTGTATACCACTGAACAAGAAACGAAGGGCAGGATAGATCTTATAGATACTCCTTGGACAATGCAGAAGGGGAGCTGTTTTGTGATGGCTCCTGCTTCAAACTTTCAGATGGTACATCTACAGCTGCTTATTCAGTTACTACATTGAGTAAAGTTGTTGAAACTAAGAGAATTTCACATAACTCGGCGCAGGCCGCAGAGATTATAGCACTGACCCGAGCTTGTGAACTCTCCAAAGGGCATATAGTAAATATATATACTGATAGCCAGTACGCCTTTGGGGTGGCTCACAACTTTTGGAGGCTCTGGTCGGAAAGAGGGTTCCTGACCTCACATGGGACCAAGATTCAGCATGGCCCCTTGATAGTGCAATTACTCTCGGCACTCTCACTCCCTAGGCAGTTAGCGATCATGAAATGTGCAACACATCGTAAGGTCATAGATGATGTGGGAAAAGGGAACGCTTTTGCGGACCTGATAGCCAGGCAAACGGCCACAGACCTTAGCATGGACATGTATGCTTTGGGGGAAATGAAAGATGCTTATATAATGGATGAAGGTATTGGTCTGTGCGGGATATTCAAACTGATGCCACAGTAGAAGAATCTAAAAGGTGGGCTGAAGGAATGGGGAAACTAGATGATGATGGGTGTTGGGTGGATACATCTGAAGGAAAATGGTTGCTCCCTGATTCATATGTACAGGCAATGGTTACGATGGCACACGGTCCTACACATGTGTGTGCTCAGCAGATCACGAAAATGTTAGAACAAGTTTGGGTGAATAACAAGATTCCGGAGACTGCCAAACATCATGTTCGAAATTGCATGATCTGCTTACAGCACAATGTGGGTAAGGGGACAGTAACTCCAAGGGGAAGCTTTGGGCCCCCTTCTGTTCCCTTCGAGGTCATTCACTTTGATTTTATTGAGATGGAACGGTGTAACAATCTGAAATATGTTCTTGTAATTATTTGTGCCTTCAGTAAATGGATCGAGGCTTTCCCCGTTAAAGATACTACTGCCATGACCACTGCAAAGATTATGGTAAAAGAATTCTTTCCTCGATTTGGGCTCCCAAGGGTAATTTGGTCGGACAATGGTCCTCATTTTGTTGCAGCAGTAATTTTGCAGATATGCACAACTTTACATATTGAGAAACAATTTCACTCAGCTAGACATCCTCAAAGTGCTGGGTTGGTGGAAAGACACAATGGTATCTTAAAGAATAAGCTTGCAAAAACATGTGCCGATACCAAACTGAAATGGCCAGATGCCTTACCTATTGTATTATTGGCTATGTGTACCACACCTCAAACTAAGACTGGGCTTTCTCCATTTGAGGTAGTGATGGGGAGACCTGCTAACATTTGGGGTCTCCCAAAACCTAAAGCCCTGAGAGAGGTGGAAAATGTATTGCTTGTAGACTACTGTAACCAGTTAACTTAAAACCTGTATGTCATTTATCAGCAGGTGCATTCAGATTTACCTGTACGGTTCACGGGCCCAGGACACGATATACAGCCTGGAAGTTGGGTCCTAGTGAAGGCCTACGAAAGGTCTTCCTGTCTCGCTCCTCGTTGGAAGGGACCCTACCAGGTGCTGTTGGTCATTCGGACAGCAGTGCGGGTGGCTGGGAAGAAACACTGGATCCACGCGACGCATGTCAAGAAACTTCCTCACCCGACGCCACACGTTACAGAAGAAGCAGAACCCCTCGCTGATGCTACAGTCTCTGTTCTTGGAGTAGCAAACAGCGCTGTGAGTGCGTCGGAGAATTTCTCTGAGCCCGTGGAGCTTGGGGAACAGTCCATTTCGTCTCTGCACTCTCTTGAAAAATCACTTCCGGAAAATACTGTTTCAAACTCTGCGACTTCCGTCGCCTTCGATACGTCGCTTCCCTCAGGAAGTGACGACGCCTTATTTGCGGATCAAACAATCTTGGGTACCACCAGGTACAACCTTCGACAAAGAAAATAGAACTACGGCACGGGTTTTCCGTGCATTTGGAAAAGGGAAGTGATTGGAAGTTTTCTTTTGTATAAGAAAGTTTCTGTTGAACAAAAGGGATTCTGCTGGCTAGGGTTGGGAAGGACTAAGAAATCGCGCGACCGTAGCGTCGCCAGCAGCGAACATTGGGGTCATCGATTGAGGAACTACAATGCCTGCCACCTCTACTGCTGCTCCCCGCACTGGATTTGTGAATAAGGGGGTGACCAACTTGGACAATGAACAATGTGTCTGGGCCCCGAAAACGTACTGCTGTGTTTTGATAATGATAATTGTTATTTTTGCGATTACTGCTGTAGGACTTTGGTACTTTGAAGAAATCTATCCTCTAAAACCTGTACTACCGACCGAGATTGTACCAACTGCTTTGACTCCCTCTGTACACCTTCACACTCTGTCCCCTATAGACTCCCAACATAGACAAAAGTATCATAATAACACTCTAATGATAGTAATGAATTCAATGCATGCCATTTTTAATAAGAGTAATTCTTGGATTTGTACTCATTTACCGCAACATGGGAACAAGGGACTGGGATGGTATATTCACCCTTTACCTTTAACGACTGCTTGCTATGCCTCTCTTAGAGCACTATTCTTTGGCCGTTGGAATAATAGCATCTCAGGGAACTTTGATGGAACTAATCTGAATGATTTTGAGAAACGTGAATTAACTCCCCTGGGACGCTCGCTTTTTGCGAATAGAAGTAAACCTAATGTCGCTTCTATTAGGCCGTCTGATAAACTGTCTCTTCCTTTTCAAACTTTAATTTCCTTTAAAATGGCTCTGATAGGCAATAAGGACGCCGTACCTCCTTCTTACTCTATAAATCATAGCCCTGACTCGGTCCCCTTTTGTGTACAAAGAAACGGCACTCGGCCAATGGGAGAGTTTGAAGGTTGTATTAACACTGTAAATGTGACTGCAGAAAACAGGCCTCTGTATGTAGGGGGGCCTGTTTATTTTGCTTGTGGTAGTTTAGCATTTCCCTGGTTGCCTAAGGATTGGCAGGGAACCTGTTATTTAGGAATCCTGTTACCCGGGGTATTTGTAGCCAGTACATTGGAGGTTTCTAAGGCTCGCCCACGGCGGGACGAGAACGGAGATACCCCTGGGCAAGTATTGGGAGATATAGCAAAATCAGTTGTGCCCTTTTGGGGACAGATAAGAAACTCTGAGAACATTAGGGGATTAGCAAGGGTACTGGAGAGAATGATCAACCGGACCACGGACATACTCTACAATATGACATTAGAACAAAAAGCAATAAGATTGGTAGCACTCCAAAATCGGATGGCATTAGACATCATTCTGGCAGAACGAGGTGGAGTATGCAAATTAGTGGGGTCCGCTTGCTGTGTTTTCGTACCAGATTCCTTGCCGACAATTTTTAAAGCAATACAGAACTTGCATATCCTTAGTTCTGAAGTGCATATCCCTGTAGGAGATTGGAATCTTAGCACCTGGTTCTGGGATTCTTTACGATCTTGGGGTTGGAAGGTGCTTTCTGTTATTCTAGTTATTTTGGGGATCCTGCTATTCCTTTGTTGCTGTTTTCAATGTCTTCCGAGTATATGTGTAATGCTAGGGGGATGTTGTGCCCAAGCAGTGAGCACAATAGGGCATAGAATATATGCCCCAGATACAGCATCTTAAGAGTTCGTGTTACAAGAGGTTCTGATGAACGACCTAATGGCTATAGATATAACAGACAATGATTCGGGATGTATGGATGATAACACATGGAGTTATTTGCAAAAGTATTAGAAATGATATTAGCACTTGGCATAGGCCAAAAGGAGGGTCTGTTGGAATTGAAATGATATTATGCCTCCTATTGCAGCATTTTAATCTGTATTGGCCTACGCCAAGTTGTCTAAAATATCATGTAAATAGACTCCGCGGCAAGGTTTCGACCTTAACGTAAAGTTATGTAAGTCGCCATCTTGGATTTAGCCGCCATTTTAGGTTCTCTTGTAAAGTGGAAGACACCCTGAACATCAAAATGGAGGCCGAATGACATTCTGAGTGAGATTCTGGCCGTTGTGACCTCCGCACACATGAATAATTAATATGCCTGCAGGCCACTTGTCGGGGTCGCGAACTGAGACCTTGTGTAAATGAACAACTGTATCAGCGGAACTGATCAAAATGCATACATTATAGGATTGACCTGGCAAGGAACCCTAGGCCTGGTCCCAAGAATGGGTAACCCGCGAGGGGGTTGGCCAAGGGCTGGATAAAGGATATAAAAGCCCAAGTATTCCAATGTACAGTCTCTCTACTAATGCATCGAACCCTCGTTGAAGTTCGTTACGTTACTCTGAGAGCCGAATAGCTATCCATTTGTCAATTGACTTTGGTAACTGTTGTAGCTTTTAAATAAAGCACTTTGTATGTCCTTTGTAACCTGTGTTGGTGTGTTTCTTTTGGGCTTCCCAGCCTCATATCAATTTTTATGTTTTCACAGTTTGATCAACAGGGTTCGTGGGCTTACTGACATTCTAGTGCCATTTCCAGTCCTCGTGAGTACTGTTTTTAAGTTCTTTATTTCAATATCATCAAGAGTGTCAGCTCACAGATCCTGTCCTTGCTTGCCCTCTACGTGGGTTTAGCGCTGTCAGTATCTGTAATAGCATAGTGGGTAAGGAGTTTGCCGACTTTCCTTTCAGTCATAAGGAGGTTCTTACCCCACATCCCTTTTCATATATTTGTATTATTGTTTCACTCTATCTGCACTCCTGGGTTTTAGTATACATGAGTCTTGGTTCTTGTGTGCACGTTGTTTGATTCAAGGTTATTCACTGTGCGATTTTGTGCACATTTCCCTTGCCATATTCGCTGCCTTTGTACTCACCTGATTAATCTTGACATTATCAGGCTACTGATGCAGCAGGGCACAAGTGCATTATGCTTTTGGCATGGAGTTGTGACAAAGGGGGATCTGGTTAGTAGATTGACCCTTTGGAGTAGTAATTACCTGCATCATTTTAGGCTTTGCACCGTTGCCAGATGGGTATTCCTCACATGCACCTTTCAATTTACTGAATAATTCTGCTTGATGTAACGGTTCTAGAGTTTTGCTTGATCAAACAGTCATAAGGGGTTTGCCCCTATTGGAAATGTGTAGCCTCTTACTGACAAATTATACTGTTTACTGCCCCTCCTGCGGCCCCCTACCTTTAGCACTAAACAACAAGATCCACCTGCACCCAGAAATGTCCTTTTCCATGCTAGCAGCCCCAAACCCTTGAGGGTCTGTCTGTGAGTTCTGATTCACCCCCTTATATCCTTCTTCTCTTTACTGCACAGCCTCGAAGACGTTCTTCTGTGATTCTCCTATCTCCTCTTCCTCCTTTTGCTATTTGTGTTAAGGTATCTGTTGCTGACAACTACAAAAATGTATCATAATTATACACCCATAAAATGACTTTGGTTTCTAAGTATGTAAAACAAAAAAGAATAGCTGAAGTCCAGGTGTGCTATAAATCCAGGATTAGACACAAACTCTATACAATATTGGATGTTTTAGGGACAGTTAACTAGGGCTAAATTAAACAAATCACAACTGCGGGGTGGGGGGGGGATTTAAATTAATTTGCACACTCTAGTTGTTGCAAACATTTTGTTTATTTGATCCACCTGTATACCATTCAGTGCATTAGTCTTATACCTACCTTACTATTCTGTTGACTGTGTAGCATAACCCTGCAGAGTCCTTATGATGTAAGTGTCCTAGAACACAATGCCTTGCCAGGTGTAAGGTGCAAAGGGAAAAAAAAACGTTTAAATGGTTAAATAGAGAACAGAATGCAGTTGGTGCAGCAATAAAACAGATTGCCCGGGTGCTGCAGTCTCAAGAGCTCTAGGGTCTGGGGAGATTATGTTGAGCAGTGCTGTGTAAGCATGGAGCGGCCCGGTCAAAGCTGGCGGGGCCAGAGGAGTGAATGTGTGGCGCGTGAGCAGTGTAGCCGGGGAAAAGCCAGTGTCACAGGCCGTGTGAGCAGTGGCGTAATATAATATAAAATGTGGGGCCCCCCTGTAAGACCTGCTGAGCCCTCCAAAGCTTCTCAAAGAAGCAGAGGGTGTGTCACAGACACCAGGGGCCGGCCTCGGCTGCCAGGCATGACCGTGCTGCTGATGGTAGACACTGAGCACTGTACTAGATGAAATCAAATCAAACACTACATCATTCAACCAGTTTAAGGACCAGGGAGTCTGTCCCCTGGTGTCCAAATGTACCAGCCTACACTGTGCACCAACCAGTAAAATGATTGTGCACAGGCTAACAGTAGAGTCAGCTTTTTGGTACCGGGGGTGGGTGGATCCTGGGGGGCACTGGCATTGTAAACAATTTGAGGTCCGTGGTGGCAGGGGGAGGGTTATTAACATCTCCCACGAATTGGTGTGAGCCACCAAGCGCAGCGAGGGAGCTCTAGTAGTGGTGTCCTCTCTGACAAAATGTTTAAAGTAATGTTTTGAAATGTTCCATCGTATGGTAAAATCCTTGAGAAAAATGGGGTAAAAAGCCATGCAATTTACAATTTTCTAGGATAAAACATGATAAAACGTGAACAACAATTGAGTAGATGCTATTTCACCAACAGTACATGGAAGTATTTTACATTTTCATGATTCCTGTGTCCACAACATATGCAAGCATTGCCACTGGAAGTTACTTTTATGGAGCAGAGGCACAATCTATCTATGCCAGTATCTATCACTCTAAATACATTTCAGAAAGCCGGAGAAACACGATACTCCAGTATAGTGACTGTATATTACTTTCATGTACAAGCAGCCATAAATGATGCCAGTATAGGACTGCCAAATCACTTTTCCATGAACATGTAGACACAATGGGCCTCATTACACGGATGGCGGTGAACCATGGCGCTATTAGCGCCATGGTTCATGCCGGTAATATACCGGCACCGCCTTGGTGGAAAGGGAAATTACCGCCCTATTCCAAGGTTGGCAGGGCGGTAATTCCCCCTTCCACCATTGCCCTTCCCCATTCCCATTTTTGCCCCATAGGGCTCTATGGGAATGGGGAAGGCGCTAATTACGGTGCCGCAAATTGCGGTACCATAATTAGCTCCCTGGTCCCTTTGCGGCTTGGTTTTTAACGCCTGCAAAAAGCAGGCGTTAAATTCCCAAACCCGCAAAGGGACCTCATAGTAAGGCGGTAAGGATTTACCGGTACCCTTACCGCCATCCGTGTAATGAGGCCCAATATATGATAGCGTAGTGAATGTAAATCTCTCCTGAACACTTTTTTGTCTCGTGTTAAAAAGTTTTAATTTCTTTGTACTACTGTGTAGCACGTTAATTATAAAACACTTCTTTTTTCACCCTCCTCCTAAAAACATGCACGTAGCTCTCCAGCATGTATGGACGGCATCAGGGCATTTGAACCTTTTCAGTTTAAATGGGCTTAGAGCAGCGGCTTTATGTTGGCAGGCGTAAGACACAGCAACATACTTAATTCGGGACATTTAATGTGTGCTTTGCAGTCTGCACGTTCCAGACTGCCTTTGCTGGTACCATAAGGCCACTAAAATTCAAAGACATGACAACATGATAAACAGGGCCAAAAAGTAATTTCCTGATTTGTGGACCTGATAAAGGAGACAATGCAGTCCAAGACAGATGCCTTCAACACCTGCCGCGAATAAGCAGCCACACTGCAGCCCCACTCAAGTCTGAAGAGGCTTGATTTAACAATAGGACACATTCTAATGTATCAAGAAAAACAAAGACAGCCTTCTGTATATGCGTGCAGCAGGCATGCACAGACTCATATTAGTATATATTCACACACATCCTTCTAGTTCCAGAAACATGTTGTTTTGCTAATGTTAATTTAGTTGCTAATTGTTGACAGACATTGTGAAACAGGTGACAGGCACAGCCTGTGAGAGCTCCCACCCAGGAATGCGGGAACATAGGCTCTGCAGGTGAAGTGCTGTGTTAAGAACAAATGCTAACTCCTCTCCTTATATTTATTGCACTCATTAAAACGCTACAAAAATGAACCGAATAAAAGAGTGACTCTTTTTCATCCGGGCATTTCAACCGTTGCAGTTGAAATGGGCTCGATGCTTGGGGGGGGGCTGCAGCTGCCCCCACATTGCCAGTCACCAATGTACACCTTTCAATCAGGATGTTTAAATGTGTGCTTTACAGTGCACATGCTACCGGCTACATTTTCTATAACGCTTCAGGGGCCATCACCTCGCTTGGTATCCAGCAAGGCTTTTATCACCTTCTTGCCTTTTTACTCCGCTTTCGTTTACATAAGTCCCTTGATGACAAAGACTGATTAATTGTGTTCGAGTGGACATTTGGTGTTTCAGCTCTCTGTTGGCTGTCCATCTCATGACAATCTGCAGCTACGCACCCTTGGCCCCTGACTGAATGCCTTATAATGTATAAATGTCATGGGTGCCTGAGACTTTTTTCTCACTGGCAAGCCCCACCAGAAAATCATGTTGAAAGGAGGCCCCCACCAGGGCTTTAAGTGGACTGAGGCTGTGTAGGATGGTGTTGGATGGTTCTCATGCAGTCTACAAAAGGCATCCCTGAGCCAGGGTGCTGGCAGGCTCCCCCAGTCTCTAGCTCGCCTGCAAGGAAGCCCCCGGCACATGAGGGTGTTCATGGGGGACAGCCCTAACTCACAATTGAATAAGCATCCAGCACCTAAGCGTTCCCATGGGTGACAGCCATCAGCTCCCTTGCGAGGAAGCACCCAGCACCTGAGCCTGCCCACGAGTGACAGCCCACAGCCACCATGTGAGTAATCGCACTGCACCCAAGAAAGCCTACAGGTGACAGCCCTCAGTCACCCTACGAGTAAGCACCCGGCACCTGAGTGAGCCCACTGGTGACAGCCTAGAGCCCCCTGTGAGTAAGCAAGAATAATTGGTTGTGACAGAAATACGTGCAGGGAAGTCAGCATTTGACGCCCAAAGGATGCATGTGTCCAAATAGTTATATACCACTCATGGTCTGCAGCCATTTTACTATTAGTGTTGCTATCATAGGCCTGTGTGCGTTATGAGCTCAGAAAGGGTTGCAGGTTTGAATCACTGTTATGGATATGCCATATCACATGTTGTGCTTGATCTTGTGTTGTCAGAATTCCATTTATTGTATGAAAAGCAGTTAGCAGCTTCGGTGCTTTCTCATTTGTAATTTCAATGCCAGCTGAAGATGCATGAGAGTTTGTGGTGGCCCTGCCTAACCCCCCACAACCCACCCCCCATCTATTACCACACGCAGCACAATGATGCCATGCCTCCTTTTCAGAGGCGCTGCTCGTTTTCATATCACACTTTACAGCACTGGCCGGCCCCCATCGATCAATGACATGTCTTCAGCCGGCCCTGCACACACACACACACACATACATGCATACATACATACACACACAGTGGCACAACTGTTGAGCAAATCAAGCTTTTTCTTCCCCCTGCCTCTCAACTGTCAGACATTTTGGGTTATGTTGACTTGGCCTCGCTGAACTGCAGAGCCATGGCAGGACAGGACTGGACACAGAAAATAAACAGTGCTTGGAGCTGCACTGTTAACAAAGGTCCTGCAATTACTAATGTTAAGTGTTTCATTGTTAGCACCTGCATTCACAGGCCATTGAAATGTTGTTGGAATGTTAGTATTTGTATATATGGGCAGTGATTAAAAGGGCATGGGGACAGGAGACAGGTAATTCTCACAACAGTTAAGTGTGTTTCAGAGGTGAAGGGGAGATTTAACAGTTTATAACATTTAAGCTGCATTAGAATAGTCTCATTAGAACATGAAAAGAAGTTAGATGCACCCACAGAAGTCCTCCCCTCCCCTGACATCCCTAAAGTTAGCCCCTCTCACAATATTTGAAGGGTTGCCCCCCCACGAAATGTTTGCCTAGTTGCACGCCTGTACATACATACATACAAACGTGTACATGCAATACAAATCTTACAAACACACGCTTCTGGTCTTTGGCCTGGGCTCACGGTGAGGAATTAATGTCAGACATGCACTTCTCCCATTGGCTCGCACATGGGTGGGCTCTAGGTTGCATAGCAACCAATAGAGCATCTTGCCGAAAGGGAAAGAAAGGCACGAGCTCTGTGCTGAAAGAAATAAAATGGAAAAAGTGCTCTTTTAATTTTTTTCTGAAAAGAAAACCGGGAGCTCGCACTTCAGGTTTTCTTGAAGGGCCATGTGGGTTTTTGGGATAGGGGCCAGGCTTTGTAAGGTAGTCTGGTTTGTGGGGCTGAAAGGTGGCCTGCTGAAGGCCATCTACTTGGCGGGGTCCCCGAAGGAGGTGCCGTCTAGCTCAATATTGATATGGGTGGCTATGGCGGGGGGGGGGTGTAGGAAGGGCATTCCTGAAATCCCATGGCAGAGGGTCCTATAGGCAACCTTTTTGGAGAGTAGGGCAGGTGAGCTAAGTAGGAGCCAAGGTTTAGTATTGTACTAGTGTCATAGATGTATTTACAACAAGTCTGACTAAGCCCAGGCCAAGGGCGGCAGATTGCCAGAGGAGCAGCACTTTATTGCAGTTTATTTTCAATTTATTGATTGTCACTTTTTAAATATGAAGCCAATTTTCTGGTTGATCCACAACACTGTGAGTAATTTTGAGCTATTAGCCGTCATTCCACTCTGACAGTTTTGTCTCTGATAGCCAAGCTTTATTGTTTAGGAGACTTTAGTTGAAAAAAAAGGAGACACGTACCAAACCCAGCGTGCTTTAGGTATTTAGTGATTCAGTCATTCAAGTCTCACAGACATATATGCCAGATATCAAGTTCTTTGGTAATTCATATCTTCCCAAAATGCTCTTTAATATGCAAAACTGCCAACACCTCATTGTTTTTATTGCTGCCACTTCACATTATCTTTGGAGTTCTTCCTAATCAATACACACATACACTTTGTATAGGAATCACTTTTATATTCAAATACATGACATGCATTATCTAAACTGTTGCAAAAATGATGTTCTGAGGAAAGCACTAATTTCCCTCCCCATCCCAACATTTCAGAAGTCTGTGGCCACCCAAAATTTGCAAGCATGAAATAGGTCATAAACAAGTTAAAATGGCAAAGAGTAAATCTGAAAGCGCAAGTGCATCAAGAAACCTGTGAAAGGATACCCAAAGCCATAGAAGAGTGAGAACAAAAACTGCGTGCCAGAGGTACACACTGTTTCACAGCTGTAAAGGTGTTTCGTAAAGATATCCATTCAGCTATCTGTACAGAAGCTGCTCAGTGCTAAGCAGGCAAACTGCATCCCTGCTGGGTTTATCATGAGTCTTTGATGACATTCTACTGCACGCTCAGTACTACAAATAGAACCAACTGCAAAGTATGTGACACAATGCATAACTGTGATGCTTACAAGTAATCTTTACATTCATTATAGTTTGTAAACAAGGTAGGAATTTTACTGCGAAACAGTACTTCAAATGACAGCAGGACCTCTTTACCCACACATCTCAAAATTTTCGGATGTATTGTACAGTCCAACCAACTCTACAGACTTAACAAATATGTTAAATGACCTTAAGCGCATGCTGGCAAGACCCTTAGCCTGAACTAAACCCACAAAGGGAATATTGTGCTGGAATGCCTGATCCATTGCTCAATTTTACTCTTGAAGTGTTGGGTATTTTGAACAATTGCACAGACAGCATTGATGCAAACAGTATTTATAACTACATTTGTTATAAAAAAAAAAGGTGACTGCATTGTGCAGCTACGAGGAATGCTGTTGCTTCTGTAAGGAAGCCTTGGTATCAATAGTAAGACAGACACAAGTTACCACATTTCAACAGTGTTTATTGAACTTCAACAAGGCGGTGATAAACGTCTATCTAACCCTAAATCTACAGATGGAAGCAAGCTACGGCCATCAAATAATAATAATGCAGTCCTAGTGGAGTCTTGTCAAAGTAAAAGGGCCTATACAAAAAAGAATTGATCTCCAATCCTTACCGCTATATACAAATACCTGCGAGGAAGCACCCAGCACCTGAGCTTGCCCACGAGTGACAGCCCACAGCCACCATGTGAGTAATCGCACTGCACCCAAGAAAGCCTACAGGTGACAGCCCTCAGTCACCCTACGAGTAAGCACCCGGCACCTGAGTGAGCCCACTGGTGACAGCCTAGAGCCCCCTGTGAGTAAGCAAGAATAATTGGTTGTGACAGAAATACGTGCAGGGAAGTCAGCATTTGACGCCCAAAGGATGCATGTGTCCAAATAGTTATATACCACTCATGGTCAGCAGCCATTTTACTATTAGTGTTGCTATCATAGGCCTGTGTGCGTTATGAGCTCAGAAAGGGTTGCAGGTTTGAATCACTGTTATGGATATGCCATATCACATGTTGTGCTTGATCTTGTGTTGTCAGAATTCCATGTATTCCATGAAAAGCAGTTAGCAACTTTGGTGCTTTCTCATTTGTAATTTCAATGCCAGCTGAAGATGCATGAGAGTTTGTGGTGGCCCTGCCTAACACCCTCCCACCCCCACCCCCCCATCTATTCATGCTGCTCGTTTTCATATCACACTTTACAGCACTGGCCGGCCCCCATCGATCAATGGCATGTCTTCAGCCGGCCCTGCATACATACATACATACACACACAGTGGCACAACTGTTGGGCAAATCAAGCTTTTTCTTCCCCCCGCCTCTCAACTGTCAGACATTTTGGGTTATGTTGACTTGGCCTCGCTGAACTGCAGAGCCATGGCAGGACAGGACTGGACACAGAAAATAAACAGTGCTTGGAGCTGCACTGTTAACAAAGGTCCTGCAATTACTAATGTTAAGTGTTTCATTGTTAGCACCTGCATTCATAGGCAATTGAAATGTTGATGGAATGTTAGTATTTGTATATATGGGCAGTGATTAAAAGGCATGGGGACAGGAGACAGGCAATTCTCACAACAGTTAAGTGTGTTTCAGAGGTGAAGGGGAGATTTAACAGTTTATAACATTTAAGCTGCACTAGAATAGTCTCATTAGAACATGAAAAGAAGTTAGATGCACCCACAGAAGTCCTCCCCTCCCCTGACATCCCTAAAGTTAGCCCCTCTCACAATATTTGAAGGGTTGCCCCCCCACGAAATGTTTGCCTAGTTGCACGCCTGTACATACATACATACAAACGTGTACATGCAATACAAATCTTACAAACACACGCTTCTGGTCTTTGGCCTGGGCTCACGGTGAGGGATTAATGTCAGACATGCACTTCTCCCGTTGGCAGGCACATGGGTGGGCTCTAGGTTGCATAGCAACCAATAGAGCATCTTGCCGAAATGGAAAGAAAGGCACGAGCTCTGTGCTGAAAGAAATAAAATGAAAAAAGTGCTCTTTTCATTTTTTCCTGAAAAGAAAACCCAGAGCTCGGACCTCAGGTTTTCTTGAAGGGCCATGTGGGTTTTTGGGATAGGGGCCAGGCTTTGTAAGGTAGTCTGGTTTGTGGGGCTGAAAGGTAGCCTGCTGAAGGCCATCTACATGGCGGGGTCCCCGAAGGAGCTGCCGTCTAGCTCAATATTGATATGGGTGGCTATGGGGGGGCGAGTAGGAAGGGGCATTTATGAAATCCCATGGCAGAGGGTCCTATAGGCAACCATTTTGGAGAGTAGGGCAGGTGAGCTAAGTAGGAGCCAAGGTTTAGTACTGTACTAGTGTCATAGATGTATTTACAACAAGGCTGACTAGGCCCAGGCCAAGGGCAGCAGATTGTCCCGGGAGGATAGCTCAGCGGCAACGTGTGCGCCTTGGAAGCAGGATGACACAGAGCAACACAGGTGCGATCCCCGGGTCCGCGCTTACACAATTGCGCAACTGAAACAACTGAAAAAATTCCTGTAACAGCGCCTCGATGCCCGCGGGCTGTGTGAGCGCTTTAAAAATACAAAAATAAATAAATAAAAATAAATAAATAAATTGCCAGAGGAACAGCACTTTATTGCAGTTTATTTTCAATTTATTGGTTGTCACTTTTTAAATATGAAGCCAATTTTCTGGCTGATCCACAACTCTGTGAGTAATTTTGAGCTATTAGCCGTCATTCCACTCTGACAGTTTTGTCTCTGATAGCCAAGCTTTATTGTTTGGGAGACTTTAGTTGAAAAAAAAGGAAACACGTACCAAACCCAGCGTTCTTTAGGTATTTAGTGATTCAGTCATTCAAGTCTCACAGACATATATGCCAGACATCAAGCTCTTTGGTAATTCATATCTTCCCAAAATGCTCTTTAATATGCAAAACTGCCAACACCTCATTGTTTTTATTGCTGCCACTTCACATTATCTTTGGAGTTCTTCCTAATCTATAAAACACGTACACTTTGTATAGAAATCACTTTTAAATTCAAATACATGGCATGCATTATTTAAACTGTTGCAAAAATGATGTTCTGAGGTAAGCACTAATTTCCCTCCCCGTCCCCAAATTTCAGAAGTCTGTGGCCACCCAAAATTTGAAAGCATGAAATAGGTCATAAACATGTTAAAATGGCGAAGAGTAAATCTGAAAGCGCAAGTGCATCAAGAAACCTGTGAAAGGATACGCAAAGCCATAGAAGAGTGAGAACAAAAACTGCGTGCCAGAGGTACACACTGTTTCACAGCTGTAAAGGTGTTTCGTAAAGATATCCATTCAGCTATCTGTACAGAAGCTGCTCAGTGCTAAGCAGGCAAACTGCATCCCTGCTGGGTTTATCATGAGTCTTTGATGACATTCTACTGCACGCTCAGTACTACAAATAGAACCAACTGCAAAGTATGTGACACAATGCATAACTGTGATGCTTATAAGTAATCTTTACATTCATTATAGTTTGTAAACAAGATAGGAATTTTACTGCGAAACAGTACTTCAAATGACAGCAGGGCATCTATACCACTCATCTCAAAATGTTCTGATGTATTGTATAGTCCAACCAACTCTACAGAGTTAACAAATATGTTAAATTACCTTAAGCGCATGCTGGCAAGACCCTTAGCCTGAACTATACGAACAAAGGGAATATTGTGCTGGAATGCCTGATCCATTGCTCAATTTTACTCTTGAAGTGTTGGGTATTTTGAACAATTGCACAAACAGCATTGATGTAAATAGTATGTATAACTACATTTGTTATAAAAAAAAGGTGACTGCATTGTGCAGCTAAGAGGAGTGCTGTTGCTTCTGTAAGGAAGGCATGGTATCAATAGTAAGACAGACACAAGTTACCACAGTTCAACAATGTTTATTGAACTTCAAAAAGGCGGTGATAAACGTCTATCTAACCCTAAATCTACAGATGGAAGCAAGCTATGACCATCAAATAATAATAATGCAGTCCTAGTGGAGTCTTGTCAAAGTAAAAGGGCCTATACAAAAAAGAATTGATCTCCAATCCTTACCGCTATATACAAATACTGTGGGGAAGTGTTCACGAAAAAGATATTTTCACAAAATGATATGTCGGGATGTTCAGGTCATTTGTCTCCCTTCCCCACGTTTTCAGCACAGGACAAGGCGGTTCACTCGAGCAAAGCACACACTCTGTTCTTTGGCAAGCGGATACAGTTCCATTACCAGCGTCAGGGCCTTCTGTTCCGAAGTCTCTTTACTACAAAGTCTCTTGATTGAGAGGGTCTGATTCACCAAAACAGAACACAAAGTTAATTTTCTCTTACTATTATTCAATCAATGTGATTCACCCTGGATACCCCGCAGCTGGACTCAGATTCCTTTTTTATCACACTCGTTACTGTGGATACCCCTCTTCTGGGCTCAGATCCCCCTTTTTACAATGTTTAGAGAATATTCTTTCTCGGGTGACTCAGGGTTCACCGCGGATGCCCCCTCAGCCGGGCTCAGATTCTTCCTCTTACACAATTAGTCTCCCTCAGCTGGGCTCGGACCAATTTCAGTTTGCGATAAACTATCAACGACTTTCAAATGTGCACAGGGTTTAGCTTGACCCGTTGCAGGACCACTTTGATCTCAATTTCCCTTCTCACAGTTGCCAATCAGTTTGATACCTAAGAGAGACCTTCAAATGAGCACCCACATGGCGCTGGACCACTCTGTCTATGGTATCTTTCTTGGCCTCTAAAGTTCAGTCACTCCTCTGGTTTTCAATTGTATTTGTCTCACTCGTTCCATACTTTTTTTTTAAACTTTATTTTTGCGTTTTAGTAAAACATGTGTACCAACAAGCCCGAAGAGTGGGCTACTAACATACTGCCATTGCACCCCCCCGCGCCCACCCCCACCCCCGACAGTCCCATTACACAACAAGCTACTATTGCTTTTGATTTACTCAGGTGAAGTCTGTGGTGGCTGATCAGGTGGCTCGGTTGACACAGTGCTGGAGAGGAGGTGAGAGATGTGTGGCCCCAAATGTCTGGGGGTCTCGCGTGGTGGGGTAGTGTCTTTATGAATTCCGTTTCTGTTTCTTGGCAATATATGATGTCTCCCCTCCAGTTCGCTAGTGTGGAGGGTGTACCAAGTCCCCACGCCATGGCCACTCTCCTACGTGCCAGTACCAATAGCATGCTTGCCAGTTTTCTAACGTGCGAGGGCAGGGGGTCTCGTTAGTCCTAGGAGTGCCACTAGTGGGGAGTCCCCCACCCTCTCGCCAATTATTGCGTCAGTTTCATCGAGCACATCCGACCAGAATTTGGTCACTGTTGGGCAACTCCACACCAGGTGCAAAAAGTCAGCATCAGGGGACCCACATCTGTCGCAAGATGCATTTGACCCGGGGTGATGTCTGTTTCTTTTTTTGGGGGTATAATAGGTTTGGTGCAGAAAGTTAAAGTGGATTTGTTTGAAGCGGAAGTTAAGTGCCACTTTTTGAGTCTTTTGTAAGATATAGTCCCAGTCTTCATCTCCAATGGGTGTTTGTAGCGTGGTTTCCCATCTTGCTTTCGTTTTGGGGTTCGATGGTAGAGTGTCCATAAGCAGGGCTTTGTAAATAGATGAGACCAATTTGCCCTCCCCTTGTGCCTGAATGACTCCGTGCAGCAGCTGCCAGGTGGGTGGTTGTTGTGGGAACGATGGAATGAGGGCCTGAAAGGTGTACCGCACTCTGAAGTACATAAAGATATCAAGGGAGGAGGTGCTACCTTTCTCCTTCGCTTGCTGCAGTGTTATGAAGGTGTCTTGTATGAAAAGGTCACCTAGTGTATTTATTTTGCACTTATCCGCCCAGTTCAGATACACTTTCTCAGCGGTGAGTGGGATCCCGGGGATGAATTTAACTGGTAGTAGAGGAAAGTATCTAAACTGTATCTTGTAGTTTTGGGGCATTTTCCGCCATATTGTGTAAGTCGTTTGCACTATGTTCAGCGTTATATGTGGCACAGCCTGTTTGCTGATGATCACGGCCCTTAGCAGGTTGGGTGAGGCCAGTGCCCGTTCGATCTGTACGTGTGGTCTTATGAACTGGGGCTTATACCAGTGACTGAGGAACTGGGCTTGTGCTGCCCAGTAGTACCGTTCTAAATCGGGTAGAGCTAGGCCACCCTTAGTGACCGGGAGTACGAGGGACGAGTATGCCACCCTTGCGGGTTTGCCTGACCAAATGAGGTCTAGAACTAGACTTCTCAGATTACACAGGAAGCGCCGAGACAACAGGATGGGGATGTTGGAGAATAGATACAGGATTTTGGGGAGAATTACCATTTTTACCAGTAAGGCTCTTCCCCAGAGGGTGAGTGGTAGAGTTTTCCACCTGTTCACCTTATCTCTTAGTGATTTCAGTGTGCTTTCGTAATTGTCTTTGAATATGTCGTGATGGTTCAGGGACATTCGGATTCCTAGGTATCGGACGTGGGCTTTCTCCCAATGGAAGTTGAAATCGTCTTGAACTATATTGGTCTTTGTGTTTAAGGGAAAAACGATTGATTTAGATTGATTGATTTTCAACCCTTATACCAACCCAAACTTTATTATTTCTTGCATGATTGGGTTAAGGTTTTCGCTGGGGTTTTGCATGTACAGAACTATGTCTTCGGCATAAAGGGATATTATCAGATGGTGAGGTCCTATTTTGAGCCCTCTCTGAATTTGGCGTTCCTTGAGGCCCGCTGCTAAGGGCTCCATCACAAAGGTGAATATCATGGCAGATAGTGGGCATCCCTGCCTGGTGCCGTGTTGGAGATTAATATATGCCGAGCGAGTCGACCCAAGAGTGATTGCTGATAGGGGCTGATTGTAGAGAAGTGAAACCAGCTTAAGAAACTGTTTCCCAAGTCCGAGCTGTTGCAGCGCGGCGAACAAAAAGGGCCACTCGACGGAGTCGAACGCCTTTTCGGCATCCAGCAGCACCGCCACCGCCTGCTGTTCGGGGTCGAGGGCTGCCAGAACCCCAAACATTCTACGTATCCCGAATGTGGTGTTTCGGCCAGATATGAATCCTGCCTGGTCAGCGAGTACCAGTTCAGGCATTAGCAGGAGAAGTCTGTTAGCGAGGATCTTTGCCAGGATTTTGTTGTCGAGATTAATTAGTGATATGGGGCGGTAAGATTTACAATCTTCGGGTGGTTTGTCTTTTTTGTGTAGCAGTATTACGTTGGCTTCTTAATGTCTGTGGGAGAATTCCAGATTCGATCGCTTCTTTGAAGACATTTAGCAGAAGAGGGGCTATGAGAGGGGCGAAGTGTTAATAAAACTCACCAGTTAACCCATCAGGCCTCGGGGCTTTGGATGGCGGTAGACTTTTAATGGCTTCTTGGATCTCATCTAGAGTTATGAGATCGTTCAGCGGCTCACAGAGTTCCCTCTCCACCCATTACAGTTCTGTGCCATTGAGATTCCGGATTGCCTCCGTATCCGCCGGGCGCCCGGCGCTGTATAGCTCTTGGTAGAATGCCCTGAATACTTCGACTATGTCTTCTTCTTTGTGAAGCATATTTCCCTGCGCTGTTCGGATACTGTCCACCCTTGTTGGCCTCCTGTCTGCAGCTATAAAACGAGCAAGAAGGGCCCCAGGCTTCTGGCCTTCACCATATTGTCTAATTCTATGATTGTGGCCCAGAAATTTGAACTCCCGTTCAGCTAGGTTTCTGAAGTTGAGAAGTTCTTCTTTCAACATTGCCTGGATGTGGTCTGAGCTGTGAGCTGCTTGCTGCTTTTCCAGTTTCTTCAGGTGTGTTTCGCTGGTCTCTAGATCACGTCTGATAAGTTTCAGGATTCCGTTTTCTTTGGCCAGACAGACACCCATTACATAGCATTTGAGTGATTCCCACAGCACTCCGGCAGAGTTGACGGTGCCATGGTTGATTTCAAGAAAGGTGCTGATTTCCTCGCTTAGTTCAGTGGCAAATATTTGATCTGCAAGAGATCTGGGTTTGAAACGCCATTGGGGGGGCCGTGGTCCGGTAGTCGACAAGCAGCATTCGAGTATTACTGTGGCGTGGTCCGAGAAGGTTTTGGGGAGTATTTGGCAGCTTCCCCATTGCCAATTACTGTGTGCGGAGACTAGCAGATAATCGATGCGGGAGTTCGTATTATGTACACTTGAGTGGTATGTGTAGTCTCTGGCTTCCCAATTCTGGATCCTCCATATATCTGATAGGTCAAATACTTTGCAGATCTCCTTCAATTGTAGGCTAGCCTTGGACGGGTGCACGGTTGTTGGCTGTGATTTATCTTTCTGTGGGTCGAGATGAGTATTCAGGTCGCCTCCCCAGATTATGGTAGCGTTTCGCACTTGCGGAAGGTGGGACAGCACCCAGTCAAAGTTGTTTGCACCGTCTGTTTTGGGAGCATAGGAGTTGACGAAAACCACCTCCTCTCCCTCCACCATGCCCCGAACCAAAAGAGCCCTTCCATCATTATCTCTTTCTGTTTTATCAAGCGAAACCCCAGCAAAGTGTGAAGAAGTATTGCGACTCCCCTGGCATAGGATGAATATGAAGAGAAGTAGACGTGGCATCCCAAGCTGCGGGCCCACAGGTGTTCGTTTTGAGGTAAAAGGTGGGTTTCTTGAATCATTGCCACCTCGATCTTGTGACGTCTGAGTAATTGCAGGATCATTCGTGTCTTGGCCGGGATGTTGCCCCCTCTAATGTTCCAGGTTGCTACTTTGAATTGGAACGATGGTGTTTTCTATGGAGCCCGTTTGTGGAAAAAGTGGTGGGCCACCCCTCGGCGGTGTCCTGACATTTGGGGTGGCTGGATTGCACGGGAGCTGCATCAGGCGGGAGGGCGTACGAAGGGCAGCGGCAGGGCCCGGGACAAGGCCCGCGGTTAGGCGATGGCGCATGGCACATGTTTGGAACAACAACAACAATAAAATAATTTTCCTTACACGGACAACCCCCAACTCGTCCGTTTGGAACCCCCCCAACTAGAACACAAGGCGTGCTGTGCACGGGGCGCAGGTGGCCTTCCGAGGCTTAGTCCCCAACCTCCCGTTTGCAAAGATTGTCCTGATGGCTTGTTTCCTTCTTGCTTTGGATCAGTGGCGCGGGTGTTCATCAAGGAGGGACTCTCCCCACTCTTTCTCTGTTTGTGGCTCCGGACATTTGGTTTGCGGATTTATATCCCTGCCGGTCAAGGAACAGTGTGCTTCATCTGGGGAGTTGAAGAAGTGGGTATTTCCCTCAAGTTTAATGCGAAGCCTCACCGGGAAGAGCATTGAGTACGTGATTTGGTTGGCGCGCAATCTGTGTTTAACATGGGTGAACGATCTCCTTTGGGCTTGGACTGACGGCGAGAAGTCTGGGTAAAACTGGATGTTGTCCCCGTCGAAGTGTAGTTTGCCCTTTTCTCTTGCCATTATCAGGATCGCGTCCCTGTCCTTGTAGCTTAAGAGCTTGGCGATGATCGGGCAGGCAGGAGCTCCCGGAGCAGGTCTTGTTGTAGGTATTCTGTGGGCTCTTTCCACTACGAATATTTGCGACAGAACTGCAGGACCAAATAGCTCAGTGCATAGCTTTTCGATGTGCTCCTCCATTCTGTTTGGTAGTTGTTGTTCTCTGACTCCGACTATCCTTATGTTATTTCGTCTGGGGCGGCCTTCCAAGTCCTCATTTTTGGCTAGTACGGTTTTCATTTGGCCCTCAAGCGTGGAGACTCGGGCGGTGAGTGCTGATGTGCCGTCGTCCAGATCTGACACTCTCTGTTCGACGGAGTCGAGCCTATCACTGTGTTTCTCGAGACGGTGCTGCAACAGGTCCACCTTGGACGAGAGCGAGTCTATCTTGCTGTCCAGGCCACCTATCCCAGCTTTTAGTTCCATCATGATTTCCCTAATGTCCGTTTGTTGCGGTAGCTCTACCTCCGATGGATTATTCGGGGGATTCGGGGCGGTGTTCCGGTCTGGGCGTTTTGGGTTTTGGGCCCGCGTCAACATTGAGTCTTTTCTGGGACTTGTCAGGCTTCCCCATCTTGATCTTGGTGGGTGTGTGGGTGCAGTTCAGTTGGTAGTCCCGTGCTGAGGCCGGCGGTGTAGGATCATCCAGTTTTTGAGTTTTTGAGTTTTAGAGAAGGCGCTGCAGAGGCGTGCACGAATGAAGGGTCGTAGTGCAGTCGTGCAGGGATTTAGAGTCTCTCCCTCTTCGTCTCAAGTTCAGATTTTGCCGCTGTGTGCCGCGCAAGGGGCTGAGACCCAGCCGTGCGGAAAGTCGTTATGGGCCGAGATGGCAGGGTTGCCGTTGAGCGACCCTTTCTTGCTGGCGTAGGGTAGACTCGCCGTCCCGCTTGTTTTGTGTGCTTCTGTGTGCCTACGCGTGCCACCCGCCTCTCACCTGCGGGTGTTCACTCCGACACCGTCCTTCTGCTGGCTGTGAGCCGTGAAGCTGCTCCGCAGGGCCGGTGGGGCGGCGCCCCTGTCCTGAGCAATTCTTGCAGTGCTGCTCTCCGCTGTTGCCGGTCACGGCAGGTCTCACGGGTGACTCCTGTCCGTCTACAGAGGATTGTGGCCAGGCGGGCTGGTGTTCCAGGGCCCCACATGGTTCACGGTTGTGCGGCCCGCACCACGCAGTGGGTTTATCGCGGAAGGCGAGACCGATTCTCTCCGGATTTTCGGCAGGGATGAGGTGCTGCGCTAGGGTAGTGTATTTCTTGAGGATTTAATGATTTTGCCTCAGGATTGCCGCAATTAAACAGGATTCATACGGGAGGTAGCCGAGAGATTACAGGGGAGTGGCCATCTTGGTCGGCCCTCTAGCACCCTCTATTCGTTCCATACTTTTCACACATGTTCTTTTTAGATTTCTTCGTACAATGTTGCTGCTTGCAACCTTGGTTCCAACACAGGCTGGTCTGGTATCAGTCTCTCTGAATCACTGTCTGTGCTGTCTTTACTGGCGCTGCTTTGTTTTTGGAGCCAAGGACAGTACCACAGTGGCCACCGCTCCTCCCCGCCTTGGTTACCAACACAGGAGAACCCCAGGTACATCCGACACACAATGCAGGTTTCCTCAGCTTTAGTCCCAGGTCTTAGGTTTCTTATTTTCCAAGGTTCACAAAAATAAGGGGTTGAAAAGGTCACACCGTCTTTCTCCTCGTATTAAACTGCCATCTTGGAATGTTGCTTCCTTGTGTCCTTTGCTTTGCACATAGTGTGCTTTCATGCTCCGTCTTTTATCCATGTGGGGAAGTGTGATGGAAGTCAGGTGTGTGTAAAGCTCAGTAATTGCCTGACCATTGTATTGGGACATGTCAGGTACACAGCTCTGGTGTTAGTCTGTTTTCATTCATGATGAGCTGTCCGTGAGAAAGTGTTTTTGTCGGGAAAGGGCCGAGGTTGAGTTCTTAGGTATTCCGCCCAGTAAGATGGGCAAAAGGTGTTACAGGGAAGGGGATACTGACTCTCACCATCTAGTGTCCCACTCCCACTCCACAAAGAACCCTCATTCAGGTGATCCTCCAGCAATGGTCCACCCCCAGGAACTGGTCCCAAAGGCGATTGGATGTGTCCTGGCCACCTTGATGACAGATCCCTGGGGACTAGCGGGTGAGACACCTTCTAGTTTCTCACACTTGCCGCCACACATGAATGTTCAAGGTCTCCCTTATCCATTATTCCACCGTTGGAATGCAGAGCCAAAGATTCTAAGAATCTTCTCCAACTGTGTTTACTCTACTGAGGTGTTTTTGCCCAGGCAGTTTTTTCAAATTTCACTTGAGATTTTGCCATATTTTAATGATGTTCCGGCGCAAGGGATTTGAAGGTACTTTGGCTGCAGCAGGTAACTTGCCTTATTTCCATTTTGCCAACTGCTAACACCAGAGCTGTAACTATGAGAATGGGTATAAGATGTGCATGTACCACTTGCATATATTTCTTAGAGCGGAGGCCGCTCACTTTCCTTAGCTGGATCCTTCCTTTGGAACAGCCTCGCCCTCCCATTGCATCTTGAGCAGGCCCTTCTGAAGTTCAGAAAGCACCTCAAGACTCTCCTCTTTTCCTTCTCCTTCCCTTCTTCCTTCCTCTGCTAATTCCACAGTTGCTGTGATTGGCGTATTGGACCCTTATCCATCCTATGAGCCTCTGACCACTCACACCCAATCTCCATAGCATCTGTCTTCCTCAGCACTTGCCTATGCACACCCTTGGCACTGGAGATTTCCACTTTCCACCCAATGCGGCTCCTGGCAACATAGCACTTATGATACCTTGCACTTCATCTGCAGCTAACCCATCAAGCACGGACATCACAGGACTTACCCCACTGCCCTCTTCCTTCCTGCACTTACACATTCTGAATACTCACAGGGCATAGTAGGTTCAGCCGTCCCTTCCCCCTCTGTATTTATTTTATTTAATTGTACTGCTATCCCATGTTCCCTCCCTTCTGCCCTGTGCGTGCTTTGAAACAGAATGTATTTCCTGTATAAGCACCTAACAAGCGAACAATAATAAATAAATAAATATGTAAACTCTACCATTTGACAAGACCGGATGTTGAAATTTAGTTATGTTGCATTAATTTTACAGACCAGTCTAGGTGCTTCACATAGAGTGACAGCAGGCATTTTGTGAGAGAAATCAGATATTAGCATTTAAACCAAAATTCGTCATTCCAACCTTCTCTCACTTGTGTCAAGTTGGAAGACAGCTTATGTTCTTATCACATCCTCTAAAAGATTGCTTTTGGACCTCACCAAAGTAGAGAATTAGCTGTAACAATTACCTGTAGTGCACTCCACTGTAGAACACACTGCCTTCTCCAAATCATGGGCAGCAGAGATCTGAAAACACTCTTTCAACTAACATAACATAGAGGGTGACAGGCTTGAATTAATAGAGAGGAAGAAATACCTTTCTAATCCCTGTAACCTTAAAATGTCCTTTTAATGTTATGGAGCTAAAATGGGAGACAAAATGTGGCTGAAGGGGCATAGTTTGGACAACACGGACAGAGTTTGTTGAAGGGGCAGACTTTGGTGAAGGTGCAGTGTCTGGCAGAGGTGGAGTAAAGCTGGGGGGCGCGTGCACTTATTTGAGCCTAGGGCAGCAGGAAGCCTAAATTTGCAACTGACTATTGTTACGTATGCCAGGAAGGAGTGCTCATATATGTATTGTGCCAGTAAGTGCCTTGTTCATGTTTCTTTCAATATAGGGTTTCTTCTGGAGCAAAATAATATGAAATCATCCAGTGTTTTATTATGGAAGAACGCAGGACATAACCATATCCTGTTATAAAAGTTATCTATGTTATTGTAGATTTCCTAAGATTGATATTCTCTCCGTACCTCGTCTTGGGAGGGGGGAAGTCATATAGTAGACCCACCCTGGATTGATGGCTATGGCCAAGACAGTGGGCCAGGGCCAAACACACCAGGGCTATATTTGCATTGCAAAGATGAGTGTGCCATAGAAGCGTTGTCTGTCTTGGTGCAGAATATAATGAATATGGGGTCTAGCAATTCAGGATGGAAATGCATCACTAGAGTTGCATGCAGCAGAGGTTGTTGCGCTGGCAGAGCTGCAAGCCAAAGTACAGGTCTGGACATAGTGGTTCATGCTTGAAAGAACATAGGCACATTGCTAGAGATCTATGGGTACAATAGCAGCCGAGAAAGAACGGCAGGTGCTATATGACAGATTTTCTCTGCATTTGGAGATCTGTGCCAGGAGCCTAGCACTGAAATGTCAGGAGAGAGCCACTGGTCAGGTGTGAAGCAGATTACCCATGAAGCTCGGGACTGGAAGAGCAAACTGAACTGAATGTTAACATTGAGCTACACCGCCAGAGCCTGGTGCCACATGCCAGTACTGGAATGCATGAGATGGCTCCACATTTAGAGGATGCCAACAGAGCTGTGCATTGGAAAGGGACACTCCTTTTTTGTATATAGAGCAATACACACTGACCCCTTTCAATGTATCTTTACAATTGATGAGCGCATCGACATAAAGTGAACAAATGTCTAGGAACACTCTGTAAATCTATTCTTGCAGCACCAATCAGCAGCTTCTCAACTTTAGACCCTTCTGAAGCGGGCCACTGTGAGAGATCCCATAGAGGCAGTACTCTAGCGGTGCCGCCCGCCCGTGCCACCTTTCCAGCCCCCGTGGGTGCTGACTTGCTTCTTGTAAGCGGATTCATGAAGAGGAAAGGGTCTCCACTCCTGAGGCAAGTAGACATTGTGGCTCTCCCAGGATGTCCCAGACCATGGAAGGGACTACTGGTACAGAAAACCTGGTGAGCAAGAGACATGGCTCGAATAATTCAAATCAAAACATTCAAAACATGGTCCATTCTGGGCTGGAAAGTTTTCACACCATTGATTTTGATTTGAAGTTGTTTTTCTTTCGGTTTAATTACATTGTATTTTTTGGTTAATTCTACTGCCCTTTTCCACACTTGTATCAAATACCCTTAATTTAAACAGATAGGTACATATGGGTCGATCCTTTTTGAGCCAACTGTAAATAAAAGGGAGGCACATCAAGAACTTTAAGACAGAGTTCAAATCTCCTCATAAGACCTCTCTTTCAGGGATTTAATAGATGCAAACCGGTTAAACCATCATTTTAATTATTCAAACTCGGATTTGAAGCAGACATCACCCCCTTTAGAGTGCACCTAACACCAGCCATTTTCCCACTCTTTCTTTTGCCCCCGAAACAATATGTTTCCCCGATCAATGCTGAAATCCCACTCTAAAAAACGACTCCCGAAACAACCACTTTACTTAGCCTTGATCTGGCAAATTCTCAAAAATGAACACAATTAAACAATTTCAACACTCAATGGAGTAATGCGTAGGTCTCAAAGGAGGCTTGCACATTTCAGCAGGGCTGAACAGTAGCACAAAGATTTGCTGGCTAGCCCCTTGCAATACATCAATGTTGGGAGCATACTCCATACACTAATCACCCCCATATCTTTGTCACCCACTCCCTAGCTTTGGTCGCGACTATAATACTTCATGCACTTTACTAATAGAAACGCCTTCAGTTGTTTCTGTTAGATCATTCAGAATGTCAAGGCCTAAGATTGATTACTGTATTGCCTTGCTCCCTCCCAGCTGGAAGCACTTTGAAGCACTCCTCCTGTGTATAAGTGCTGTATAAATAAACAATTACAATTAAAATTACAAGTATACACAGGTTCCCAGCACCCATATGGGTGCTGGACCACATTAAAAAGTGACAGGCCCCTAAAGAACCTCTCATGCATTGCCCCTTCCCATGGTCCAAACAGGCACAGAGGGAGATGTTTAATTTCTGTACATTAAAACGTGCATGCCATTTGTAGATTCGACATGTGCATTGAAATGCGCAAAAATGCTCCCCTTATTTGAGAAATGGGGCATCTGAATGTGTGCATCCAAGATGAATGGGGTGCACCTTTTTTTAGTGCAGGTGATGAGGTGCGTGCGTTTTGAGAGTCTGACCCTATGCATCTTTATTGTTGCATAATATAATAGGTGGGGGTGCTAGCAAATGCATGGGGACAAGGAGCTTTTGGCCTTATCATCGACTTACATTGTTTAAAGGAACCCTTGATCAATAGGTCTTTAGGGCCAAGGAACAGAACATCAATGAGCCACTAAGAATGTAATATGTATGTCTCATAACCATTACCTTTGTGATGCAGTTCTCTAGCAACCTTAAGCAGAGAATGATCGTTTCTACGTCAGGCTCTTTGTCTTTAATAATAATTTACTAAGTGGTTGCAGTACTTACTTGTTCTTTTATTTTTTTTTATTGTTTTAGCTGACATTTTAACTTTACAATATTTTTTTTAATACACATTTTCAACACATAGTAAATAGATAAGAACAAATTGACACATTAACACACCCTAACCTTTAGATCAAATACAATTTAAAAGGAAAAGCCACAAACATAGTCATACTCATACACCATTCTTACATTTTCATACATTCAATTTCATTGATCAGCTGAGGCAAATGGTTTACCAGGTGTAGGAACTTGCATGTTACGCAAGTACTTACCTGTTATTTAAGAATGTGCACAAAAGTAAACTACGAACGCTGATCTCTAAACAGCATTACAAACAGAATGAATTCTAGAAGAAATTGTATTTCCTGTTCCCTAGAGTCTGCTTATTTTTATTTATTGTTGTATTACAATGCTTATGTAGTGTGACACAACAAGGTTAAGCAGTGCAATTGTTTGAGAACAATTACAAACTGCATGATCTAAAGAAATAGCTTACAAGACAAAGTGGATAGAAGAAGAATGATTTCTGATAAAAGTAGAATATAAAAGATGAGATTAAGGACGTTTCTTAAGTAGAGCTAAAGAAAGACAAGAACGGCTCTCCAAAGGCGCAAGAAGAAGAAGGCGTACAGGGTGGCCAAGGAACAGATGAAAGAATTGAGAAGCAGAGTACAATACTCTAGAAGCATGAGATAGCCATTCCAGGAAAGAGAGGTAGCGTGGGGCCAGAGTGTGAATACTTTTAAAAACCTAACAAAGAAACTGGTAGTCAACATTCCGTTTGACGGAAACCAATGAAGATGGTCAGATTAATAGAAACATTGGAAGAAAAGTATAGAACAAACAATATTCTCACCTCAGAGTGCAGCATGGATCACACAGGATAAATAGCACAGTTAGGAAAGCCCACAAGACCAGCAATAATGGCACCAATATAACAGAACAGTTTGCAACACAACTTTAGAAGAAGCAAAACTTAACACATTATTAATTTTCCTGTCATTGAAAAGGTGAACGTTATAGGATTGAACTACAGCAGCAATTTGGGCATGTAATGAAACAATAAAACCTAGATTGCATGGTCGATGGCCAATAGGAAGCTGACGCAGAGGAAAAGAGAACGGAGAAGGTAAGGAAATCGAGGACAAATCAGGAAAGAGTGGAATTTCAGTTTTTTCGGGTAAAGACAAAGAAAGCGAGAAGACATCCAAGATTTGAGCACAGAAAGGCAGGATGAAAGATGTTGATGCGTAGAATGATTAAACGAGGAGAAGACAAGCACAATTGTGTGTCATCAGTATAAAGATGAACCTGAAAGCGCAATCTGAGATTAAAGAATACAGAGATGATGTATGAAGTGTTGGAAGATAAGAAGAAAACCACCAAAGAGCTGTATAAGAGAACCCCAGAGATAAAAGATTGGAAAGCAGGGCAGGATGGATGGTCAACTGTACCCAGCGCGGCACTGATATAGAGTAGAACCAAGATAGGTGAACGTTTAAGATGTTGGGCATTTAGAATTTAATTTGAGGCAGATGGTAGAGCAGTTGTGGTTAAGAAGCCCGCATGAAAGCGAGATTGGTGAAAGGGAAGCTCACTGTGGATGTAAAGATAAGAACGAAGCTGAGAATAGACTATGCGTTCCCTTGTATACAATGACAATATTGTGCAGTTAATGTGACGTTTCTATTTCGTGATGTTCTAAATTGTCTGAATTTTGAAAAAGATAATTGCGTGTACTATAAACTGAACTTCTGATGTTCAGGATTAACTTTGAAATATTTCTGATTTAAACACCAATGCAGAATCTGCGCAGACGACTCCGATGCCGATCCATCAATGCAAATATAAAAGATTGCTTGCATTTTACATCTCACCTTTACTCTTCTTCTCTTTGCGAACTCCTGTGTTATATATACTGTGCAACAAACGTCAGTATCCTTTACTCTCAATGCTGGCTTTCTATGGCTTGTCTCTGTGGTCGCATTAACAGTTACAAAGGGAACCCTTTTGCAGGACTTTTTTCTAACCATATGGTCACAATGCAAACTAAACAAAGGAGAAGTGGACAACTCCAACAACTGAAGTGGAGTAAAAGTTCCAGCTAACAGTATCGGACGAATGGGTGATGGACACTGCTGCCCACTACACCGCTAGGAGCTTGAATGCGCAAATCCCATTGAGAATCCCTGTGAGTTTGAGAGCCCAACTTCTTACTATGCAAGGCCCTGAAAAGCTTTCTCTACTGATCAAATCAAAGTTAGGAAGTCCTCGATCTCTTGCTCTCTCGGTGCCCAGATACAATGCTCACGCAGTGCCCAGAGACAACGTGAATTGCACTCTGGCAACTGCACATACACCAAGTCTCTGATCATCTCCATGGAGTTCTTTCTGTCTTAATGTGGACATCATTTAATTTAATGGTTGCGTCCCTCAGCAATGCTATTTGAAACTACTGGGCTCCTTATTTCCTGTGATGAACTTCTGTTAATATAGTCTAAAAACACCTATCAGCGAGATCAAAACAATTGCTGCAAAAATACACTTGCATAGCAGCATTAAAGACGTTTTCTTTAGTCTCCTAAATATAACGTGTTGATACATCGCACACCTGTACTACTTTTTACCTGTGCCAGGGCAAGTGCACATAACCGTGTTTCTTCTCATATCCTGCAAACTGCAAAGTCTGATAACTTCTGCCAATTCCTGATTTCGACGGAAAGGCTTAACTCTTCCCCCCTCCTCCCAGATTTGAACTCCTACCTAGCGCCAGGTCCATCTTTCCATCCTCCAGAAGATAACGTTGTGCCTGTCATCTGTGCACAGGCTTCGTCTTACGTGTTGCTTATCAGAATAAATTCTACTCGTCTGCAAAAAGCATAGATTTTCAGCACTTCCTTTAAATGCATGACTTGTTCAGAAATAGCTTACAAGAGGAACCAAATTCATTGCGGAATATACAAACCACAATTTCCTGTCTTAAAAAAAAAAAAGTAAAGAGATAGAGCTTCGAAAACCATGACCTAGAAAAGGATATGCTTGATAGGGATATGCACAACTGTATTATGCCAGAGAGCTCGTTAATTAAAACGAGCTTCAGGGCACAACAACCATTTTGTCTAAATAGAAAGGCCTAGGGTTTTCACTGTTTCATGGACATGACCTACCCTCATACTGTCATGTGTGTGATCTCGGGGATAACTGGTGGTGCGTCACAGGAAGGGGTAGCCGCCAAGCAAAGTTGCAACATACTATAACTTCTGTATGTAGTTAATTATATTGAAAAATTATGGTGTATATACAGATTCACCAATGATTCATCCTAGTGATGCAATCTAAACCCCCTGTGGGGTGGGCAAGACAATGTAAATTGTATTGTATCAGTGTGCTCTATATTATTTACGAGAAACCACTTTTTTTTGGGGGTGCAGTTTTTATTATTGCTGCACTCCACTTTCTTTATCAAAACAGCAAAAACCAAAATACAGTGTCCTGATAAAATGGAAAAGCAAAAAGTACAGGCAGTAATAGAGCATATGTCTCAGTCCTGTTTTATGCAGAAGAATAAAGCAAATAGAAAGCAAAATAACTAAATTGTGAAAGTACATTTTTGACCAAAACTCTGCATACATCATCACTTGAGTGGTAGGATTCTTTACCAAAAGCAGCAGCGATACATTTGCTTTAATTGCAAAAGAAATTCGGACAGATTATTTTCCCATTTGGGGAATTCTGCAGCAAGAGTAAAGCAGGACAGAGTGGTGATTGTTAGTAAATAGTGTACATTTGCATTTAAGAAAGGAGCAGTTTTCCTTGCAATGATGATTGTAAGTCCTATATAGTTGTACACTGAATTTTCATTCTATGAGTGACCAATCCTCAGTCGGGGATAACTGGAGCACGATGTAACCAGTGATGAGGGTCAGCATATTAAACAAAATGTCCTTTCAAACCGACAAAGGTTAGCAAAGTGTGGATGACTTTGAATGCATGAACATAGAAGATACCAATGCTGTCACAGAATGCCTTTAGAAATGTGAACATGGACAGCGCCAGTGTGGTACACCACTTCAATTGTAACTCCACCCCACTTCCTTGTCACAAACAATATCATCGACTAAAAACATTGAGGAGAACCTGCATAATCACAATAGACAAATGACAAATACAAACACCCCACAGTCAAGACTTAAAAACTTCAATTCATACTGTAGAAAAAGTATCAATTACTAATAGACACATACAATGTATATTGTCTGAAAAGATGATGGGAAAGGTAACATAGTGAACTACCATAAGATGGGGGGAAAAAGGGATAGAAAGTTTGCATTAATCTAACCATACAGACCAGGGAGGAGTAATTGTCTCCTTGAACTACATTAGTTTAATGGTGAGAAAGTAAATACACAAAACGTGTTACTACAATACATGTTATTTTATTTAGCAATATTTAGAAAACTAGGTTGTCTTTAAAGGATATTTAATTTGGGTTGAACTGGAACCGTTTTACCATACGCGTGCACTAGGTGTAATGTAAAAGTGAATTGTTTCCCCATAGGAAAGTGGAAACATTGTTCTATGCTTTACCTTTCACTTTGGTGTGTTAAAGAAATACCTGGGCAACTTCCGAGCAAGGCACTCTAATTTAAGTGCAAAGAAGAACTGTCTGCTGTGTCCATGTATCCTTCTGAAGCGAAAATGCTTGACATATAGTCAATATCAGTAGTTATCTATCGACTGCACTCCCAACATTCTGATTGGCTCAGAGGAGGTCAATAATAGCTTCCATGTTCTAATTGGCACTACTCATATGAAAATTGTGGATGAGGAGAAAACGAAATGTGTCCCCAAATATTGAATGGCCACTGGTGTATACGCAGGGTCTGCTAATTTGCCTTGTAGGAATTTGAGATTATAAGTGAATCACGGTAGAAGATTACAGCCCAAATACAAGAATTCAAAAAGCTCTGCCTAAATATTCAAACATTCTAAGACCTTTTTCATAGTAAAGCTCTGCTATAGCACTAAATGTACCATATTTCTAGCTTAGTGAGTGTGACAATTGACTTCTGTTTGGCAGGGGTACAAGGATGAGTAGAGGCTAAAGTGCCTACTCAGCCCTCACACTTCTACAAACCAAGAGCCTACACAATCATAAAGGTAAAACAGACACAGCTAGGAGATATACCTCCTTCAGCTTTTGTGTTAACATGGGCAGAGGGAAGTCTAGGCTGCCAAACAGCAAAGTATAACAGTCCAACATAAAGGAAAGTCCAATCAAGGTTTTACAAAAAAATATACTTCATTGAAATACACCACGTAAAATAATAACTAACTAGACGACAATGTAAAAACCCACCCTTGTAGAAAGGACACATAATATGCAAAGATAGAATAGATACAGCACTCTGGATAATGAGATAGGGGGAGAAGGGACAGTAAAAGACCAGAATGTTCAAAAGAGATGTTGTTAAAGTTGCAAAGGGATTGAAATGACCTATACTGTCTCTAGGGGCCAATGATGGACCAAGGGGCAGATACTAGTCAATAATACCTTTAAAAAGGTCCTGGCGTCTGACAGCATCAAACCAGGCTGCTCGGCATCGATCCCACATTCTTTACGGTTCGAAGATGTGGTAGAGGTGGTACAAGCTTGTTGTTAGAAGAATGTATTTTGCTTGTGGGTTAGCGGAGCAACTGCACCTTTAAAGAATTGTATATCTGTCCTAGCGAGGCGTGGAGCACCTGCGCGGAGTCCCAAGCCAAGTCCAGTCACTCGTGCAAATGCTTGGAGAGTGCTGGCTCACCGTACACGCGTGTTGTTAGAAGACTGTATTTTGCTTGTGGAGTATTGGAGCAACTGCACCTTTAAGAAATTCTATATCTGTCCCAGCGGGGCACAGAGCTCCTGCAGAGTCCCAAGCCGAGTCCACTCAACCTTGAAAAGGCACAGAGAGTGACGGCTCGGTATACAAGCTTGTCGTTAGAAGATTGTATTTTGCAGTGGAGTATTGGAGCAACTGCACTTTCAGGAATTCTATATCTGTCCCATCGAGGTGTGGAGTCACAAGCCGAGCCCAGTCACTCGCCAGTCAGCCGACTGCAGTTGAGTGGCTGGGCTCTGGCAGGGACATGAAAGGCGGATTGAACAATGGCACGAAAACCTGTGAAGTGCGACCCAGGAGACCTGAGAGAAGTGGCTGGACAGTCCCATAATATACGGAGTGCTTGCGCGCTACATGCATCTAGAACTGCTGCAGATACAGAAGAAGCCCTGCCTCCAGGGGAACTGTTGGCCAAGGCTTGTGAAACCTACATGTCACTGGCTGGCCCCCGCCCTTTTCTACGTTTTCAGTTGCCCTACCGGTTCTACCAACCTCTTAGTACTCGCAGGCACTGGTACTCGCAGACATTGGGGCGAGGGGAACTATTTATTAATCTTTTCCCACACGAAACAGAGACAGAACTCAGCAAGTCCCCACACGTGGCAAACACAGCCCTGCATGAGCCAAGGGCTGATCCATGTTGGACAGCCGGGTCGGGGGGAGGGATATAGATGCATGCAAAGATTCCAACTTTCATGGCGACTCCATACCAGAAACGACTGATTTATGGCTGTCTGACGATGTCGTTTACACCGACAATGTAATTTCAAGCCAGGCGGCAAGTAGTGAATCTGGTTGACTCACGTTGGAAATGGATGACCTCTGCGAGACCCAGAGAGAGATGGGGTTTCACAACGGCCATCTGGAAGCGACTCACACGCTCATCGCTCACACAGCAGCTGGCACAGTTATCATTCCCGTAAATCCAACTTTTGGAGGCTAATGTCCAGGCGGAATTGCCTGAAGGGCTGGACACCTCACATCTTGTGCCGAGAGCGTGGCAGGGCTGGGAAGGGGCCTTGTATAATAGAGTGAAATATGTCAACACTCCACATTTAACAAAGACGGGCCCTGTCTCGACACCATGTCTACCATGGAAATAGCCTGCTTTTTGCACTTAACAGCAAAGAAAGTAAAATCAAACCTGCAAACAAATCATCTGGGGGAATCAGTGGGACCGCAGGTGCCCCAAGCTCTGGTGAAATGGAGCTGTAAGGGATGTAAAGGCACCAAAACCAGCGTGGTTGGCCCACCAGTGTCACTTCCCCCCTCCCTGCGACCATGAAAAATCTAATTCAAGGCCAGCCAGGTTAACAAAACGTTGGGCGGTGGAACTTACAGATGGGGAACTTTTGAAGGGCACGGTGGGAGTGGGGCTTCAAGAGACAAAGGCAAAGTTCTCATCGGCCGACGACCTGATCCCGGAGAGGGCAGTGAACCCGATTAGCAGTGCCAGGTACTTTCGGGCCTGGAAAAGGGACTAGCCACACACCACAAAGAATTCGTTCCTCAGTCGGAGGAAAGATGGGCAGCTTTAATGCTGCAGTGGGTTCCTGAACATCTGATGGTGTGCTCCACCCTCTGGAGTATACCTGGCCAACAAGCTGGTACCCCCCTGATGGAGGTACATATGGCAGACCTCATGGTACCTGACATGGCTCCCAACACAGACGAGGAAGAAGCCCACGGCCTCTTGTCTAGGGAGTCTAGCTCAACACAATGTCTTGCGAGTTCCAGCTTGAGCAAAACTTTGGAATGCGAGGCGCAATCATTGTACAGACTATAGCAGGCAGCGAAGAAGGTAATGGCTGCAAAATGGCTCAAATGCAAGTGCTCTGGAACTGGGTGCAGCACAAAAATCAGCAAACTACCAATCTCCTTCTGCATTCAGGCCCAACCCAAACGTAAATGTTTCGACAGCTGACCAAGAGACCCCTAGATCTCGAAGCAAAGAGAGTGGCCCCTCAAGAAATTCAGGCCAGGACACCTTTAGTCAAATGCCAGTAGTGACTATTGCAATGGCCCCCTTCAAGAAGCTTGATGAGCCACTACACAACACTTTAAAAGATCAAACAACCTTGCTGGCAATGTTACATTCAATGATGATTGCCATCCAAGGTTACATCACAGTGGGGTAGCAAATCTGAGATGGGATGATCATGATGACCTGCGCAAAGGAGCCAGAGCCAAACAGGCCAAAACCGCCATCCCACAAACATGTGAGGGTGATCAAAATCTAAAGGGGTCTGACATGGCTCTGCCTGTCCGATCATCACCAGCAGTCGTACTGGCCCGTTGGCAGAGGAAAGCCCTATTATGGTGGTTGAGGCCCAGGGAGCCACCACAACTGCGATGGAAGTCTCAACAGATCCGCACTCTGAAAACGGCATTGCTCTAGGGGTGCCAGAGCAGGTACGTGGCAAAACCAAACACAGAAGCCACATCACTAAAATCTTTTCCGCTATTTGCCAGGAAACAGAAGAGAAGCCAGCTGAGGCTGATCCCTAACACCCATCAATGTCACATCCCAATGGTTAAGTCAAATGTCTCTCAAAGCTTTCTGAGAAAGAACTTTCTTCTGTAATCAGGGAGATCCACCCAAGAAAGTAAAAAGCCAAAAGTCCAGAGAAAAGTGTAGTCGAAGTCGACTGCAGAAACACACTAAAATCGGTGTGAGAACGACACAAACCTTGAGGTTTTAAACACACTTTTAAATGTATCCATTTACTCTTGGGAGGACGAAGGGGAAACCCTGAGTTATGCTCCAGATGAAATCTCAATTTATCCAGGGTCTCTGGATGTCAGCCAAAGGACAGTGGATATAAACGTTTTGAATATGAACAAACCCTTTCTAACTCTGCCAGAAAAAAGGTCAATAGCCGTTGCAAAAGCCTCAGAGCACGAGACAAGGGACGCTAGCATGTGTACACACCTGGGAAGTAATTCCCCCCTCTGTCTGGCGCAGGAAGGTCCACCCCCGAAGATACAAAGAAGAGCAAATCATCATGATCAGCAAACGCTTGTTATCAATAAGGGATCAACTGGATCATCACTCAACCCTAACTCCAAGTCACATTCTCATATCCCGGACGACTTTCGGGACAGCATGAAGGAAAGTTGCCTCTACCTACTGTTAGGCAGAATCACATGCAGTACCCTTTGGGAACACTACATGCAATTAAGACTACAAGTGTCAGTACAATTTCACCTTTGGTACAAACCTGTACTGCACAGTATTGTGGTAGCAGTGGCTGAGCAGCCAGGCTATCTCAAGAGTTTAGTGAGCAGTACAAAAGGTTACACAAAGGACTCGCAATTCCAGTGGTTCAAACAAACACTTAGTCAAGGTTTCTTGGTAAAAGAAAAACATTCCACAAGCAAAAGCAGCTCAATATCACACACTAATGTACTACAAATACACAACCAATAAGTTAATAAACGAGTTCAGCTCCCCTGAAGTGGGAGCAAAATGGCACTTCAGTTACTTTAAAAATGGGTAAAAGGACAAGGTTATAAGAAATGAAGCACACATACTTTCATTGGCAGGGCAAAAGGTTTCAGTGAACTACAACCAGAAATTCAGTTCATAGGCCTGGGCCAAAGTCAATGGTTCAGAGTCTTTATATAGGATAGCACAGTTCTGGTAGTAAATGGTTAAGTCTTTGCCACGGTTTGTAGAAGAATTTGGCTAGGTGAAAAGTTAGACGAATGTTTAGGGAAGGACAAACCTTCAAAGAGGGGAAAGTTTCACAAGCTTTCTCCATGGCAGAAAAGATTTCCGGACCACATTTGCACAATACCTTTAAAGTGAAGAAGAGCTGTAGCTCAGGCAGTTGTTCCTGGCAGTTTGAGCGGACTTGCTGTTCCCGAGCTTCAGTCATGGGACAATAAGGAGGACATTGGGAGGTTACTGCACTGCCCAGGGAAGAGGCCACAAGCTTGACAAAACGTCGGTTTAAGGTGTGAGTGCCTTAAAGACCACAAACTGGTATACTTTCCACTGGCTATCAGTTTTCCACAGCACTCTGCAGAAAATTCGACTAGGAGGGGACGGTGTCCAGGCGGCTTTAGAGTTGGTTGGTCCCACCAAACTCAAGGGAAGAAGTTAAACTTGAAGGGCTTCTCTGTCGATGGAGTTTCAGGCAATTCGGACCTGCAGCAGGGCTTCACCAGGCGTCCAGGAGTTGCAGCAGTCCTCTTCCTTCAGCTCGTCTTTGGTTCTTTCGTTCCAGTGGTCGACTCTGCTTTCCAAGTCCCAGAGACCTGCTTTTAAACAGTTTTCCCCTATTAATTCCAGCCTGGCTGTCACTCACACAGCAGGTTGGACACCAGAGTGCATTCAGGTCTCCGGGGAGACTAAGCACAGGGAGTTTTGGGCACCTCCCTCACATCCTGTCACCCCAGACACTCAGGCGCCAGAGGAGGGCTTCAGCACTGAAGCCTGCCAAAGGCCAACGAGCAAAGGGACCAAACCTGGTTTGGCATGCACAGTTAAACATAAGAAGGACCTTTCCTAAAAGAAACGGCGAAAAAAGTCAAAGAGTCTGTTTTTACAGATAGGTCTTGTGCTCCATATTGAAAAACATGGCTGACCCGATTTTTCGCTACCGTTGTTCGCGGTAGGGAAAACTCATGTTAGTTTGATCTAAACCACTGCCACCAACCATTTAAAGTAGGAAAGGGTAACATTTGACTGTTACATGAGTGTTTTGACTCAGGGGAAGTTAGGCAACCCCTCCAGCACTCAATAGGAAGATAGTGTGTGCTGGGTCAGTAAATTTAAAGAGACTAGTAAAGTCAATTTAACCTTACATGCTCTGGGAGACAGTAGTCAGTCCCAGTGAAGGTGTTTAAACCTTGGGGAGTCTGAAAGACACCCCTGTGCCACTGCACTGAAGGTGCAGTGTGACACACAGACAACGATTAGGCCTACAGAGTTGTTTTAAATCTCCATAACCAAAGAACGCAAAAGTAAAACACACATCAAAATACATGAAAGAGTGGGAAAAAGGCTCACACTCTTTCAAGGTAAAAAAATAAAATACTAGAAATCCAGCAAAGTTGCTGGGAGTCTCAAAAGGTAAGGGAAATTAGCACATTTTGAGAATTCTCCCTAACACGCATGAGGAAAGTCGTCTCTACCTAGGCTAAGACGTGAAAAACCAAACACCCCGAAAGCCAGGAAAACAACCCTACAAATAGAGGCCGTCTAAGATGCCTCAGATTAGAAAGGGTTGTGGACAGAGGAGAGGATCTTATCTTTAAAACGATTTAATGTGCTGAGGCTATGCCATTGGATTCCAGCACTTTGCCAAATTGATACTGAAGATCTTGGCATTGTGGAGTTTATATGGGAAGAGCGTATGGACCTAGTACATCTTCACCTTTGCTCCATGGTGGGAAATAACCTGATGCTGTCCATAGCCCTCAGCTTTTGGACCTTACAGATACCAGTGACTGGGCAACTGCGGACGCTGTTTGACTACAGTCACATAGTCTACGGTGAGGAAACACTGGTGCTAGAAACCTCACTACGTGTACTACTACGTACAACTCCACAGACCTGAGGCCACAAAGGGTAACCTATTCTATAATTGTCCCCAACTCTCCAATCAACAAGGGTTTTTCCCAGAGTCACTTAAGGATAAAGCTGACATGAACAAAAAAACATCAAGGTGGAACAATCCAGGATAGATTTTTTGCTTTAAAAAAACAAAAAACACCAGAGATTCCTGACGATGAATCTTGTGCTTGGCTAACAGCTGCTTTAACAGACAAAGACAAGCACTAGCTGAGCCCCCAAGTGAATAAAAGGAAAACTCTTACATTGGCCTCATGGAGCACGCAAGGATTTTCTCATCTGTTTACTAAAGGGGACTTAAAGTGGGGCAATCTGGACTTTGTATGTTTACAAGAAACATGGTTAAGAGAATGCCCAGCTCTGGATGGCTTCACCACTCTCATAATCCCAGCCATGATTTGGGAAAGGATACGAGCTGGGATCTCACAACAGAAAAAGCCCTTTCATTCAGCAAACCATGCTGTTAAAAAAAGGTTACCATCCGAACTCAAAGGAGGGGCAGCCCAAACTCCTGACAATTATAAACATCTATTGGAACCTGCTACGATCTGGCACAAAAGAAATGCTCCATGAAGTTGGAGCAGCATTTGACGTTGTCTATACTCTGTACGACCCTTCAATAATACTTTGTGGAGACCTGAACTGGACCTGTATAAATCGGAATGGGAAACCGATTCAAGGAGAGCTTAACTCACAAAACATGGATATACAGAGTGGAATACTCTAGATGGTCCTAATGGAGAGCAGAGACCTTCAAATTCTGAATGGTCACTTTGAAAAAGGTGGGCCCTGTCACCCCACCTGGGAACGGTGCTCGTAAACATCAGTCATTGATTTCACCTTTATTTCCAGGGATCTTATTGACACTGTGGACACCCTGGAAGTACTTCCTGCCAGTACAAGCAACCACAAAATATTAGAAAATGATGTGGTCTGCCCAGGTGGTGAAGCACATACAAATAATGAACTCTAAGCTGGAGACAGCAAACAATGGATGCTATCTAAGAATGTCGAAAGGAGCTGTAGAACACACAATTGTTGCTTTTTCTGCAAGATTCGCGGTGATGAACACCTTAAATCCAGCGAGTATCGTCAACCACGTCCCAACCTTGGGCCCATTCCTGGTTAAAAATGATATAAACAAAAAATGATATAAACAAGAAAGTGCCTGTTGGGCACTTGCATCTCTACGATCAGCTGGTAGCTGCAAATAAAACAAGAAATGAAAAAGGCTGTCCAGATGGATAAGAGATTGAGCCTGCTGAACTGGGAAAAATATGTGAAAAAGATCAGAAACAAATACAAGAACTGGCTTGGGGGTATAATCCTTCATGCTCAAACAGGCCCGGACAATCACTCAAATTCATTTTTAAAAGAAAACCTGGAAAAATGGGCCTCGATGTTGGGGCTCATCTTGAAGAACATGTTGACAATGCAAAACATCCTTGCCTGATGGAAGTCGGCTAACGTGATCCCGATATTTAAGAATGGTAATAGACATGGCCTAAAAAGCTACCGGCATATTGCCCTCTTAGACGGGCTGGGAAAAATCTACACAGCCCTACTCCTAAAGAGACTGAACGAGTGGTCCCACAAAGAAGAGGAAAATGATGTCTTCCTGAGTGCATTTGTAAAGAGCCTGGAGACATCAATCCCTATCTTTTTATTATCGATCCTAAAGGACGAAGCCCTCAAAGTGAAGGGTAACATCTATCTAGCCTTTGTAGACTTTAAAAAAGCCTTCAATATCATCCACGGGCAGCGTCTGTGGAACAAACTGGCAGCATGGGGCTGCCCAGAAGATCTTGTGGACCAGTTATGAGCCCTCCATACTCACACCAAAATCAGAGTGTGGCTAAATGCCAACGGGTGGCTAGGTGAAGACATTCCAACTAGAAGAGGAGTCAAGCAGGGGCACCCTCTGGCCCTTGCATTATTTAATCTCTACATTTCTGATTTGTCTAACTTTATGGAAAAAAACAGATGCTTCCCACCCACAATCGGTGGAGTGAAGGTGCCCCATCTACTGAATGCAGGCAATATAGTTCTCCTAGATTAAACAGCCATAGGCTTACAAAGACAATTAGAAAACCTAAACAAATATGCATTGGAAAATGACCTCCAAATTAACATTGGGAAAACAAAGATCGTAACAATGAAAAAGGGAAGCACTATGAGCAAACAACCTTTTGGATGGTCTCTGGGGGCTGAGGTGATTGACACTGTGGACTCCTTTAAGTATATAGTGTTCATATGTCCAGCGGCGCAGAGGAAACGCATAATCTGTACTCCCTGAAGGGGAAAGCAACTTCCCTAGCAATCCAGGCCCTAATTCTGAAAAGTAGGTACTGCCGGTACTAACTGTTACCAATAATAGAGATTTACTAAACAAAGGTGGTCCTGATGCTGACCCACGGTGCTTAGGCCCTGCTCTGGCTCCCTAAAAAACACAGGGCTGTCCTGGAGGGGATGTTCTGGAAATGGGTCCTGGGCCTACCAACAGCAGTCCTAATCCAGATAATCAGAACTGAAATGGGTTTAAGCTCCCGGAAAGCGGTGGGAGATTGGAAAACGCGGAACTTTTTGGGACAATGTATGAACGAGAACTCGACTACAATCTTGGGCAGTATGAGAGCAGAGCTGATGAAAGGAAACGGAAGCGTTGTGGGAAAATGGGGAGCTGACTGTAGAGCTTCTCTAGGGTTGCTAGGTGCCTTTGTGGAGGAACAACACCATAATCCAGGGAAGGTCAAGAAGTAGTTATGGACTCTAGACTGGATTACAACAAATGACGAAGGAAAAAAATACCCACTTTACTATAACCTCGCAAAGGAAACAAGATGTAGGTGCAACTTTACAGATTATCTAAGGAACTATCTGGACCCCAACAACAGGGTCCAATTTATGAGGATCAGATTGAACCTTTTTAAAAGAATAGAGGTCTTGTCAGCCTGAGCTGAGATGGGCCGAATTCATTGTGCTGTAGATTCTGCAAGGCTACAGGCTCGGTTGAAAACCTTCCTCACTTGTTCATAAGACCTTCGGCCTTAACGGTGATCAGGACAAGACATTTTATGCATTTCCTAAAGGTTATGCTACCTTAACTGAAGCGGATTGGTGGACCCTTCTGTTGAGAGAGGAGAAGAATGTGTTGACCATCACAGCAGTCAAATACTTAAGGGAATGCTGTAACCTATTCGATTCTGGGGGACCTGAGGGGTCCAAAATATTGAAATATCAAAGGATTTTTTTTTAAGATAAGGAGTATTTTGCAAAAGTTTTGTATTAAACTAATATGCAATACTTTTTCTTATAAAGAATTGCGGTAGCTGCTGTAGTCCAGCAGCAAGCAGGCATTGACTTGGGGTCGAACTGAAGGTGGCTGTGGTATTGAATTGTTCTTGCACTGTGTAGTTCGGGCAGTCACCAGGTTCAGTCGGCAGTTGAAGTTTGATGGCAGTGAGCTGGTAGCAGGATGCACAGGTTAGTCGATTCTATGAAGAGGTTTGGAGATTGCTGCTTAGGAAACACATGGGTTGAGTCTATCTACTAACAGGCATGGTGATGACAAGGCTTTTCCTTTGGATGGAGACTCAAGCAATGCCAGGCAGTGATGCTTCGATGGTATGAGACAAGGCGATTACTTGCTTTAGCTGGCGTCGTGTGGCTTTGAATGGAGTCAAAAAGAAGAATAATGAACGCCAAAGCTAGCATTGAAGGGTCCTGGTAGTACACTCTGTGTCAAACATTCTTGAGTCACGGCTTGCAGTATGTCGATGTCAAAACCAGGCATCTTGGCTGTTCTTGCTTTGAGGTGCTGTGAGTCCAACTCCAGGGCTTCAAGGGCCAATGTTAATCTTTCCTCAGGGTCCCATACATGGGGAGGGTAGCACACACCTACAAGGTTCTAGCAACATGGTGAGGTCCCAGAGTGGCTGGCAGAGACCACTCTGAATGGTGCCTGGGGAGGGTTAGGGGACAGAGCTCACCTCTGCCTTCGAACACCTGCATTCACATCCCAAGTGAGAACTCTGGAAATGACTGCTCTCCCATCCGGGGTCCAATGAAATCTTCTTTCAGGATTGGAGTCCAAAGAATGGTTCAAATAATTGGTGTGAGGCCACTTCTTTTAAAGGTAAAGTTCCACAGGTAATTGGACTAAAACTAGCCTGCTTTAGGGGTATAATCCCTGCTCTTTAAATTAGTTGTGTTTGCCCTTCTGACATCACACCCAAAGTGCTTTGTACTACAAGAACTGGAAGGGAAAGGGAAAGGGATGCAGTGAGAGGTCAGGAGTTTCCCTAACTTGTACAGATGTCCCGCTGCCTACACAAACCCCACCCCTTCCCTTCTCAATAAAATCAAAGGCCTTTAGAAGCGCAGCACCCTGGGGTGAGGCCAGGCCCTTGGTGAATGGGTGTACCTTTTGATTCCTGTTTGCAGACCAGTTTCATGTGGCGTGGCAGTCTCTTGACAAAGGGTGCTACCTGCCTTTACAAAGGAAGAGAGAGGCAATCCACCAAGGTTATAGTCCTGCCAGTGGGCAGGGGGAGCCTTGTCTGGAGTCAATACAGACAACCCTTGCACAGTTGAACTGGCCCACAGGGCTGAAACATGTGTGATGTCAATTTAATGTGGCTAGGATAACTCTGGGAGATGTTGGACAGCATACCCTAACTCAGGTATGGCTTATATATATAGTTTACTCTGCCACCAAGCCAGGTTTCCCAGAGTAATGTAGTTTTTGGAACAAATGTGCATATCATAAACGCAGCTCCTATGCAGCACAGATATGGTGGTCATTACAGCTCAAGAGGGCAACCGTGACCTCCGTACCTGCTCTGTGCCACTGCTAGATCAGGCACTCCGATTCAGGATATGCTATGATATGATAGTTTATTTGTATAGCGCCTATACACAATGTGTTTCAAAGTGCTTCAAAGCAAGGGAGGGAACTAGGGAAAATACAATGACATTCTTACATGACCTCGAAGATTAAGAATGTGAAATTAACTATCGTACTCGGCCTGGCGACATTTCAGATAGTGCAAGAGCTAAGACAAAGATAAGGAGGGGGGGATTTGGGGGGGGTAGTTGGGAAGGAAATGGGAACAGAAAGGTGACTAATGTACTAGACCTGATGACATTTCTGGTAGAGCCGGAGATTTACAAGAGGTGAGGGAGAGGGGGAATAGAAGGAAGGAGAGGAACACAACAAGCAACTATCGTACTAGGTTTGTTGACATTTCAGATAGTGCTGGAGGGGGAGGAAGAAAACAAGTGAGGGAGGGGGAGGAGACAAACAGCGTCGCTATCATACAAGGTCTGAGGACATTTCTGATAGAATAAGTGCATATGATAAAGTAAGGGGGGAGAGGAGAGAGGGAAAAGGAAGAAAGGGAAAGGAGGAGAGACAGAGTAAAAACAGAGTAAAAGAGTGAAGAAGCAAGTGGGGAGAGCGAATACAGTTGCAGAAGTCAGGAATAACACATAATGTTGCAAGAGAACAGCAAATGCAAGCCAGGATTCAGGATGAAGATGGGCACAGCATGATTCAGGGCCACCATGAGTATGTGATGCAGAGGCAGTCCAGCATGAGAATTGAGATGGGTGAAACACCATGAGTCAAATGAGTCCACAAAAGTCAAATCCAGCATTGGCAACAAGACAGTGATGGTAAAAACCGTAATATATTAAGACAAACTCCTGCAGTGGGTATATGTAGGGGGTAGAAGAAGAGGGCTAACAAGGGGGCAGGGGAAAGCAGGATAGAAAGGAATCAAGCAAAAACAGGCAACACATGCATACGAGAAGTGGAGGCAAGGAGCGACACACAGGCAACATAGGCAACTAGAGGGGGGGCAAGGCACGAGACCCATACATCACAGGCAACCAGTGGGAGTGGCAATGGATGACACACAGACATCAAAGGCAACCGGGGGGGGCAAGGAACGACACACAGACCTCTTAGGCAACCAGAGGAGGGGGCAAGGGAAGAGACACAGGCAACACAGGCAACCCGAGGGGGGGCAAGTGACAAGACACAGACATCACAGGCAACCAGAGGGGGGAAAGGGTAGAGACACCGACATCACAGGCAACCAGAGAGGGGGGACAAGGGATGAGACACAGACATCACATACAATCACAGACAACCAGAGGGGGGGCAAGAAACAACACACAGACATCACAGGCAACCACAGGGGGGAAAAGGGATGATGCACAGACATCACAGGCAACCGGAGGGGGGCAAGGAACGACACACAGACATCACAGGCAACCAGAGGGGGCAATGAACGACACACAGACATCACAGGAAACCAGAGGGGGGCACGGGACAACACACATACATCACAGGCAACCAGAGGGGGCATGGAACGACACACAGACATCAAAGTCAACCAGAGTGGGGGCAAGGAACGACACACAGACATCACTGGCAACCACAGGGGGGAAGGGATGACACACAGACATCATAGGCAACCAGAAGGGGGGGCAAGGAATGACACCTAGACATCACAGGCAACCAGAGGGGGGGCAAGGAATGACACAGAGACATCACAGGCAACGAGAGGGGAGGGGCAAGGGAAAGTGGGCAGCATTACAGAAGCGGACAGGGAGAAGACAGGGGCCTTTGTTCTGGGTCTTAATGCTACAAGCTGGCTCCCGCGACTGGTTCCTAGTATTGGCTAGAAGAAAGGCCAGCCAGCCAATTGGAGGGGATACTGATGCAGTAGGGAACAAGTACACACTATTCTTTTGGCATGGAGCTTATGAAAGGGGAATCTGGTTAGCACATTTCCCATTCACATTTCCCATTACCTGCATCATTTTATTATTTAATACATTTATTCCAGGGCTTTTGCACCCTCCCCAAATGGCAATTCATCACAGTGAGACTAAGCATGGCACTAAATACCCTTGGCCCTGTGGGACAGATGACCTCAGGAATGTATCACAATTTCCTGATTGAATGTATCACAAAGAGGGAAGAACAGTAGATTATTTTTTATTTTGTATACAAAGAAATGCAAACTGCCATGTGCAGCACCTAATTTGTATGTGCCTGAAGAGCTTCACTACCCGATACATGGGCAAAACGTAAGGCATCTTTACATCTAGGAGGGAAGCTCAGCTTGCTAGTCTGTACCCAGTAGATAAACCAGAGACCTGTTCTTCTATGCCACCCTCTGTGACTGAGAGCATAGCTCCAGGAAGGACACACCGTGAGGAAGGAAGGAGAAACACACCCAGCACACCAGATCAGCTTAATTCAACTCTAGCGATCAATGGGGTAACAGATTTCGCAGCCATTTCACCTTCCCACCCAGAACAGTCAATTCTGAACGCAATGGCAACAGTGACCAGGAACTTTGGCTGTTATTGATATGATAATTTATTTGTATGGCACTCGTACACAAGTGTTTCGGAGCGTTACAAGTCAAGAGAGGGGAAAAGGGGAGAACAAAAAACAACGATCTTACTAGGCCCAGTGACATTGAGAATGCGCAACTGCATGGGAAAAGGGAAAAGTGCATGGAAGGGGGAGAGTGGAAAGTGCGGAGAAGAGAGGAACATATAAATAATAGTAAATAAAAATAAATAGATAATAGAGGCAATACACAGTGGTAGTGCAGCCAGAAAGTGCTGTGTTTAAGGCAGCAGACTGGGTAAGTCCGATAAGTTTAGAAACAAGAAAATGGGGGTTTGGGGAACTGTGTTGGTACAGATACAGTCCCCAGTGCAAGTGGTGGCCAGGAGGCAGTGCAGGAGGGTGGCAGGGTGAGCAAGTACCTGGGCCCAGGGGACAGAGGGTGGCCAGTTTCACGGTGCCAAGAGAGCAGTTGAGAAGGTGAGAGGGGGAGCGAAGGCAGAAGCAAAGAGGAAGGTCTTGAGGAGCATCCGGAACTGGAGATGGTTCTCCTCAAGTTTTAGAGTGGCAGGGAGGGTGTTCCAGAGGGAGGCCCCAGCCAAAGACAGAGATCTACCCCCAGCTCGTTTCTTTGAACAATGACTGACCATGAGGGAGTTAAAGGTAGAGGAGCGAAGAGCTTGAGAGAGGACGTATTTGCGAAGGGACAGCTGAAGGTATTTTGGACCGAGGCCCCAGAATGGCTTGTGGACAATGCAGAGGGTTTTGAATTTAATCCTAGCATCAACTGGGAGCCAGTGGAGAGATTTCAGAGCTGGAGAGATACGATCCCAGGGCTTGAGGCCAAGGACAAGTCTCGCAGTCCTGTTCTGGATTAGTTGCAGAGGCTGTTACAATAGTCCAGACTAGAGAAAACCAGAGCTCTGGAGACAGTGAGCTTCTGGGGGAAGGAGAGGAAAGGCAGAGTACCACTGAGGAGGTGCAGTAGGAAGTTTTTTTTAGAGACCACAGAGATGTGGGCGGAGAAGCAAAGTGTGGAGTCAAAGATGAGCCCAAGGTTCTTAGCCTCACAGGTGGGGATAGGAGGAGGGCCAAGGGAGGCCGGCCAGGGACTGAGGGGAAAGGACAGTGAAGGTGTGCCGATAAGGAGGATCTCCGTCTTGCTTGCATTCAGACAAAGATCATTGGGCCACACCAATCTTGAATGGCAGTTATGGGACAGATATGAAGCGCGCTACAAGCAGAGACCTCAAAGGAAAGTTCAGACTTCAAATATTTTGTTATCTACATCAACTGGTATCATTGATCCTATCTGCCCAGTTAGCCACCAGCGCTGAAACTCTACTAGATTAGACAGCTGACACCCACCAAGAATCAAAGGTTTTTCACTTTCTGCAACACTTCAACTCCATAGGCTGTCTGTTTTCCTTGATCATGCCCTATTGATGGAAACATTGATTGATACATACATTAGGTGATCATGCCCTATTAATTGAAACATTGATTGGTTGATACATTAGGTCTTTTTGTGATCTATTGGACAATCTGGGTGTATAATACACAAATTATCCGTATGATACTCTGATCCTACTTGAGCTTTCAGGGGACTACTTCCAGGATGCTGTTATTACCAACAAAGAAAAATCACTGCAATACAGTTTTGGATGGTGCTAAACTCCCTGGCGCTAAATGATATGAAGAATGAACTACCTATCATTGGAAAGGGTGCTAGACTGAAGAAACTGGCCCCTCAGTATAGCCAATTTACAATTGCGGGATGTTCCATACCCATAGCCCAACACGTCGGGAGTCTATCTGGACTCTCAACTATTGCCCAGTAAACATGTCATGCAGCTTACATCTTCCTATTTGTACATGGTCAGACTGTTGTAGCAGATTCCGCCATACTTATCAGATAAGAACAAGGCATTTGTAGCGCCTGCCACCATTAATGCAAAACTGGATTACTGCAATAGGCTATTGGTGGGTACCTCACAATCTAACATTAAGGACCTGCAAATAATTCAGAATGGGGCAGTACAAGCAGTATTTGGTCTTTGTGAAACAAACTCATGTATTGGAGGCCCGTTGAAAGTTACACTGGCTTCCAGTGTAGCAGAGGGTGCAGCATAAGGCTCTAACTCTTGCATACAAATGTCTGTCAGGTAATGCCTCTTTGTATCTTAGTACACGTATGAGGAGTGCCCCTATCAGACAAACTCTACGTTTTAACAAGGACAGTCTACTGAATCGACCTTGGTTCACCTTAAAGAGGTATGGTGGTGCCAGTTTTGAGGCATGGGCTTCACGATTATGGAATGCTCCACCATCTTTATTGAACATTATTCCCTGCTTGCCCCAGTTAAAGAAATAGTTGAAGACCTTTTTATTCGATTGAGGCATTGACTTGCAATTCTCTCTTATTTTTGTTTTCTGTCTGTGGGTCTTGTGAGTGCGCTGATGCCTTAGGATTTGTGGCACCATATATATCACCAATAGCATAGAATGGAATAGAATAGATTCTCCCTCTGTTGCTCCTTAACTGTTGCTGAGCGGAACATCATAAGGTAGCTTAGTAGCCTACAACCTCTTCTTAACATGAGCCTTGGCTGGCCAGAGTCAGCAACAATGAAAGATATCTTTACTGAAACCACTCCCACCATCAGAAACATGCAGTACACGTTCTGCCACTGCCATTATTGCCACCTAAGAATGCACAATAACCACCCACTGCCTCATGCTCTGCTTTAGTAATTACCCCTGTGGAACCCGGAATGGAAGTTGGTCTGCAGCTTTTTCCAGTCAGATCTTCTCACCGAGTCCACCTGAAAGCAGGTCTTAGTGTTATCCAGCACCATGGCTGCACCCCAAACCTGCCTTCACTGGCTGCTGTTGATGAAGTCCTCACCCACCTCCTACACCAAAGCAGATGGTCATGGAGGAGCCACCAACTCCTGGTGCTGCAGGGGGCCTTGGTGATGTAGAAAGATGTGACTACCAATAGCTTTGCAATCATCATAATTCCACCATGCAGCATAACAATGATTATGATTATCATGACACTTGCGATGCAGTTGGGCTCTCTTGAAGGGATGTAGAGAAGATAATTCTATGTCAAGACCGGAGGCTCCCATTATGCTTCTCTTTCTTTTATTCGACAATAAAGAAAAGAGCTCAGCAGCAAGATATTTGTGCACCAAAAGTGAGTGTGCCATGACTAATGTGCAGAAAACAGGTGCACCAAATACATATAATAAACATAGCAATATAACAGTAATATAACAGTAATATCTTAACATAAAAGGTAAGAGTCTCTGAAGAAAACTACATTTCCCAGGGAGCTTGGCTTCGGTTCATTTTGAGGCCATCAACATGTGATCTAGTCCACCAATAGTAGTTCAGATCCCCTGCATAAACAGTCATAAACATGATGACACTTCCTCTTTCTTTGCTGCTCACAGCAAGAGATAAGTACTTCATATTTAGCACTGCTTACGTCATGATTTTCTAATTTAAAAGATAACGTTACAAAATGTCATAATATGTTTGCTGCATAGTTATAGACTTATACGAATTTTACTTTCAATATTCATTTTAAAAAATAATAATAATAATAATAATTTGCAATTTTATGTTGGGCTCTGACGTCAGTCCTCTGACTTCGGAGACCGCTTCACACAATTCCGCTCGTCCAGCGGATTCACCAACGGCTTGCGCCGGCCTTGCCGCAACTTCATTGCGCTCCTGCGGTACTAGGGATCCGGCGTGGCCTAGTCGGACCACACTGCACAGCATGCAGGCAGCCAGGGGAGTTCCTGCTCTCCGGGTCCTTTCCTCTACATTCTGGCGCTCGAGCACGCATGGCCGTTATAATATAACGGTTCTTGCAGCTCGAGCACCGGAATCTTTCCTCAGACAAGAGCGACCGTTTCTTCTCGCCAATTTTTCACCGTGCATATAGCAAAGAAATTCTCTATTCAGCATTTAAGAACAATTACAAAGCTGAACTGAAATAACAAGCCCAGAAAAAAAAGAAAAAAAAAGTGAGTAAGGTGCATTTATTTTATAATGGCAGAACAGTACTCACCTCAATCAGATCAGGCTTGGTCTGAGGCTGAGGGAGATCACTGTTACATAGATGAAGTGGCAATGGCTAATAGTTTTCAGAAGGTTCTGGTATCCTCTGTGGGGACCAGTGTTAAGAAAGCTGTAACGGATATTCTCATTCCCATACAAAATCGCCTAGATACTATAGAGGAGCATTTCAGAGGGACCTCCCCTCCTGGGAGGAAGAGAACACAGAAAAGGAAGCACCTTACAGAAGGGGGATGTATACCGGCTCGCAAGAGTAAAAGCTCTACGACCCCCCGAGCCAGCCATCTAATGCCACAGCTGCCGTAACGGACGCCTTCTCAAGGCTGAAACAAGCCTTCACGAATAGGAAGGTAACCCCTTCCCATTAACTCTCTTACCCCGAGGAGGAAACCAGGGGAACTAGACCCTCAAGCCCGGAGGGACACGGACAGGGCTTGGTAGAAGAAGATCATAACAAAAACATCTACAACGCTGATCTTTCTCACTCCTCTTCAGATGAGGAATTTCATTTCGAGGATTCAAGACCCTCTGCATCAGGGATTGCGGCAGACCCCATCCCTAATAACACAACCGGGACCAAACCTTCTACTGAAGGTACATTTACCCAGGAAGACTTAATACACCCCAGGTCCACCGACTGGGAACCATCTTCCAAGACGTCGAGTTACATCCACCTTAGGCTACGCAAGCCGCTTGATAAAGAAGTTTGCGCCAGACTACGTGCTGAATGTCCATGACCAGACATTGCGGATAAAGTAGCTATGACTCTAGAGCTCGATTCTAAAATGATTACCTTTTTGGGTAAAAACATTAAAGACCCCAGGAAGGGTATTGATCGCGCCTGGAAAGCCTGTTAGGACAAAGTATTGGACATAGCAGGTCCTCTAGCAATAATCTCCGATCTTGCGAATGCACCCATCTCCTCATCGGACCCCATCGGCCCAGTGATACTGTCCGGTTGGGTCCAGAGGGCCATTTGCCTCTTGGGCAACGCCAGTTACGCCATCTCAACAGAGCGACGGAAAGGCATCCTATACAATATAGATGCAAAATTAACCGAACTGGCAGGCACAGAATCCGGCCCAACGGCCCAAGGCCAGCCTTTCGGAGACCCTTTCATGAAGGAGATGACAAAATTCGTCGGGACATTCACGGCGTTAGACAAAGCACAAGCTTCAATAAAAAGAGTATTTGCAACCAAGGTTTTCTCCAGGGCTGGACAAGGAAGAGGTCGCTCTTCCGGCCGTTACTTCTTCGACAAGAGACCTCAACAATCTCGAGGTCAGCATAATTCCTGGCAAGAACGCCACAACACTTTCTTCCCCTCGAGAGGTCGTGGTAGAGGGCGTCCCTGGAGGAGAGCGGCCAGATACCCAGCCCAGCAACAACCCACAGGTCAGTGTACTGATAACTGCGCCAGCGCCACTAACACCTATAGGAGGGAGGTTAAGGATGTTTGCAAATGCTTGGGATACCTTATCGGGAGATGCCTGGGTCAGGGGCACAGCTCGGGGTCTACACCTAGAGTTTTTTACACAGCCCGTTCAGACATGTCGCACCACTCCCATAGTAATGTCTCTATAAGACCAAACCGCCTTAGACAGCGAAATACTCAGTCTCCATCAGAAGCACGCGATTCGCCCCTTCTCAAGTCAGGGAGGCTTCTTCAGTCCCATTTTTCTGGTACGCAGGAAGCAAAAAGTGCGCCCAGTCATAAACCTCAGATCGCTCAACGAGTTCATCCTTTACCGCCATTTCAAAATGGAAGGTATATACATGCTCAGAGATCTTCTCAGACCGAACGACTGGCTTATGCGCCTAGACTTAAAAGACGCTTACCTCGCAGTACCGATTCATCAAACACACATTAGTAAACTCAGATTCTCCTGGAGAAACCAAGATTGGGAATTCACAAGTCTCCCATTCGGACTTCGGCGCCTTGGGTATTTACCAAACTCTTAAGACCTGTAGTAGCTCGATTAAGAGAGCAAGGTGTTTGTCTCATAATTTATCTACACAACATTATTTTCATGGCCCAATCACAGGAGTTAGTTCAGAAAAAAACCGAACTGGCAATAAACTTGCTGCACAGCCTAGGTTTTCTTTTAAACTGGAAAAGTCAGTTCTAATTCCATCCAGAAATATGGAATTTCTAGGATTCATAGTGGATACACAGAATTCGCAGCTTTGACTCCCATCAGCCAAGATTCACTCTACCAAAAGAGAAATACGCAGACTCTTACAGAAGAACATGTTCTCCCTTCGAGAACTAGCAAGAGTGATAGGGCGACTTTCATCTCCTATCCAAGCAATATTTCCCAGCCCTCTTCACTATCGAGAGCTGGAAAGATTAAAAGGCCAACACTTAAGGAGAAACCTTTCTTATTCTCAACTCCTGACACTGTCTCCTCAAGCGATGACAGAGCTCAACTGGTGGCTCTCTCACATGGAAGCCTGGAACGGCAGAGCCATCTTCAGCTCTGCTCCAGATATTATTATCGAGTCGGATGCCAGTCGCTCCGTTTGGGGAGCGAGATGCGGTCCCATAGCCACGGGAGGGACTTGGTCCCCACAGGAGCTGGACCTTCATATCAATTGTCTAGAGCTTCTTGCAGGTTCCTTTGCAGTGCGCTCTTTTGCCAAAGACAAAGCAAGTTGCTGTATTTTGCTAAAGATGGACAACATCTCAGCAGTAAGATACATCAACCATCTGGGTGGCACCAAGTCGAGACCCCTAGCAGAATTAGTCAAAGACTTCTGGAATTTCTGTCTGGATCACCAGATTTCAGTTACAGCGGAGTACCTTCCCGGCCTCTCAAATGCAGTAGTGGACTGGTACTCACGCCACTCGACAGATTACAGCGATTGGAGAATCAATAGAGAGATTTTCCTCTGCCTTCAGGAGCTCTGGGGTCCGATGTCCATAGACCTCTTTGCTTCCAGACTCAACTCCCAACTACCAGCTTTCTTCAGCTGGAGGCAGGACCCAGCAGCAGCTGCAACAGACACATTCCTACAGTCATGGTCCCAGGGAATACTGTTGCCTTTCCTCCTTTCACTATGATAGCGAGGACCCTGGTGAAGGCCCGTCAGGAGCATGCAAATCTGATCCTTATAGCGCCGGTCTGGACATCTCAGACTTGGTATCCAGTTCTTCTGGAACTTTCTACGGATTCTCCAATCCTACTACCCCAGTTTCCGGATCTCCTATTAGATCCATCAGGTCAACATCATCCTCTCCTCCTCAACAGATCTCTGACCTTAGCAGCCTGGAGGATTTCAGGTCAAGATGGAGAGTCCCAGGCATGTCTCACAAAGCGATCAACCTTATCGAAGAGAGCTGGGCTCCTAATACCCGGAAGAGATACTCGAACTCTTGGAGAATCTGGAGCTCCTGGTGTCGTGAAAAAGGATTACATCCAATTTCAGCACCTATAGAAGAGATTTTGAATTTTCTAGCATCCCGAGCGGAAAAAGGGCTCGCCTACAGGTCTGTGAATGCCTACCGTTCAGCAATTTCTGCAGGTCATGACCTTATCCAAGGAGTGCCAGCAGGAGAACACCACCTCGTATGCAGGTTGCTCAAGGGTGTAAGGCTTACCGTCCCACCTCCAGCTCGCTTTGACAAGCTTTGGGACGTTAATAAAGTACTGAACCTTTTTCTGACATGGCCTAATAACAAAGAACTATCCCATACAGCCCTATCTGGCAAACTCACTACTCTACTCTGCTTGGTCTCCTGCAGGAGAGTCTCAGACATCCGAGCTCTAGATCTAGCAGGCAGAACCTTTTCTCCTGATGGCATTGTATTCCATATTCATAGAAGAACAAAGTGCAATTCCAGAGTGATTTCCTATCCCGCCTTTAGAGATCAACCGAAGCTCTGCTTGGTTAAATGCTTGAAAGTCTACGAAGAAAAGACGGCTCCACTCAGAACTTCCCCTAACGGGCAGCTACTGATCGCTCTGCGTAAACTGCACAAAGCAGTATCAGCACCGACCTTAGCACGTTGGATCCGGTGGACGCTAGCTCAAGCAGGGATAGACACCAAGCATTTCAGAGCCCACTCAGTTAGAGGAGCCATGGCTTCTAAAGCATTTCAGGCAGGAGTTCGCCTAGAAGATATCATGAGGATGGCAGACTGGGCTAGTGAATCAGTTTTCACACAATTCTACCTAAAGCCAGTAGATCAGCCGGCATCTATTGTGGTAAGTAAGCTTTAAACAAGCATAATGGGAGCCTCCGGTCTTGACATAGAATAAAGATTTTCCATAATAACTTACTAGAAAGTCTTAATTCTATTAAAGACTCGGAGGCGAGCATTATCCCACCCGGCGAGAAAATAACAACATGTTACCTGATGTTAATTAAGATGTAATGAAAAGATTAATGTTCTGAAATTTACATATGCCCTATCGCAATAACTCCAAGATTTTCTCCCACCCTGATAAGGGATCTAGGGTTGTCATATACAGGAGAATAAAATTTTCCTTTTTCTTGACAGCGCCTGCAGACAAGTCTGCCTGATCACGGCCCGACACAAGTTCTTCTTCTTCCAGTTAGCTACAATTATCTCCTACTATGGACAGCCAAGTTCGCAGCCCAGAAAGAGGAAGTGTCATCATGTTTAGGACTGTTTATGCCGGGGATCTGAACTACTATTGGTGGACTAGGTCACATGTTGATGGCATCAAAATGAACTGGAGCCAAGCTCCCTGGGAAATGTAGTTTTCTTCAGAGACTCTTACCTTTTATGTTAAGATATTACTGTTATATTACTGTTATATTGCTATGTTTATTATATATATTTGGTGCACCTGTTTTCTGCACATTACTCATGGCACACTCACTTTTGGTGCACAAATATCTTGCTGCTGAGCTCTTTTCTTTATTGTCGAATAAAAGAAAGAGAAGCATAATGCTCGCCTCCGAGTCTTTAATAGAATTAAGACTTTCTAGTAAGTTATTATGGAAAATCTTTATTATCAACCAGACTTTCTTAAGACAAAAAGGGAGGGTGGTGTAGGGGCATATGATAGGCTTTAAACAGGTGTTAGGAGGGTGTGTGTTAACCGTGGTTAACGGCCCACAATTATAAAACATTGTTCAATAGCAGGTAGAATGACACCTCGGCCTTCATTATTGTTGTTTAATTACATTGTCTTGTTTTGCTCTTTGTTCCCTTCCCATTGCCCTGTGGGTACTTTGAAACCCAAAGTCTTGCTCAATAAGCACCTCACAAATGCACAATAAATTGTAATTGGTCATTTATAACGCGCTTAATAGCCATAGGTTTCTTAGCAAGGACCCAGGGATTGAACCTGTGTTGCTCTGCATCTTCTTGCATCTAAGGCGAACACATTGCCCATGGGCTATCCTCCCAAGATATCAAAAAGCCATCACTGATATGCGGTTGCATTCAGGACTCATAAGAAGCAACACACACTGCCGACAATAGTTTTCTTTGCATTTAAATCCTAGTTGACAAAGAATAAATACTATCTTCAGAGCGATGACGCCACGTTTGCACCAGTAATTGTGCTGTTTCAACGCAAGTTCTAAGAGCGCGAACATAGAAACAACGCTTCGTGTAAAGCTCACCACGGTGGAAAAATATGCGTTTCTGTTTTAAGATCTCATACCAGGAAAATGTTGTATGATGTTTCTAGCACAAGCCGCCCCTGCTTTCAATCATATGTGTAATATATTTTCAGTATGACTGATCTTTGAGCAATGTGCCCACACATTCCTAAAAAAGAAAAAAAAACGCTTTTTCCAGTTCAGCTGATGAGATGTACCTATTTCTAGGGTAGGCAGCCAGAACTAGCAATATTGTGTTTTAATGGAAAACTAGTCAATTATATTCTCCATTAAAAATGGCATTTTCACAGTCAAATGCCAGGGTGGAAACCAATGGGCACCATTTCATATTGGTTTATTACTTTTGTACGGTTTTATGAAACATTATTTTCAATACATGATACATCATTCTGATGCTATTTCTAGTGAAGGCCCACCCACACTGAAAGCATATTTTTAGAATACACATGTTCAACTAATGTTTGTTTAAAGAACACTTTTGGCTGCGGCTGATAATTGCAGGGGCGTAAATGTTCTCCAATTATGCAGGAGTGAAGTGAGGTTCGCCACCTCCGCCCCCCTGAGAATTATTTTAAAATATTGCTTCAAAAAGTTTATTTTCAGCACACTTTCTGTACAAAAATCGGTAAAAAGTAGCAGTTTGTAATGTGTCTTGCAGGGAAACACATGAACACATCTAATAGATGCAAGTCATCAAACGTGCACAGGAGCTTTTTCCACCTCATTGTTATAATGTCTTCGGATTCAACATATTTCTGCACCAATATATATCAATATTACCATATAAAAACTTCCTCCTATTTACCAAATGCCATGCCACTGTAAGAAAATATGTCCAGATTGGAGCCACTAATGTGGACCAGTACAATTTAGCAACACTCATCATGCTGCCTTCACTCTTCATGCCCAGAAAAAATTCCATGCCACGGTAAAAAGTTGTCTTAACTGAAGCAACTAATGTGTGTCAGTACCACATTGGAACACTCATCATGCGGGCCTCACCCCTAGTGCCCTGTAAAATAAGAGCTTCCCACAGTAAAGAAATATGACCAGACTGGACCCACTAATGTGGGCTAGTACCAACAGCAAATCTAATTATTCTGCCTCCCCCCTTGTTGTCCAGTAAAAAAGTGCCATGCCATTCTGAATTTTTGGACAAACCGTGTCAAACTGGATATTAAATTATGCCTCCTAGTGTAAACGATTGTATGTATATTGGCCTACGCCAAGTCTCATAAAACTGTACGCAAATAACTCTCTACGGCAAGGTCTTGACCTTTGAAATTGATGTAAGTCGCCATCTTGAATCAAACCGCCATTTTAGGTTCTCTTGCTGTTTAAAAGTCACCCTGAACATCAAAATGGTGGACGATGCCATCCCGAACAGAACCTGGTCGGCATGACCTCTGTACAGCTAATGCATAACTTGCCTGCAGGCCACTTGTTAGGGTTGTGAACTGAGACCTTGTCCTTCTATTGACCTGCATGTAAATGGATTACCTGTATCAACGGAACTGATCTATGCACATACTAATGAATAAATTAGAGTTGACCTGGCAGAGACCCTAGACCAGTTACACATTCATGGAATGGTTAACCCGTGAAGGGGTTGGATAACAGGCTGGAGAAATGTATAAAAGCCTGAATGTCCCAATGTACAATCTCTCACTGAATATATCGAACCCCGTTGAAGGTTGTTGTGTTACACTGAGGGCCGAAAGCTATCTGACCTGCGTTTTGACTTTGTTATTGCTTGACCTTAAAATAAAGTACTTTGTATGTTCCTTTGTAATCGGTGTTTGGTGTGTTTCCTTTGGGTTCCCCGGCCTCATATTATTTTTCTCTTTTCACAACCGGACATGCCAAATGGACAAATATTCACCTTAGCCATAAAAACAATGGTCATACTGGCTGCCATCTTTCCCTCCTCCTCTTCGTCACTTCAATAAGAGGCCTGATGCCCAGCTGGTACACACACATCCACATTCATCAATGATCATTCATACAGCATGAATTCTTCATTCACGCTCACATCCACACACATGCATCAGAATTCATATGGCATAATTCATTCTTCATTCACTCTCCATTCGCTCACACAAATATAAACATTCATGATGCGTTACTTCTTCATTCCCTCTCAGATTCACACACATGCATCAGCCTTCATGCAGCATCATTCATTCTTCATCCACTGTTCATTCACACACATCCATCTGCATTCATACTGCAATCATTCTTCTTTTAAACTCAGATTCTCACATATGTGTCAATATTCAAACAGCATAATTTATACTTCCTTCACTCTCACATTCACACACATGCATCAGCATCATTCATTCTTCATTCATTCTCACATTCACACATACACGTCAGCATCAATCATTCTTCATTCACTCTCACATTCACACACACATACACATAGCATTCATACCGCTTCATTAATTCTTCATTCACTTACCATTCACACACACATACACACACACACACATCAGCATTCAAGCTTCATTCATTCTTCATTCACTCTCACATTCACACATCCATCAACAGTTATACAGCATCATTCATTCTTCATGTACTCTTGCATTAACTCCAAATCTCTCTTCTTCATACCAGCACTTACATTTGATATAACCTTAACTCACAAGATGGTACTGGGACAAGGAAGACACTGGGCCTCATTCCGAGTCCGGCGGTAGCCATGCCGGTAAAACTGGCAGGCTGCCACCAGACCCGTAGGGATTTACCAGCTCTTGACTTGCCGCATTTACCGGGGCATTACAGCCCCGGTGGTCCGGTAATTCCGGAGCTGACAATCCGTTTCTACCCATTACCGTGGAGTTCCATAGGACTCCATGGGAAAGGGGGCCGTCGAAACACCGGCACCATCCGGTAATGGTGCCAGTGTTTCCACATCTGTCTGCGGCCGGTGGCGTTACGCCCGCCAGGTCAGACCTGGCACGTGTAACACCACACGGCCACAGAAGTTGTAGTTAGCCGGTCCGGAAAACGGTGCCGGTACAGTTTTACTGGCACCGTTAAAACTGGACCGGCTAACTTGTGATGAGGCACTAAGACTTGGGAGTAACAACGATTAATGGTAAGTAATCCCAGCATTACCTCCATGTCCGGCTTCCTTGTCAAAGTACTTACTTGTGAGATAAGGTCACCCGACAAGTAAGTGCTGGGATGAGAAAAAGGACTGGGAGTAATGCAGATTACCAGCATGTAATACCAGCATTCAGACACGCCCATAATTCATTCTTCATCCACTCTACAAATATGTCAGCATTCATACATCATCATTCATTCATTCATTCATGCACTGTCCCATTTGCACACATGCATCAACAGTCATACATCACCATTCAATTTTCATTCATTCCCAGAATCACACACGCACATCAGCATTCATAGGACAGCATGCATTCTTCATTTGCTCTCCATGCATACACATACATTCATATGGCATTCATTCTGTATTCACGCTCACACACATCAGCTTTTATATAGTACCACCTATTCTTCATTCATGCTCAGATCGCCAGCGCGTCCCTCTTCCTCATCCCAGCACTTACTTCTAAAATTATCTTACCACACAGGTAAGTACTGGGATGAAGGAGAGTATGATTAGGGGTAATTAAGGTTACTGGTAAGTAATCCCAGCAATACCTCCAAGTCCATCTTCCTCATCCCAGTACCTATTTGTGATGTACTGCTACTTCACAACTAAGTACTGGGGCAAGGAAGAGTAGGACTAGTAGTAATAAAGCGTACTGGTAAGTGAAACCAGCATTCACCCACACGCAGCAGCATTCATACAGAATTATCATTCATTCTTCATTCACTCTGCATTGCATTCAGGATAATTGTAGACTCTAGCCGTACATTGCCTTTAGCCGAATGGTGTAAGTTAGCGTCCATTGCATTAAGTTGCATTGTGTACGTTAGCCATCCTCTACGTCCATTTCCACTACTGCGTGTTCCAGATCTTGGTGCTCTTCCCACTGCTGTGTGTCTCTGGTTGTTTGAAGTATGTCTTACTGTGTGAGTTGGCCCAATATTTCATTTCGCCTGATCCTGCTAGTTAGCCTATTATTGCTTTTCGCCCATCATGCTATTTGGTCTAGAACAGTATTTTGCCTTATTAAGTAGGGTAGCCAATATTGCATTTCACCCAGTTGTGCAAGTTACCCTACAACTGCATTTCGTCTGAGTGAGTGGGTTGTAGATAAAGCTGTGTTCATACCAGACTTAGAGGTTCCTGATTCACTAGATGCTTATAGAGGGAAGCATAGTTAATTTGGTAGGTACAGGAAGGCAATCAGGGAGATGGAGACCTCTTCCAACCCCATGGATACTCGCAAATACCTCTGCAGCCACAACACTAGAATGCAGGTATCTGCTACAATCAATTCGGTCTAGCTGCATGCATAATTATATACCACCTTGCACAATGCAACAACCTTTAGAATGCAGATATCCCACACAATTAATTCAGCCTGGCTGCACACATAATCTCACATACTAGCACCACCTGCACTAGAATGCAGCTTCCCCCACAACAAGCTGGAATAGCGGCACCCAAACAACCTGTCTCACATACCCTGCACACTACTTCCATTATTAGAATGCAGCTATCCACTACGAAACATTTGGTCGTGCTGCACACATACAGAGTGTCCACATGCACAATTTACTGCTCTGACTATCGCCACTGGGTTCTATGTGAATAGAGCTCTTTTTAAAGGTCTCAAGAGGAAAAGACTGATTTACATTGAACGATTTTCTTTTGATCGGAAAACCAGCATTGTAGAGGTATTTTTCTCTTGAGAACTTTAAAATGTGGTTTCCCTTTTTGCTTTTACAGATTCGGGGGGTTTCACCCCCTGAGCCCCAATTGTTCCTCCCTGCCCCAAATCACCACCTCTTCCACCACCAACTCCCCCAAACCAAAACACATACATAGACACAACACACAGACCAACACACATGTACCCATGAACCCCCATCTCTCAGCCCCATCCCCACTACCCCAAATCAAAACACATACATGCACACAATACACGCCAACACACACGCACCCACACACTTACCCATTCTCCTGGTCCTGCTCTTCTGGGTCCCGACCTGCCTGTCAGCCCCTGCATGCACTCGTGTCATTTAGGGGTCGCTAGGGGTCACAACTTGCTACTCCTGTGGTCTCCCTGGCTACCCCTTTATGCAAGGTCCTGGGCTTTGGCCAGCGCCATGTGGCTCTTTGCTTCTAGAGTGGGGGGCTTTCTTGTTCAGGCCTCTTAAAAAAATGAAATAAACAAAAAAACAGGGGCTGCACAAGTGTAACACTTTAGCAGTGACCCTAAATAATAAAGAATATGAAAAACAAATAATGTGTCCTTCTTGAATTCTATACAATAATGTTGAAAATCCTGAGAGAGTAAAGAAAAAACGATATCTTTATGATTGTATTCAAATTCGAGGGCATTGTTCCACATATAAAGATTTTAGGGATAATCCTTTTTCGAGAAAAGAATGTGGAGAATGTGAACCCTATTTGATTTGATCTCTATCTGTCTCCTTGCGTGCTGCAATTTTGCGCTTTAGATTTTATTTAAGGCCAACTGGAGCGATAATGGTGAAACGAAAATTGATTAGCAAATCATTGGACTATTGTCGGAAATCTAAAAATATGGCAAAAAAAGAAACACTCCGACATCTTTTTATAGAATGCCCAGGGGTATCGAAAGATTGAGAGACATTCCTATTTAAACATTGTCAGCAATTTCGAACTTTCAATCAAGATGATAGATGGAATATGTTCTTCTCAACAAATCGAGTGTCAGTATACATTGCCACAAAGAGATTCTTGGAGGCTGTACTCCATGTGTAATTAGAATACTGATATAAGTGTATTGTCATTAAGAAATAAGTAGCAATATGAAATGGCTAGAATGGCTCTCTTAATGTTGCTGACCAATTTCATTTTGTTTTTTCTTATCATGTTAAAGGAAATGCACATTATAATCCAATTGTTTTATTGGCAATGTTAAATTTGATACATGAGCTTTTTTTAAACTGTTGTAAAGTTGAATATTCAGCTAAAACAACTTTACTAAAAAAGAAAAAAAAAACAATAATTGCTAGACTCTTTAAAGGTTTATTTCGGGTATACTTCAGCGGTTGAGTCACTGATTTAGTCTGTTCTCAAACACCTCAACTCAGCGTTTCATCCTTCTGATAAATAAGTACCAACGCAGGTTGTGTGATATTGTATGTATATTTGTGCTATATAAAGCGCTTAAGCGTAAGTGCTATATAATAGCACCTCATTATCATTTGGCCATGGATTTCTGCTTGCATTCACAGTAATTTGGTAATATGTGCATTTACACACTGATCTTAACAATGCATATGGTGATCCATTCTTGTATGAGATGTATATCACATTATAGTGATATCCGCACCATATTTTTCGTAGTGTGCTTAGGAACAATGCGATGTGATGCCACTTCCTGTTTTGTCAAGGGGTGAAAGGTTGTGTTCCATCGCTTCCCGTGATATCACTTCAGGGTGGGGTCAAATGACATCACTTCATGTGATGTCAGCAGAGGTCACGGGTCATGTGGCGTCACTTCCGCTAGCCCTGGCATTTTGGTGAAATGACGTCCCTGCTTAAATGCACACACAAAACATTTTTTTAAATGTTCTTTCTTGCTGTCCCGCTCTGGATTCCATTCCTCTCTGTCTCAGGATGAAGGCCCGCCGGCTACCATGACGCTTACAACAGGAACCAGGAAGCTAAGAGGTGTTTCCTCGCTCCTGATGCGCACAGTGGAGACATGTTCCTTTGATCACGGCTCCCCTCAGGCCCTGTATGTTCGGGAAGGAGTATATTCAGGCATGCAGTACCCCAGCCAGCATCCCAATGTGCCATGCGAAGCTGGGGAAGCAAAATGGGCTGGCCTTGCATGACTCATTGGGAGTGTGCTTTGTGGTAATACTGAACTGTCGAGGGGAAACCAAGTTTCCCTTTGACAGTTCAGCTAAAGACAGCCTAATAGTGCTGCAGCTGGGGGAGCACTGAATGTTTTCAATGGGCTGGCGAGGCTCGTCCATAATGGGGTGGTGTCGATGCCCTGTCGCCCACTATGGATGAGCTGCCCCGGGTATAGAGCACACACACATCAAATGACAAAGAATACAAGTATGATTATCAAATGCAAGTTTCAGACATCAACATGATCTTCCTAACAGACGTCAAGTTTAAAACCCCAATTTCCACATTGGTTGAGATGAGCTTTTTGGATATTATTAAATTGTTTTGCAAATGTATATCGCTCAGGTGAAATTAACCTTATGTATGACAAATGAGTTGGCTCTATTTATAATGTCTGGTGTGAGTATATTGTTCCTTGCTCACATTCTCTGAAAACAATATGTGCACTGATCGGACATTTCGTAATTTCAGTTTCAAACATTTTTTTAACATATTGTATTTATTTACTTATTGGACATGTCAAGGGCACTCAAGAAGCAGCAGTGCACTTACTCTTTAACTTGTTGTTATGTTTGACCTCTGAGGGAGTCAACGTCATGCCTTATTTACTCCCTTGGGAAATGGCAGAAATGTGTGTGCAATAGAGATGTGGTAATAAAAATGCACTGCGTTCAACCGATAATGCATCCATTGCAGGGGTCCTGTCGTGTTTCTGTTGGTCCAAACACGAAATACAGACAGGAGCTAAATCGTCTTTTGTTGAGACAGAATGGAGGGCCACATTTTAGCTGACAAACGGTAATTTGGTGTGTCAGCATGTAACAAGGAAAACAGCAAATGGGGTTTGATTGGTGGCCAAATGACTAAACATGCTTTAAATTGGTCCATGACCATGAGTACACCAAGAACACCAAAACACTGAGAAAACAATTCAGGTTCAGGTTTATTTTACAAATCTAATCTAATACAATAAAGTATAATTCCATTCAAACTGAATTTGCTCAAATACGAATATACAAATACTAACTATTCATCAAAATACTGCACAGAGTATAATTTACCACCAGAGGGATCAGGCCTCTGGGCACTGGACTGTGATACCCAACACACATCTGCAATGTAAATATTCTAGCACTTTCTGGGTCTTTTTCTGAGATAGGGGAGAAAAGGGAAAGGTAATTTCTCTAATGAACACTGGCCAAAGAAACAGTTTTAGGGCAGCAGCCCTGTTTTCCTTCAGGAATGAGAATTGCCAGAACGCATGAATCCGCCAGTGGGAAACTGGCTTTTCTACCTCTGATTAATCTAGCAGAAGAATTAACCCATGTACAAAATGTCAGAGAACAACTGAGACTAAATGTAGGTTCTTTTTTTTAGAAAAGTTAAATGGGGCTTCTGGGATTTTGATTGTGAAGCTATACATACTTTTTAGACTTGTCTCTATAGTTCCAGCACGTTGAGTAAGTAAAGCCAGAAACAGATGAGCGATGGTCGCTCATATTAACTGGAAATAACAAAAGAATGATCACAGCCGTGATTCGCTTTTGGATCGAAATTGTATTCCAACTCTAGTTTGACTACATCCTCCCACCTGGCGGATGCAAATGCTCTTAATTTGCTTTTTCTTTCTTTTTTTCTTTTTCTTTCTTATTTTTCAGGTGAAATATAAATGTCAGGTTTAAGTATATAAACCAATGACATTTAGAATATTAAAAAAAAAACAGAAATTCACTGCAATTTCAGAAATTTGTGTCTGATTGCAAACCCTAGTAATTTCATCATTCCATACAGAATATTTTTCTCAAAGTTGGCAATAAATACATTACAAATCGGCAATTGTTTCTATTGAGGAAGCCGACTGGCAATATTTTCATTTATTTCAAAAAGCAGTCAAGATGAAAACAATCTTGAAAGGATGATACGTATATTAGCCTGGACAATATTTGGTTAAGAGCACGTGGGATAGCATAGGTCCCTTTTTCACACATGGCACATATACATGTATGAGAAATATGTTTGCCCTGAGAGCTTCTAAATGGTCAAGGACGCCATTTCTGGTTATGCTAAAGATAACTCTGTGCCTGTGCAGGCCTTCTTCTAGATCTCAGCAAGACATCGATTAAAAGAGACTGCCCATAACATAGGGGTGCAGCATACATGCACTCCCGCTGCACGGCAAGTCTTCCTGCTCCACCTAACGTCAATGCTCACTATATTTTCATTGCCTCATCCCATTTATTAATACAACTATCCTTACCTTCTTCTGTTTGCCGCTCAAGTGCCGTTAAGCAAATACAACTAATGGTGACCCTCCAGCAATGCTTGTGAGTCAAAACTATGTTGCCTTCCTAGGTCGCCATGTATGTCGCATGTAATGGTGGGGATGAAGCTCAAACTGTTAGCCAGGCCTATGTAGACTCATTGGGTCGTGGTACAGCACCACCATTGATTCAAAACTAGAGTAGTGTAGGAGAAGTTTAGAAGTAAATGTATCGACAAATCTATGCAATTTGTTTCAGGGTGTTGACCATTAATGAGATATGTTGAAACAAGGGAATTTAAATTGGCAATACGGCACAATCCATATTTTTAGACTGTTTAATAAAGTGATGTGTGAGGCACATATATCAGAGCATTGGTTGGAAGGATCAGGAGAGGCCACCACAGCAGAGAGGGATTCAGCTTGGTCAAAAAGCGGCCTCCTCCACTGCATTGCAATCCTACGTCAGCACCAACCAATGGCATTTTCAACGAAAAACAATCATATGCACAATCTGCCAGGAAGCTGGTCTTCCTTTCTTTGATTACTTTCCGGCTCTAGCCAATCCACAGTCTTAGCAACGCTTCATCGAGAAATCAGTGCAAACCGAAACGAGCATCCATTGGACCATCAGGAACCGAGTCGGTTGAATCAGCCAACAATGCAAAGTCTTTCGATGCGGCCTTGCTGATCAGATTCTTACAATGGATTCTCACTTTCAAAGTTTGATGACGGTTGATTTCTTCTTGGCAATCAAGACTCTTTGTGTGACCACCTTCAGAACATGATGGCAACCATCATCGGGCAAAGCAGCAACAGAAGTGGGATGCAACCAAAACCAGGAGTGCCTGAGCCGAGGAATAGGGATTCTTTGATTTGAGTTTCAATAGGTAAGGCTCGGCTCTTGGTCTCAACGCTGGAGATTTCTATGTAAAATGAACAGACATATAACAGTGACAATTAAACATCTATCTTGGACACGGTAAAATAAATGTGCAATGTGATATTAGAATATATAAGGCAACGTCTCTACTAGCATAGCTATTTATTTATTGTGATGTTTTTTTTCATATTATTTTTTCTACAGAAACACATATCAACAATGAATGCACCAAAGTGCCGTGCAAAATCAGAAATACAAAAACCAACTCACAAAAATAATTACAAAACCAGTCACAGGGAAGGTAGAAAATAAACCAGGATCATAAGTAACATTTTTTAAAAAAAGGCCATCAAAAACCAGGACAATGAGATCACAATACATACGTCAAATGAAAGACCATTGCATTCAGCCACAACAGAGATTTTCACTATCAAGTATATAACTGCTTATGAAAAAGAAGCACATCAGGAAAAGGACAAGAAGCACATACATGCTGGAGAAAGGTAGAAGCGTGATTACATTTTGGGACTTACAATTTCAAAGAGTCCCAACTTCTGCATCTCCTTGTGCATTCTGAAATAACCAATGTCCGTGCTAGATAGAACTGGGGCTTGATGTCTATTGTTTAGGGAGTGGGCATGCCACTTTAAACACAATGGCCCTCATTACGACCCAGGCGGTAAGGGGTTTACGCCAGCGTAAACTTCGCCGACCCTTACCGCCTGAGTACGAGTTCCCGTAGCGCCATGGTGATTTTAACGCCTGCTTTTTGCAGGCGTTAAAATCCATGGCGCTAAGGGACCTTGTTGTTAATTACGCCACCGTAATTTACGGTGGCGTAATTAACGCCTTCCCCACTCCCATTATGCCCTATGGGGCAAAAATGGGGAAGGGTAAATGGGGATTGGGGACTTACCGCCCCGCCAAGGTCGGAATGGGGCGGTAAGTCCGCCAACCACCATGGCGGAGTTGGCAATTTAGCGCCATGGACCATGGTGCTAATAGCACCATGGTTCTCCGCCAAGGTCGTAATGAGGGCCAATGTCGGCCTGAGTGTTAGCCTAATGCAATTGTTTGGCAATAGGTGCTATCATATCAAATTTCCTGAATCAAAGTACCAGTATGGCAGCAGAATGACGGTTGAACAGAAAAGAATGAATTCCCAATGTCATTTCAAATGATCAGAAGAAAGTGCACTTCCTAGTTAGGATCCCAATTAAGGAATACAAAAAACACAGATTTAAGAGCAGAAAGTCTCCAAAAACAAGCATTGACAATGCCAGTAGTTTTGGCATGTACTGCTGTTCTTTGCATTTTGCATTTATAGGCAACAGGGGGTAAGGAGTAGAGCGCAAAGTTTCAAAGGAGGATGCAATAAGGGGTGCAGGTGTGCAATAGAATGAGAAGGGGAATAGTACATGGGAGGAAGCCATTGATAGAGGGTGCCATCGATGATGAGCAAGAGGAAATATGAGCGCTAAAAGGTCAGAGTGAGAGGGTTAGCAATAAAGTGAGAGTTTGAGAAGAAGGATGAGAGGCGATAGGGAGAGGGGGTATGGGGATAGAGGTGGTAGGATAGGGTGGGGGAATAAAGGGTGTTGGGTTGGGCTAGAGAGAGGGGGGTTGGGCTTTTTTGTGAGCTGAAGAGAGAGGGGGTAAGGTTGAGTAGAGAAAGAGGAGGTAGGATGGTTGTTGGTAGAGAGTTGGGGTAAGGGTGGGTTGGAATAGAGAAAGAGGAGGAAGGATTGGTTGGTGGGGGTAGAGGGGTGAGGGTAGGTTGGTTGGTGCAGAGAGAGTTGCTAGGGTGGCTTGTAGGGTGGGTGAGTGAGGTTAGATTGTGTTTGAAGGCTGGGTGCGTGGGGCTAGAGAGAGTTGGTAGCCTGGGTGGGTGATGGTAGAGAGAGTCGGGTAAGGTGGGTGGGGGTATAGAGAGTTGGGGTTTTAGAAATAGTTGGGTGGGGTAGGGTGGATGGGGTAGAGAGACTTGTTGGGTGACAGTAGAGAGAATGGAAGTAGGGTGGGTGAGAGGGGGTGGGGAGGGTGGGGTAGAGAGTGTGGTTTGGATGGGTGAGGGTTGAGTGGGGGGTAGAAATAGCAGGGGTAGGGTGGGTGGGAGTAGAAAGAGTGGAGGAGGTGGGTTGGATGTAGAGAGAGTGGGGGTAGCATGGGTGGATGCAGTAAAGAGATAGGGGTGGGCTTTGTGGGGATAGAGCGGGGGAACAATAGTTTAGTGGGGGTAGAGAGGGTGAGGGTAGAGTTGGTGGGGTAGTTGGGGGTAGAGTTAGTTGGTAGGGTGGTTGAGTGAGGGTAGAGGGAGTTGCAAGGCTTTGGGTAGAGAGAGTTGGGAGGGGTAAGTTGAGTGGGGGTAGAGAGACGTGGTGTGTGGTGGTAGAGAGAGCTGAAGTAGGGATGGCAAGTTAGGGATTGGGTGGGTGGGATAGAGATCATGGGGGTTGGGTGGATGAGGGTGGAGAGTGTGGGGGTAGCATGGGTGGATGGGGTAAAGAGAATGAGGGTAGGGTGGGTGAGGAGCAGAGAGGTGGAGGTACGATGGGTGGGATAGAGAGAGTAGTGGTAAGATGGGTGAGTGGGGGCAGAGAGAGTGGGTGTAGGGAGAGTGGGGGTATGGTGGGTATGGGGGTTGAGAGAATGGGTCTAGGATGGGTGTTTATTTATTTCATTTGTTACACACCCAGACCCTTGGGTATCACGGCGAGGTTACAGACAGCTTATAAAATTCTTATACAGTGTTACAATGACAGTTAGATGAACAGTCGGGCAGATGGCATTTAAGAATAGTATAGTTACAATTTTAACAGAAAAGAGGCAAAAGACAAGGTAGTTCCAGATGAGGTCCTGCAAAGTACAGCGGTAGACATGTAGTCAATGGTATGAATTTGCATTGGGAGGTGGGAGTGGGGATCCTAGTTGATCAGTATTTGTTAAACAACCACGTCTTCAGTGATTTTTTAAAGCTCACAATGGTATTTTCATTTTTGATTCTGAGAGCTAGGGCATTCCTCAATGTGGGGGCCCAGTGTGTGGGCGAAGGTAGAGAGAATGGGGTTAGGGTGGGCTGGGGTAGAGTAAGTGGAGTGAGGGTGGGTGGGGATAGAGAGAGTGGGGTTGGGGTGACTGAATGGTGGTAGCTAGTTGGGGGCAGGAAACAAGGAAAACGAAGAAGCCTCAGGATAAATGTAGCCCAAAATTTCCCAAACATAACCCAGTCACCTCAAACAGCAAACATTTTCCAAGTTTAAAAGTATCAGTCCCCTTACAGAGCATACGCTGCTTGAGTTGAATATCCTGCCACTCAATTAAAATTACCAAGTAATTATACCAGAAGGCTGTACTTAGGCCATTTTCCAAATGCTGAGAAATTATATTGCCCTCGAGATTATTGCCCAGAAAGTTTTCTAAGCTCCTTGATTAAGGTGGCCTTGTTTACAGAGTCCCAAATCCCCCAAGCATGTTCAACTTCCATGGCCACAAGAAGAATGTTGTACTGCTACCTGGCAAAGCTATTCACAAATGGCTTTGAAACAGGGTCCTTAAGATATTTAAGTACAGTGACGAATCTGAGGATGTCGTCTATTCTCTCCTAGGGGGAGACCTCTCCCATGGGGCCAGGGCAGCTTTGTCTACAGTCCAATTGTCCCCCTGGTGGTAGTGCACTGAGGGTGGATGACATGGGGGAGGAACCCCCTTACGGGATTAGGGAGGACCATCTTCAGAGAATGTCGTATGCCCCCACATTAGTACCCCTAGACCCCTCTCCAATGTGCCATCCTCCTCTCACTCCTTGTGATAAGACTAATATCTAACTATCCAAGTGAATCAATCTGATATACCAGACAGGGTTCAAACTTTATAACATGCAGAATATCTCACATCTGACTCTTTGACATATACTGGGAAGAACAAGATGATCAGGAGTCCAAGGATCACTAGGGAGAAACAGAATGAACATTCTAGCTTTTTAAGGACTGAGAAGAGGAAGATGATCAGGAGCCCAAAGATTACTATCGTGAAGCAGAATGAGCACCCTAGTTTTTCAGCAAATGTGATTGATCCAAAGAAACTCCCTTCCCCAACGCGGGATTTTAAACATCAGACAGCTGAGTTGGATAAAGAGTTGGATAAAGAGTTTCCTCCACGGTTTCCTCCATGGCGAAAACCGGCAAACCAGGTAGCAGTGAGAAGGGCAAGAGCCTGCTGGAGGGAAGCCGAAAGTAGAGGAGGGGGATAACTCAAGCAAGGTCCCTGGACACGGGACTGCTCACATTACTGCCATCTAGTATCGCCGGACTCCCTGAGCACCAGAGAAGCACCCAGCAGAGAGGACACACCGCTGGGAAGAGGCATACACCAAGGAAGCTGCTGGCAACCACAACAAAGTTCTGAACATGAACGGAGCCTCCAGAGAAGCTGCAGCCACTCAAGACACAGCAGTACCTTCCAGAAAGAAGCAAACAGGTACGGGAGTTGTCCAAGTGATGCAGGAGGTACGGGGGAGCAAGGAGATGAAGGCAGAGGCATAATAAGAGGGTCTGGTACCATGGAAACTGAACAGTGCGTGTCTGGGACATGCACACACTTGAAAGTCAGGAACAGAACCCAATTTGAACATTGCAAGTTTGGGTCCTGCGCCCATATGAGAAACTGAAACATGGCCAAACCATATATTGTGAGACTGGGACTCACAACCAATAATAGTCCAGATAGAAGCTGTTGCTTGGCAGGAGAGTAAACCAAGCAACAGTGAATGTTCCGAGTCTGGGACTCACATTTATAAAGAGGCAATCATCGATAGGATGAAGGTTTGGAAGGAGAGCATACCAAGCAAAATTGAATGCTGCGAGTCGGGCACCAACACCAAAAGGAGATGTTTGGCTTGGCAGGAGCTCTTAACAAGCTAATTTTCATAGAAGCATAACTGCTTGCCAGGAGAGTGAACCAAGCAGTTAGTTTGCCAGTTAGGGATTCACATCCAGAAGAAAATGCAGTACAGCAAATCTTATATTTAGAAAAAGGAGTGTGCCAAGTTTTATAGGCTAAATAAGTGAAGTATAAGGAAGATATTATTGTGAACTACCTATTGACATTTGGTTAAGCAACTACAGGTCCAAGAGGCCCCAAAAAGGAGAAGAACATTATAATAAGAAATCGAAGGAAAGGGTTTACAACCTTAGCCTGGAAGCCCACCGATTTGAACATGTTCTTATTTCTTCATCCACGTTCTACCCAGAAAACTGGGAACTTTCTGATGGATTAGATTTGCAAAGAAATACTACAAATGAGGACTCTAAAGGAAAAGGATTATGACCCTACAATTGGGATACTACACTTTTGAACATTTATTTTAATGTAAAGGAAAAGGATCATGACCCTACCATTGGCATCCTACACTTTTGAACATTTATTTAGTCACATTTTACCCAAGAGTCTGGGAACTTTTCTGTTTGTTGGATTCACGAAGAACAGCTTTACTTTGGGAAGAGATCATCCTTGCATGGTTAGTGTGTTATTAGTGTTAGTGACAGATGTAGGCCTTCTGAGACACAACAGGGACAGACTTTATAATTTGAACATTCTGACAGGTTCTATAGTTTTCTTAGTAGCTTAGTTTTAAGGACAAATAGTCCTTTTTCCAACCCTTTTTCATATGGTAAAAGTGTCTGCCCAGAAAATGCCACCTTGGTGTCCAATCCTAACTTCTGCATCCTCAGAATTGGTAAGTAGGTCACCCTCAGTCTTTCAAAAGTCCTTATCAAACCAACAATAATTCTTATCTTTGGCCTTAAGCTTTGCAAGTCAACCATTGTGGAACATTCCTCTCCTGCCACCAGCACTAGGTTTGTTTATGCCATCAATAAGTCTGCACTGGGCTCAGTTAGCAATAATATTCTTTGAATTTTGGATACATCTGAGGCAATAATACTGTTTGTATCACTTCCAACATATGCAGGCCTCCAAATGTTGTTCCTTATTTTACCTTGTACCTCACTTACATCAACCTCTTCTCCTTTCCTCAGTACAACCGTGGTCCCTGTTATTCAGCAGAGCAACAAGGGTTTCTGTTCATTTCCACCATAAGAACTAATGTAAGAGCAACCATCATGTCCAATAATTCTAAATGTAGGTAGCTATAATAAGTCAAAGCTCCTGCCTGTGGTTTCATGAATGTATAGGTAGCTGGTGAATTTAGCCTTGTCCATTGTCATAGATAACCTTAAGAATACCCAGACTCCAGAGGATCGTTAGAGGGTTTTTATTTGGTAAAACTCAAATGGAGCGAAAGCTTGATGATCCATGATTGCAATATGGCACAGTAAGGCCCATCCCTCTCTCATCTCCCGTGGGCTTTACTGCTTCGTAGCAAACACTTCTCTGTGCCCCAGGCTGTCAGATAGAGATCAGTACATCCTACTATCTATAATTCTGAATCAAGTGATGGCATAAAAGGTATCACCCTTTTCTATCTTTCTCCCCCCAATATTTTCTAGGGGAAAATCTATCCTTACAGTTCCCCAAAGAGTTAGATTCCAATGAAATCCGTTCCCTTTTCAAATGCCCAGTTCTTGTACTTGCCACTTCCATGCAGTTGTATTCCTGTCCCTGATGTTTCTTTCAGCAACACACTATTCCAATCCCTCTTTCTTCTTCCCTCTCTCTTACTCTGCACTCCTTTCTCCTATCCCTCTGATGGTCACATGAACTCCAATGGATTGTTACTTTTTCTCTACTCTCCTTTTCTCCCCTTTTGGTCTACACTCCTCTCCACTCTAATCTGCTCTCCACACTCCTCTCCCATCTCCTCAATTCTAATCCCCACTCTACTCTAATCTCTGTTTTACTATCCACTCTCCTCTCCCCTTTCCTCTGCTCTACTCTCCAGTCTCCTCTCCTTTCTCCTTTACTCACCAGTCTCCTCTTATCACCCATCTGCACTCTGCACTTGCCTCTCCCTTCTACTCTGTTCTCATTCCAATGCATGGCATTAACACATTTCACGTTCTCAAATACTCATCTCACTCATTCTCTTAATCTTTCTTTTATCCTAAGTGGCACCTGTTAGCAACCAAGCATGCACTCTTATACACTGGTACCACTCTCTCTCACAGGCAATACCTCACCTCTAACAATCTTACCTGCAGTCTGCACCATGATCTCTTCCAAGATCACTCCTCCTCCTTGTCTCATGGTCTGCTTCGTCTCCACATGATCTCCCCCGAACAACCCACACTCTGCACTTCATTCCTTCCCTTTTCATAGGCTGTTTCCTTTTTTCTGTCAACGACCCTTCCATTGGATGCCACGCTCTCATGATTCTAGATAATAGTGACTAATCTGTTCATGTCTTTCACTTAGGGTATGGGTTGTATAGATTAAAAGGTCTGTTAATCCCTGCCACCTTTCCCAACATGGTTCTATTACCATTCTCTGCTGGCTGCTTGACAGGCTGCTTGTCTGCTAAGGAGTTTTTGTTTCACCACAGTGCTGTGTCTGTATTGCCAGTGCAAGCTTTTTCCTTCAGCCTCTTTGTATATTGCTGCATCAGTGAGGAAGGATAGCTCAGGGGCAACGTGTTTGTCTTGGAAAGCAGGACAATGCAGTGCAACACAGCCTCGAATCCCGATCATGTGCTTAAAAATTACTTGCTGGTATTAAGCACGTTATAAAAAAAACAAACTAAATATGATAACTCTGGGTTCGGTAGTTTGTTTTCTCCCAAAGAGGTTTCTGGACTTTGTAGTCGTTTAACAGAAAAGAGAGAATACTTGCCAGAATGGGGTATGACAAGCAGATAAGTCTCCTGCCCTATGATGGTTGGGGTCCCTGCCTCCCGTGACAGAACCCTGACCCTGTCACACCTTCCATTTAGATCCCCAAGTCTTGATCTGTACACCAATTCCCACAGTTGCCACAGCCCTTATCTCCCTTTGTCATCAGCCTTAGCATTTCATGACTCACCACCTCTTTTCCACAACCAAATAATCTTCATGATCTGGAGAAACAATGCTTAGTTTTGAAGGGCGATTTTAGCACCAAATACATCATCAAGAGTTTCCAAACGTCTCAATAAGCACTTAGGGGTTAGCATCACTCTCCTGCTTGAGTCACCATAGAAACCAATTAGTAGGATGATGCACAGATTCTGGGTATTGCCCCAGCACCAATCTTTCTTGTGCTCAGGCTCAAACACTTAACCACTCTTCCCTTGAATTTCAACGAGAGAGTGTTGGATACTTTATTATTGTTAGCACTGTGCTTAACCTTCTTCCATGCCGCAAATGACATTTCATTAGCAGATCGGCCTGGAGCGACTCTCATAGAGATTGTTTTCTTCACTAACAGTGGTTCCCAGAGCTCCATATAATTCCCAAGAACATGAACGTCCTGACCTGTTTTAATTCCATTGGTATAATAATTCAGCCCACATGAGCCAATTATTGGAATCCAAACTGCTCAGAACTTGAAGGGTAAGGGGGTCTTCCCTGTTTTCTGAAAGATGCTCCATATTTCTAGGCACTCCTAGCCTTCCCATGGATTCAGATATACCACCTGCCAGAGTGCTCAGTCTTTAAGAAATGGGACCAATTGGAGCAGTTTGACAACAGTTGGAGAGACAGAAAAAATCCTATAGTTGGTGTAATGCAATTCTCCTTGCCTCCACATGTAATCCTCATCTATCAGTGTCTGTTCTGCCAATAACTTTGTCCTGAAGTTTGGGAGAACACAATGCCCTGGGCCCTCTCCAGATGACACTCACTCCTCAGCCAAATCATGCAGGTTCAACCACGTGACCTTCTAATTCTGATACAATGGGTGGCCACCTTAATCAATGAATGAGTATCCTATAAACCTCGACAAGTTAAATGGGTACTCCTGTCAAACCAGAACTAGAAGGGATTCTGCAGGTAGAAGATGAAAAATCAGCCCTCCTCTCGTGATCGAGAGCTGTATGGTCCTCAAGACCTTAAAGTCCTTGAAAACCTTTCAGTCAGATATGGAGAGAAGTATTTGAGGATGGAGCTCCAAGGAAGGAAGGATCAACTGAGTCAAATGTCATTCTTCTCACATACCATTTAAGTTAACATGAGTTAAGGTTCTCCACTAATTTGACCCTTTCCGGCAATTGGTCAGTTTTTGAGGTGGCTTTGTCAAGTTATTCCTTGAAGAGATGTATGACCATCCTCCTCATCAAGTTGTCCATTGGATGACCAGCACATACAAAGCTCAACCCTTCCAAGAACAAATTCCTACTCCCCACCAACAACACCGAACACCCAGACATGTAGACCTGGTAATCAACCATGAACCCTGAGGGCTTCACACCTGAGCTCACCTCCTGTGCCAAGTCTCTCGGGTTCCACATCAACAAAAACCTCTCGTTCAAGATACACATAGCTAGGAAAACTCAGACAGCTTGGTGCCAGCTTTCCCTCCTGTGGAAAGTCAAGCCCTTCCTCCCCCCAGAAAGCTTTCAATCCACCATTCAAGCACTGGTCCTATCCCACATGGACGGGGCAATGCCATCCTTGAAGGCCTCCTGTTGTCTACACTTGTGCCCCTGAGAAGTGTACTACACGTGGCCGCATTCCTCATCAACGGTCTACACTGATACAATAACATCACCCCGGCCATCATCGATCTTCACGGGCTCCCATTGCACACAGGGATCACCTTCAAGACTTGCTGCATCATCTATGAGGTTGCCGCCCTCAAGTCACCTAGCTACCTCTCATAGAAACTCAGCATCTCCGGTGGACAGCGCATCACCAGAAGCCAGGACACGTGCAGACGTGAAACCGCCAATGCAAAAAGGAAAGGTCCAGAAAACAAACCTTCTCTGCCTACACCCCAAGAATATGGAACTTCTTCCCCGTCAGATTCAGACTCACCCCCACGCTCCTAGAATTCAGAAAAGAACTCAAGACCCACCTCTTCAAGGAGTTTCTCCTCCTGAAAACCTAGGTCATTACGTCGCCAATCGCACCACCTGATTCGCTAGACACCATCCGTCCCTTTCCTCCTCGCCACCGTGTCCAGCTGTACCCCACCTCTGTGCCCTTCTGTGTCCTACCCTCGCTGTATATCCTCTGTTGTATACCTCTGTAAAGTGCTCTGTTGTGTTTCTGTATTGTTGTATACCTCTGTAAAGTGCTCTGTTGTGTTTTGGTATTGTTGTATACCTCTGTAAAGTGCGCCGTTGCTTCTCAAAGTTAGGTTTGCGCTCAATGAATACAATAATAATAATAATAATAATAATAATAATAATCATAATAATCAAGTTAATTGGTACAAAACCCCCTGTTGTCCATTCATTTCTCAAGACTACCAATTCATATTCCTTCAGTGCCGAAAGGACTGCATGACCCAATACAACACCTGTCAGAGTACTAGGTGCATTGGCAGCCCAACTTGCTCGTCCCTGTGCAAAGGGAGAAGACATTACATCAATTATGTTTATTCCTATGATATTGTTCTGGCACTTCTGTCCCAGCTCACTTGTTAGGATGATTGGATGTTGGACTGTAGTTGAACTTCCCTGACCAAGTCGGGAAGATTCTACATTTGGCATTGAGCCAGATGCCTCCCCACCCCCTGTCCCCAGTAGCTGGTTTCCTTTCGTATACTAGAAGAAACAGCCAAGGCAACTGTTGCCGAGGTCGCGGCACATGAAAGGACGCACACACGGAGGTGTAACATAAACCTCTTTATTCTTCGCTTCCCTTCTAGTAACTGGCGCCCTACGCGCCTTTCCCACAAAACCCCACTTCCCCGCTCCCACGTCACGCTGGCGCTCCGCCTCCCCAACGGAGGGGGCCGAGTGCCCTTAACTCATGGAGTGCTGGGTAACACTACCCCCGAACATTATATCCTAACATCAACTTAACATTCCTCAACAAGTCTTATCGGTTTCTTGATCACTCGTCGGGGCCTCTCATCTTGAGCTGTCGCCTCTAGGACAAGTGGATTGTTCACTCCCTGTCTCGTCCCTCCCGGATCCCCGACCGGAGGGGTCCACAGGACATCTCTCTGCATGCAAGGTTCTGGGGAGACAGACCTCCTCGGCTCTTCTGAGCCTTCTCTCTTGATATAGTGTCTAAATTGTTGACAGTTCCTGGTGACGGCTCTATTTTGATCTTCAGCCGTCACCATAGTACCTTTTACTGCGACTACCCTCATGGGACTTGGGGCAAATCGTGGATCTGTCTTCCTGGTTATCGGTTGTTGCACAAGGACGTCGTCTCCTACCTGGAAATCTTTTGTTTCAGCGTGGCGCCTCGCATCAGTGTCACGTCTCGCCTTCTCCTTTGCTTCAGCATCACGTTGGAGAGTGTCAGTGTCAAGCGGTTCTTCACTTGACGGGATGCGTGGGATGCGGGTTCGCACCTCGTAGCGAAACATTAGTTCAGCAGGAGTCTTGTTCGTAACTTCATGCGGGGTATTCCTGTAAGCTCTCAGGAGGCGGCACAGTGCTTGATGCGGGTGGACTGCCTCCACCTTGGCTCTTTGTATCGCTTTCTTGATGGAGGCCATGAAGCGTTCCGCCATCCCATTCGCTTGCGGGTGTCGAGGGGTTATCTTCATGTGCTTGAAACCCAAATGCATCGCTAGTTCTCCAAACTCGTGCCCGCAGAATGGTGGTCCATTGTCAGACTTGATGGTTTTGGGAACCCCCCACTCGCTGAATACTTCCTCTAGCACCTCTGCCACCTGGGGAAACGCAGTGGTGGAGAGCGATTTGACTATGGGGAACCTTGAATGTTCATCTATTAGCAGCAACAGGTAGTCACCAGTTTCGGTCGGTCCGTAGAAGTCCACGGCCACTCGTTCCCAGGGGCGATCTGGTATCTGTGTGTGTTGCAGCAGGGGTGGACGTTCCATTGAGGCGGTGCACTGGCACGCATGGCAGTTTTTCACCCATTCATCGACCGCCACATCTAGGAAGGGAAACCAGACATAGCATCTCAACTGTTTCTTGGTGTTCTCCCCCCCTCGGTGACCTTCGTGGGCCGTGCGGACCACCTCGTTTCGTAGTGTGGCGGGGATAACAATCCTGCAGCCTCGTAGAAGAATGTTGTTGTCCTTCACAGCCAGTTCACCCTGCACTCTGGCCAGTCTCGCAATTTCCTGTTTGTTGACGCCCGGGTGGGCTAGCATAGCCCTGTGGTGGTCCTTCCATTTGCTGGTTAGAGTCAAGCTGATTGCAAGGGCTGTCGTCGGGTCGGCGGCAGATGCGGCGGCCACCCTTTCGAGGGACAACGCTGGTGGTAGCGAACGATCTGCTATATATTGCACATAGGCCACATCTCCTTTCCGCGTCAGCGGGGGCCCCACAGGGTGTCGCGACAGATAATCGGCTGGGTTCAGCTCACCTCCGGGGCGATGGATGATGTCGTAGTTGTACTCTTGAAGCCGGATGCCCCACCGCTCAATCCTTGGTGGCATCTTGGTGTGCGGGTTCCCGAACAGGGATAGGAGTGCCTGGTGGTCGGTAATCAGCGTGAACTTCTTCCCGATGAGGAAATTGTGGAAGTGTTCACATGCCCATACTGCGGCTAAACTCTCCTTCTCGGCCTGCGAATAAGCCAGCTCCGGCGTGGATAGCGCTCTGCTCGCATAAGCGACCACATGTCTCGGGTTGATGTCCGCCCCACTGGTTTGAGCTAGTATGGCCCCAAGGCCGACTGGGCTTGCGTCCACCACTACTTCGGTGTGCCAAGCGGGGTTAAAGTAGGCCAGTCGGTGGGCCTCCGTGAGGGCCTGCTTGATGGCAGTGAATGCCTGCTGGCATGCGGGAGTCCACTCGAACACCGCCTCCTTCTGCAGGAGCCTCCTCAACGGGTCGGTGAGGGAGGCAAAGTGGGGGATGTATCTCGCACAGTACCCCGCCATGCCAAGGAAAGAGCGGACGTCCGCAACCTGCAGCGGTTCGCCAAGGCCAGTGATTGTGGCAACTTTGTCGGGATCCGGCATCATCCCTTCCCCGGAGAAGATGTGGCCGAAGAATTTAAGTTTTGTCTTGCTGAATCTGCACTTGGAGATGTTGAGCGTGAGACCAGCAGCTTGAAGGGCTTCACACGTGGCGTGCAGCGCTGTGTCGTGGGACTCCTTGGAGGCGCCGAACACAAGTATGTCATCGCTGTAATTCAGAGCACCCTTAACGGGTCTGATAATTTGACGTATGGCTTCCTGAAAAATCTCTGCAGCAGACGAGATACCGAAATTCAGTCTGCGGTACCGGAATAGGCCATCATGTGTCGCAAATGTTGTGATGACTCGAGAGTCAGGGTGAAGCTCCAGCTGATGATAGCCCTGCACCAGGTCGAGCTTGGAAAACATCTGGGCGTTGTTCAACTGCACAATCATGTCTTCTATGCATGGACCCGGGTGTCTCTCCCGCTGGATAGCCGTGTTGGCCACCCTCATGTCCACACATAGACGGATTTTCCCACCTTCTTTCGGTACGACCACCAGGGGGGAGACCCATGGGGTTGGGCCCGTTGCTGGCTCAATAATGTCGTCGGAGAGTAATTGCTGGAGAGCCTCGGACACTGCCTCTTGGAGGTGAAACCCGACCCGTCTGGGGTGTTGCGGCACTGGGCGTACTAGCGGGTCGATGTGTAGCTTGATGGGAGGGGCTCTCAGTTTTCCCAATCCAGTACACAGCTTTGGGAATCTTTCCATTATGTAGTCTTGTGTGATTAGGTTCTGGTTTCGAACGCATGCTATTGTGCTAATTGTGTCCTTCGGCTTGCTTGAGGTAGCGTTAATGGTATCACCTGCTTTCACGTGTATCTCGATCAGACCCAGGCGGGATGCTGTATGGTATCTGATAAGGCATCTACTCCTGGTGAGCGAGCGAATGACGTGGATGGTGGTGTCCACCTGTCGTCCATTCAGGAGAAACCGTTGAGCGAATTGTCCCACCGTCTGCAGAGGGGTAGCAGCGCCCCACTGGAAGATTCTTGAATGTGACGGGGTAAGCTGTGGTGGGTCTGACATCCTGCCGTAGTCCTGCTCGCCCATGATGTTCACGGTGGCGCCAGAGTCGATCATGAACTGGAATTGGTAATTTCCCATCTTGATCGGGATTTTTGGGGCTTCGCGCGCCTCTTCGTTGTCAAGAATGAGATTGACGAACTCGTCCTGGTCATATGGATCATGCGGCGCATTGTAGGCTGCCTCTTGATCTTCGTGATAGAATGCCTCCGGCCTTTGTTCCATGGGGGGTTTTCATATTCATCCATGAACTGTCTGGGCTGGTCCACCTGGTCTGGTTGCACGTAGTATCCCTGCATTTGGTATTCATCGATTGCTCTGACATATCGTCTCTGGTTTTGCCCTTGTTGGTACTGCCTCGGTTGATTGTATTGTGAAGGTGGCGGCCGAAACGGCGTTCTGGCGGGTGCTTGTGGACGCATCAGGGGAAATGGTATGCCCTCCCTGCATACAGAGTGGAAATGCCCCTCTCTTCCGCAGTTCGTGCACCGTTGGGATAATGCTGGGCACGACCTGGAGTGTGGGAAGGACATCCCGCACCGATAGCACTGTCTTTGCTGGCGCGGGGTTGGTGCCCCTGGTGCTCTATATTGTTGTGGTCCTCTGTCGCCTTGTCGAGGCGGCTGTATGGCGCCTATGAGTTCATTGGTGTCTTGTTTGGGGTTATTTGTGTTGCTCATGGATGAGGCTTGTGCATCCACTCTCTCGTGTATGCGAGCGAGTTCGCTCACTTCGGGGATGGTGAGAGGCTTTTTCAAAAGTTGTTTCTTGAGTGCAGGAGAGAGACAACCTTCTATCACTCTCAGCCGTATTGCTTCTTCTAGGGAGAAAGCGTCGAACTGGCAGTTGGCACCTTTCACTCTTAGGCGCGTTATGAACTCATCAACAGTCTCGTGTGGCAGCTGGGTGCATTTGTTGAACAGATATCTCTCATAGTCTCGGTTGACTTTGATGATGAGTAGCTTGTCCAGGGCCTTAATCAGGTTGGGGAAGGTGCCTTGTTCTGCCATCGGGATTGTTTTTACTACAGTCTTGATTTCACCCCCCACGAGGTTGAGAAAGATGTCCCTTATGTTGGGGGAGTCACCATCGCCGGACCCCCGCACAAAATGGTGGAAATCTTCCATCCAGTCAGTCCACCTGGGACCTTTTGTCGCTTGAGGCGTCATGGTGAATGGCGGGGGCAGCCTCAGCTGTATTGATTTTGCTACGCGCACAGGCTGCGGGGACCCAGGATTGGATCCCTGGACACTCATGTCGTCAGGAGATGAGACCTCTGGGATCTTCAGGCGGTGTGTGGTTCTGGGGACACGGGCGTGTATCAGCGCACTCACCCAAACGTGCGGCGGCAGGTCCGGCTATGGGCCTTTAACAGTGAGAGGTGGCTCACAGACGTCGCTGGCGTGGGCCGTGGCAACGGGCTGGAGCAGCCGCAGGCATGCGTGAGCAGTGGGGGCCGCCTGGCGTGGAGGATGCGGTACACACGCGTTTGTTGAAGTAAATGAGAAAAAAAATAATTTTTTTTTTTTTTTTTTCTTCAGCCGCGGCCTTGTATGCGGAGGAGGAGGAAGCGCGGCGGGTCCGCGGCCGCCCGCGCGCGAGCACTGGCGGGTAGCTGCACCTAGCACCACGGAAGGAGGAGCAGGAGGAGGAGGCTCCGCGTGGTTCCCTGCACGCGAGCCGGGACGCGGCGGACTGCCGCTGGAGGACTCCGGTGTGCGAGGAACAGCCTCGTCGCCAATGTTGCCGAGGTTGCGGCACATGAAAGGACGCACACACGGAGGTGTAACATAAACCTCTTTATTCTTCGCTTCCCTTCTAGTAACTGGCGCCCTACGCGCCTTTCCCACAAAACCCCACTTCCCCGCTCCCATGTCACGCTGGCGCTCCGCCTCCCCAACGGAGGGGGCCGAGTGCCCTTAACTCATGGAGTGCTGGGTAACAGCAACATTTTTCCTAAGGTGGGAGCACGTTTCCACAGTTATGGTGACCTCCTTCCTGGTGCAGTTTCTGGCGCAATTCAACAAGAGTGTCTAAGAAAACCTCTGGCTTGTTTACTCAAAAATATTTTAGATGAAAAAAACACTGCTTTGTTTGCTTTACTTGTCTAACTTGTGTCCGTTGGAGTGGGTCACCAATATAAGGAGTGAACGTAGGGCTGCTACTATCCCCGTCCACCCCCATTCCTCCCCCGTCTATGGCTGTTCAGCAGTGGAGACGGAGAATATGCAGCACCATTTTGGATAGTCAGAGTTTGCACTTAAGGATCCCATGGAGTCACCCTGAAAAGCATCTTTTCCCACAGCTGTACCGCTATATTTTATTGCAGTTACTTCAATCGTAGGCGACTTCATCCCCACAGGTGCAGCAACTAGTCATAACATGATCTTCTTCACCCTGAAGCTCCAAGTCTGTATGACCCCTCCCCCGCCCTAGTATTTTCCCAGCCTTTAGGCTGCCAGAAAGGTGCCAGGGAGGCTGAGGGCTACATCTCGTCTATAACTAGGCCCCTGGTAGTAGCGAAAAGCAGACATGCACATAGAGGGCTAGGCAACAGGAACATGTAAAAAAAAAAAAAAAAAAGTACCCATGACAACCTCACACTCTGTTACCAGTCTTTTCTCCGTTAACAAAGATGTGGAAGAAAAAAATCCTGGCAATGAGGATTTCCTTAAACAAATGACTCCTCCAGTATTGCAGAGTAACAGTGCAATGTCTAATCTTTTCACCATGCATACCTGACGCGCTGTCCGTCATCTTGAGGAAGGGCCCAACTGAGACAACTGCTCCATTTGCTTCGCTTGGTTTCACTGCCCTCGTCTGCCGCGATGAGCACTTCTAGATAAATCAAGAGAGAAGGCCACTTTATACATTTTTAATCAATATAATCCAAACACAGTTACGTGTTAAGTTCTATTTGAGTTTCAAAACAACTTTGCAATCTGTCTCTAAAGGACTGTTTGCCTGTCACTCAAATGTAGAAATGTGAAAGCACTTAATTTAATAAGAGCCAAAATGTATGCCTTCGTTGCATTCACAAATGCGACGCAGACTGGACACCGAGGGCCTCATTACAACTCTGGCGGTAGCCGTGCCGGTAAAAATCGCAGCCTGCCGCCGCATCATGGAAACATTAGAGCATTACAACCCCGGCGGTCCGTGAAGTCAGGTGCTGGGAACATGTAAATCCCCATTCCCATGGATTGGGGATGAGGGAAGCACCAGCACCGTTAATAACCTGGAGTTTCATAGAAAATCTGCGAGTAACTGCCGTCCCACCCGCCAGGTAATGAGGCCCCATGGCATGTTAACATGTGAATATTAAGCACTTAAACCGATGATCACATTATTTTGAGTGAACTTTATTGATCCAGAATTAAAATTCCTATAAAAGTACGGTTCCAGTTGCAGTGGCTCACCACAGCAAATACAAAAATAAACCTTGTACACTGTGCCGAGCAAAGATAGCTAGCATCTTCTTTCTATGCCCACCTGCAGGATACATCTCTGAGACTTGTGGTGTGTGATAGTGGAGGGGAGAATTTGAGTGCTGTTGCCAATGGGCAATAACATGTCATTTTCCCCATTTGACCAGAATCTGCTTAATGGGTTTCACGATGAGTGCGCATAGTGGGTGAATGACCATGCTAACAGTAAAAAACGGTCCTCAATCAACTGGATGGAGGTGGGCCTATGGATGTATTCCTGAATAAGGATTATTATTTATTATATTGCCCTTTAGATAACACTTGTTTCGACACACAAGTCTCCTTTTCAAATCAGGGCTAATGGTAACACTGTTGTTTCACAATTCACAGTTAATTCACAAATCAAGTATGTATATACATCAAAAGAAATAAAAAAAAAATAATATGTGGACACATGAAAACAAACATTACATTATTGATATTGGTGTTGATTAATCACAGAAAGTACAGGAGGGGCGGAAGGGTGGGAGGTTTGAGGTAAATGAACAAAAGAAAATACAATACAAAGAGAAAAAAATGCAAAGAGAGACAGAGTATTAATGAATGCAACCCGGGATATTGTGTGTCAACTAATTGGAACTATAAGCTATGGGAACATAGGTAAGGCAACCATGGGTGCAAATCAAATCTAATCATTTATTTTAAGGATTGGTAATATCTTATTTGACTTGTATTTTTGAAGTGACATATTTTGCATTTTTTTCTCTTTGTATTGTATTTTCTTTTGTTCATTTACCTCAAACCTCCTACCCTTCTGCCCCTCAAGTACTTTCTGTGATTAATCAACACCAATATCAATAATGTAATGTTTGTTTTCATGTGTCCATATATTATTTTTTTTTAATTTCTTTTGATGTATATACATACTTGATTTGTGAATTAACTGTGAATTGTGAAACAACAGTGTTACCATTAGCCCTGATTTGAAAAGGATACTTGTGTGTCGAAACAAGTGTTATCTAAAGGGCAATATAATAAATAATAATCCTTATTCAGGAATACTATAGTGTGGCGCAGTTTCTGAAGTGTGGAGTAATACTTTGTACTGTGTTTCCAAGGGTTCGGGGTCAAAGCCCCTTACTTGCCCCACACCAACAGCGACACTAAATTGTATATCCATCACGGCGCATGGGAACTGTGCAGTTGGTACGGATCAAAACCCCAGAATTGTGTTTTAGTGGGCCTATGGATGTACTTGGAGGCAGATAGAGAGTTCCTAAGGGCAGAGTCTCCAAGTCTCTTTCTCCTCTACTACCTCTATCTCCACCTGGGGCATTTCCCCGGGCTTTGGGCTCTTTCTCATCTCCTACCTCTATCTCCACCTCTGGCACTACCCAGGGCTCCAACCTATCTCCCTGGCTCTTTAACGTCTATGTCGCTTTGCTTGCTCACCTTATCTCCACCTCCTCCACTCAATTCCAGTGTTATGCAGATGACACCCAACTCTTCTTCAAACTTCCCTCTGATGCTGTCCCTGCTTCTACCATTCCTGACTGCCTATCGGCTATCCAGTCCTGGCATGCCTCCAATTATCTCTGCCTCAATGCCAGCAAGACTGAGATCCTTCCTATTGGGACTCCCACTCCCTCTTTGCTCCCTTCACTCTGCCCACCCTCTATGGGCTGTCCCCCTTCTCCTGCATTTGAAGCCAGAAGCTTTGGAGTCATCTTTGACTTCTCTCTCTTTCCTCCCTCGCCTCTTGGACCCTGCCTTGAAGGCCCATTTTCAACTCCACCTCCTCAGAGGCATTCTCCCTTTCCTCACTTTTCCCCAGAAGCTCAATGTCTCTAGAACTCTGGTACTCTCTAGGCTGGAATACTACAACAGCCTCTTCCTTAATCTACCCTATTCCTATATCCCCCCTCTAGCTTAACCAGAATAGGGCTGCAAGACTTACCTTTGTCTCAAGCCCACAGGCCGTATCTCTCCAGCCCTAAAAATCCTCCACTGGCTCCTGGTTGCTGCAAGGATCAAATTCAAATCACTCTGCATTATCCATAAGGCTGTCTGGGGCCGAGGACCAATCTATCTACATTGCTCTCCCCAAATACTTTCCTTCCGGAGCTTTGCGCTCCTCCGGCTCCGGCTCATTCAGTGCTTTTCTAAGCAGCGAGCTGGTGGGAGGATCTCTCTCCTCGGCTGGCTCCCTCCTCTGGAACAGCCTCCTTCTTCCTCTCTGTCTTGAGCTGGATCTCCTCAAATTCTGGAAGCTCCTCAAGACTTTCCTCTTCACCTCCTTTTTCCCCCTCTCACTCCTGTGCTAATATCCCAAATTCGGTGAAATTGGTGGCCTAGTACCTTATGTGCCCTTCTGGGTCCCGGCTTTTCCGTGAATCGCTCTGAGCCATCCGCCTCATCCCAGCACTTGCCTTTCGGCGCCCACTGGCTTGTGTTCTCACAGGCCTGCACTTATTATTGGCAGGCGATGCCTCTCTACCTGACAATCTCTGTCAGACACTTACTGTTGCACACAACTGACTCCTTGGCATTACCTTCTGTGGAACACCTAGCACGTATCCCCTTCCCTGGCCCTTGTCTCTGTCCCTGCACTTGTACACTCTAAATGCTCAAAGGTCTAGCAGGACCGCCCTTTCCTGTTCACCAGTGTGTTCTATTGGCGTTTGTTCCCATGCTCCCTTCCTTTTGCACTGGGGGCGTTTTGAAACACAATCTCTTGATGCATAAGCACCTTACAAATGCACAATAAATAAATAAATAAACCACAAGATGAAGGGTTGCTAATCTGCAGTGTTTCTCTTGGAAAGTTGAAACCGTGGAAGGGATTCTGGAATGTCTGCTGAAGCAGCAACCACCCTGGCTGATCCTGTGGCCTCTACATTGTACTACTAACTCTGTTTTGCTTGACCTAGTGGGGTATAATGTCTCATGAGAATAGGATTAATACACCAGATAACTCCTCCTCCAAGAAACCTAAGCAAGCATCTGACCCTGGAACACATGAAGAAGATATACCTAGTGCAACTGACACTTGTTCTCTTCTGAAGCAGGTTGCTTGTGATATTGGTGAGATGAAGACATCGCTTAATGACCTATCAGAGGTGGAGAGGAGACCAGTGAGCCTTGAAAGTGTGATCTCTGGGAGCTACAGAGCTTATAATGACCTAAGGGATAAAATGTTAATGTTAACAGTATTTGTATAGCGCACCATCACCAACTGAATTGGTCTCCAGGCACTACTAAATTGTAAATGGAAAGCTCTTGTTTAGAGATCAAATGCAGAAATAACAAACTATGGGCCTCATTACGACCCAGGCGGTAAGTTACCACCTGGGTCGTACCTTTACCAACATGGCGTAAACTATGTTTACGCCATGGTGGTTGGCGGACTTACCGCCCCATTCCGAGGTTGGCGGGGCGGTAAGTCCCCAATCCCCATTTACCCTTCCCCATTCCCATTTTTGCCCCATAGGGCATAATGGGAATGGGGAAGGCGTTAATTACGCCACCGTAAATTACGGTGGCGTAATTAACATCAAGGTCCCTTAGCGCCATGGATTTTAACACCTGCTAAAAGCAGGTGTTAAAACCTCCATGGCGCTAAGGGACCTCGGAATCAGGCGGTAAGGGTCGGCGCTGTTTACGCCGCCGTAAACCCCTTACCGCCTGAGTCGTAATGAGGCCCTATGTCTGCTTGTGGTGCCTGAATCCAAAGATATGCGGATTGACTTGACTGACCTGCCAGTGCAAGTGTTATCACATTGTTGGGAGGCAGCATTCGACCAAAGAAGACATTAATACAGCCTTCAGGGTGGGCACAATAGATACTTAGAGACCAAGGAAAAATATTGTATCTTTTTCAAAAGCCTCTGTCAAGGAAATTATATTTCCTAAGGCCAGAGAGTCTGGATCACTGTCATGGTGTAGTAATGCCATACAGATATACCCAGACTTTTCAAAAGATGTTGTTGCCAAAAGAAAAGCTTTTGGAGATGCGAAGCAGATTGGTAAGGAGCTCAGAATCAAGGTGACCATGCTGAATCCTGCAACACTTTCATTGTTTTTGCATAGTGGAGTAAAATTGACCCAGGATCCACAGCAGGCGTGTGCATGGCTTAATGAGTGTCCACCCATGCACACGGATTAAGCATGGATTGTTTTTTGTTTTGTTTTGTGCTGCTGTCATATTCCTTCTTTATTTTAGTTTATTACTACACTATTATGTATTTATTTATTGTATTTTTCTTTGTGACCGGTTCCCCAAAATGTTAGATGCCCAACTGTCCATAGCATTCAGCGCTTCCATGCAAGTCCGCCCACCCCCGAGCAACATCACTTACTGTTGGAATCTTGGGCCCCAGGCCATGCCGTTCGCATGATCATCTTTGGTCTTCCTAGATCTGCACTTTCTTTTTTTGTTGCTCACCCTTGTCATAGGGCCTCATTATGGGTCCAGCGGTAGCCAGGCCAGTAAAACCAGCAGTTAGCCGCCGGACCCGTAAGGAATTACCGGCACCTGACTTCCCGGTGCCACTGGGCTATTCCAAGTCCGGTGGCCGGGAAGTCAGGGGCCGGTAATTTTGTTAGTCCCCATTCCCATGGAGTCCTATGGGACTCCATGTGAATGGAGACACGGGAGCACTGGCACCATTAATAACAGTGCTGGTGCTCCCGTGAGAACTCTGCGAGCGGATGCCATCCCGCCCGGCAGGTCTGACGGCACCCCCCCCGAAGAGTCATATTGTGCCGGTCCAGGTAACAACAGTACCGGTATGCTTACCGGCACCATTGTTACCTGGACCGGCACAGTCATAATGAGGCCCATTGACTCTGTATGAAAGGGGTTGGTACTACTACAAAGTGACTTTGAGATCACCATTGCAGAACTCACCATCTATGGGCTATGCTAATGCTTGGTTGCAGAAACTTTGTGAAAGGTCAAATGAGTTACCTGCACACTCTTGGTTGTCTGTAGGTTTTAAAGGTTGATGGAAGTTACATTGTATTTCTCTGATGTTTATTGTCAATTGTCAACTGAATTGATCTAGAACGTGACCCCGATTGTACTGAGACTGCTGGTAACCCTAAGTTGCTGGTAAATTGTCATGAAAAATGTCCATCCCCTGGGACTGGTTTTACCTTGGGTTGGAGAGGAGAACATGGCTACAGGGAATGCACCGCATTTTATTATATAGGTAGCTGGGTGGTGGGTGGTATTGCCCACTCTCTGATCTTTCTACTCCTATTTCTATCCTGCCACTGATGCATTATACTCTAGCGGTATATACTCATTCTAGTGCAACTACTTTACCTTCCCTATTATATTATGGCGCAAATCAGCTCTATAAAACACCTCAATTTAGTGTCTTGGAATGTAAACGGTCTAAATAATCCTATCAAAAGCACACAAATGTTGTCCGATCCTAGATCATTGTCATGTGATAATGCTCTACTCCATGAAACCCACCTCATTGATGCAAATAAACTGAAGCACGGTTGGTTGGGCCAGACATATTATTCCATGTTTAACAGCTAGGCGAGGGGTGCATTTATCTTGATTTGCAAAAATCTACCTCTAAATCTTATTTCAACCTATACAGATGGCAGAATTATTTCTGTCAAGATTGGGTTTCAGGACACTGAGGTTCTTCTCTGTTGCATATTTGAGGGCCCCCTTTTCTTTCATGAAATCGGACAACACATTAAAAATGCAATGTGTGATCAGTAATCTTGGGTGGTGACTTGAACTTGGTATTGGATCCTATGTTAGAGTGGTCTACCACTTAAGCGCAGCACACAACTAGAAGCAAGAGAGCTTTGGATAGCTTAATTAAAAGATTACACTTAGCTGATATATGGTGTCTGAAACATCCTTACGATAGAAAGTACAAATTTACATTTTGCATGCCATGACGTCTATTCACCAACAGACTTTTCCTTGACATCGGCTTATGTGACCCAGAGCTGCTATGACACAGATGCTGGTCCTATTGCTGTTACTGAGCATGCACCAATGGCAGTCTGGTTGACGTAGAGACACACATTGATTAAGTCCTTTTTCATCAAGAATGAATCTGTCACTTTAGCAAAATGATAACACAAGTGACAAAATCACTCAGGAAATCAAGGAATTTGATGAACGCAATACAACTGAGTAAATATCCATGTCCATTATCTCGGAAACACTAAAATGTTATGTTATAGATGTGTTGAGGTGTAAGGCCACAGGTGGGAAAAAGAGAAAGCCATGAGAACTCTGTCTAAAGAAATTAAAGATCTTGAATTTCACCCTGCAAACATAATAGATCCAGTGACGCAAGGAGTTGAGAAGATAAAAAACCTGTGATAGAAATGTATAAAACAAAGATGGAATATGCTATGTTGAGATACAGAGTCAACTACGTTGAACACAGGGAAAGAGCGGTATTTCTTCAGGCTCATAGATTGAAGGTTGTGGAAAGTGATAGGGTCATCAGGCATCACAGAAATTAGAGATAACACTGCTAACGTGTCATTGACTACTGCAGGAACTAATACCGAATTTCTGAAGTTTGTATTAACAGTTATACATCTCAGATATCCAATGCAATACTAAGGACATAAGAATCTACATGTCTCAGGGTGGCATACCCAAACTAGTTGATGAGTCTGCACTCCTGTCAATGGAAGAAATTTGCTCTGCCATCTTTGACTTGAACACAAACCAAATGCTTGATAGGGACGGACTGCCGGCAGAATTCCACCATACTCTACCTGACACTGCTATTAAACTCCTTTGTGATGTGTATGTCAAGTCCTTTGGTTCAGATTTCCCACATACCACTCTGAGACATGCATTAATTACTGTGCTACTTAAAGCTGTCAAATCAACTTCCCGTTGTGGAAATTACAGACCTATTAGCTTGATTAATACAGACTCCAAGATAATGGCTAACGGGTGATAGCGCTTCTGATTTATAAGAACTTGCTTGGCAATATCTCTGGAAGGCTTATAGCAGATAATATGAGAAAACTGTTGCTGATTTTGGAACGAGGCAGTCAAAGTCCAGATCCAGTGATTGATGACTCCCTTGTTCCCGAAAAAGCCTTTGAAAGGAATGAGCGGACATAGCTATTTGAAAACTTAAAGATGATGGGTTTTGTCTGGAATTGTGTCCAATGGGTGAGACTACTCTATTCAAACCCTACAGCAAGCATCATCAGTAATGGTCTCATATCTGAGAAATGTGCACTTGGCCTCAAGCCCAGGGACCGTATCTCTCCAGTCCTGAAATCTCTCCACCGGCTCCCGGTGGCTGCAAGGATCAAGTTCAAGACCCTCTGCATCGTCCACAAGGCTTTCTGGGGCTGGGGCTCACACTACATTCAACACTATCTTCCTAAAAACCTTCCTTCTCGAGCCCTTCACTCTGCTGCCTCCAATTCTCTGAGGGTCAGACGCTTCACCAGGCAGAGAGTAGGGTGCAGATACATTTCCTGTGCAGGTACCTCCCTCTGGAAAGTCCTCCCTACCCCTCTCAGACTCGAGCCAGACCACCTGAAGTTCTGGAAGCAGCTCAAACCCTTCATTTTCTCCTCTGCTTTACTCCCTCGCTCCCCTGCTGACCACCTGTCTGCTGCATTGTTGCTTGGGTACCCTCAGAGTCCCACTGGGTACCTGGCTCCTCTTAACTGTCTCCTCTCACACTGCCTCCGGTCCTGTTGTGCACTAGGGGCTGTAGCTGTAACCTCTACAGTCCCCCGCCTCCTTGCACTTACCCAGAGCCCCGCTGCCCTGGCTGAACATACTCAAAGCAATGCAGCTCTGATTGCACTCCCCGCCTGCACTTCCCCCATCCCCTTCTGCTGTACTTTGTGTTTGTCTTGTCCTACATCCGTACCCTCCCTTGTCTTGTCACGCCTAGAGACATATGTGTACAGGCGCGTTAGAAAAGACTTATATCATATCATATATATTCCAATTCAAGCACTGCCACACTCAAGGTGTTAAACAGGTGTTCCTTTTCTTTTTTTCACTTTTTTGCGGGTTGTGGAAATCTGTGTGCAGTTTGGTAAACTGCAAATGCCTGTGACGTACAGAGGCAAACACGAGATTGCCTCTTTCACAGATAGTGAAACATGAGCATCTATGGTTTACTGGAACAGAGTCTTGTGCAGTGGTTTATGTTGTCTCTTCGCCAACCTACCTACTACCCATGTATGGGCCTCATTACGACCCAGGCGGTAAGTTACCGCCTGGGTCGTACCTTTACCACCATGGCGTAAACTATGTTTACGCCATGGTGGTTGGCGGACTTACCGCCCCATTCCGAGGTTGGCGGGGCGGTAAGTCCCCAATCCACATTTACCCTTCCCCATTCCCAATTTTGCCCCATAGGGCATAATGGGATTGGGGAAGGCGTTAATTACGCCACCGTAAATTACGGTGGCGTAATTAACAACAAGGTCCCTTAGCGCCATGGATTTTAACACCTGCTAAAAGCAGGTGTTAAATCCTCCATGGCGCTAAGGGACCTTGGAATCAGGCGGTAAGGGTCGGCGCTGTTTACGCTGCCGTAAACCCCTTACCGCCTGGGTCGTAATGAGGCCCAATGTGTTTTAACTGTTCATTTTTATCAAACACAAAAAGCACACACATAGAAGACCATTTTGTTTCCTTGAGCATTATTTTATTGTGGATGTTGACCTTCCTACTTAACTTTGAGAAGGGGCATGTCTTGCTGTCTAATGTCCTGCTTTTCAGAGAGGGTGCATATCAGTCACAGCTCGGTGATATGTGAAGTCTCAAGAAGGCACGTAGTGAAACTCACTGCTTATGATCTGACCAATGGTAAAGATTCAGTGTTTACTTAGCAGTCACCAGGTGCTTTATACAATGTATACCGATGGAGGCCACTAGTCTAGATGTCTATGGTGGTGGGAGGAAGTGAATCACAACGCACTGCTATACTTGTAAACAGTACCATCATGTGAACACTACATATACTGCTAATAATGCTGCTGCTTCTACTACTATTTAACACACTAACATGAATACAGGCAATAATAATAATATCCTTACTTGCCATCTAAGGGGATTGATTTCTATTGTATATGTCATTCATACCTCGAAATCCACTGGCGCTAATGTTTTTCCAGTTTAGAGGAATTGGCACAGCTAATTCTGCAAAACTCCTGGTGAAACCCATTGGGCCTCATCACGACTTGGGCGGTAACGGTAACGCTATTAGCGCGGGCGGTATTAGCCCTACCGCCGAACTCCCCAGCGCTAATAGCGCCGGATCACGAGTTCGGCGGTAATGTCAATCCCCATTCCCCATTGAGCCCATTCGGGAATGCCCCATCCCCCATTGGCTCAATGGGGAAATTTCATGCTAATACCGCTGGCGGATTTCCCGCCGGCGGTAATAGCGCAAATTTTTGGCGGATTTCCCCCCAGCTCAGAGCTGGAGAGAAATCCGCTGAAGTCCTGCCTTGGCGGACCCTTAAATCCGGCGGTAATAGCGCTACCGCCAGATTTAAGGGTTACCGCCAAAGTCGTGATGAGGCCCTATTCTCCCTTCCATTCAAAAAGTGCTGGAGGTACTGAGGCAGCAAGTGTTTGCATCACAATTATAATGCAAGCTATGTTCTGCATTGAAGATAGTTGCTTAGCAAATGGATTTAGGGACACAGAAAGCCGCACCCTGTGCACAGTCATCTTGGCAACTCACCGTAGAACATGCAGACATCAAGAAATTGCAGATGTTAATCTGGCAGTGAACGTAGATCGCGGGAGAGCTTTGGATGAACTGGAACACATTAAATGAGAATCTCTCGGTTCTAAGGAGATCCTCTTCTTCAATCCGGACTGACCCGTTCCTGTTTGTTGGACACCTGGTTTAGACAAAAGAACCCATACAGTGATTCAGTTATGTAGGACTAGAATTCATGCATACAAGGCTACATCCACCTATATGATCCTTACATCTTGCATGCCCAGCTCATTGATCTTTTTGGTATAGTGAGATATTATAGTTTTGTAAATCCTTTCATCCGCAGTGTAACCTGTCTCCTGAGATAGTCTTTTTGCTGAGGCAGCGACTTTGTGGAAAGGGGGGATGTCCCCACTCCCATTAAATAGAGAAAAATGTGCACCAAATCCAGAAACAATTATAACATTTAAATATTTCTTGCATTCATTATCAATATTTTGGCCATGGTCCATCCAGCTGGTCCTTTTAAAGAGCCATAAACCAGCACACAACTTCCATTCATCCACACAGCCCACCCGCTGTACTACCACAGCCTTCGTTGGGGTCCACATCAGATTATCTCCAAAGATGTAATCATCTTTCCTGAAACTGACTGGTTCCAATTACCTAAAATATTTGTTATTTAATCTGTGGAAATTGAGAGTTGCTGCTGGACTAAACACATCTCACACAATCTTGTTAACATTGATTAATGTGAAAACATTGATTGATGTGGAATGAGTACATCATTTTGCATTATCCTCCAAGGAGCTGGGAATTTTACTGTGAAAATGATTCACCAACTCAGAGTTTCCTTAATTTCCTTAGAATCTCTGAGATCAGTCATGCTACTAACATTTGAGAATATGTACACTATAGAGATGAACACAAAGTACTGGCAATGTCCAGTGAAGGGGCCTGCCAAAGGCAATCAACAACTTGTGATATAGAGGAGTGTTGTTGTGTTTTGGATGTGTTTCTTGATCTTTCTTGTAGGTACATAAGAATTCAGAGATTTGTGATAGTTTCTCCTCTTTTTGTGTTTGTGTGTTCATTGGACCGACTTTAACAACTTTCTATTTTTACGCTGACAGTACTCTCTGTGATTGTGCTTTTCCCTGTTACTTTTTCTTTTTGTGTCACTGCATAACATGTATTCCTAGTTCCCGTTTGCTTATGGGTTTGTCGTAGTAGGACTTGTATGATGTCTTCTATTAGTTTACCTTTCCTTAACAAACTGACCTATAGTCAAACACATGATCTCCTGCTGAACAAGAAACATTACTTTTTTCTCAGGAACTAGTATTTGTTCTTGCCACCCAATGACAGCACAATCACTCAAATCCATTACATATATTCTCCTCCTGCCTAACAATACCTTTCACACTTTTTATTTACAACTCGCCTTTGGTCTAGCCATACAAATAGTATTACGCCAAGAAACTGCCCATGAATTAACTACCTCACTACAAATGTATTTATAAGTATATATTTACTCATCATCATCATAATGTTTATTTCACAATTGTACACAACTTTCCATAAAATAGTACAAATACAAAATAACATAGATAAATTTATAGATGCCATAGAAATTCACCTATATTAAAAACAAGAACACAGTAACATCAAATCATAAGAAACACCCATTTAAAACCAAACCACATTTCATGACATAGGAGGTAATTACGACCTTGGCAGTAAGGGGTTAACGGCGCCGGTAAAGATGCCGAAGCCGTCATCCCCTTACCGCCTCATTACAAGTTCTGCTCGCAGGACCCGCTAAGGATGCCTGTTTTTATCAGGCGGCCTTATCGGGTCCTGCGAGCAGCCCAGTATGCTAACAATGTGACCGTTATTAATGGGCCCATTGTTTGCATGCTCCCCATTCCCAATGACCCCTATGGGGGCTCGAATGGTAATGGGGATGTACCCGGTCCGGGTTCCATGAATGGGGAATTACCGGGCCCTCCAAGGTCGGAATGGCCGGTAATTCCTCATTCAAGGGACCCGGACCCAGTACCCAGTAAGGGGGTAGCCATGCCGCTAATAGCGGCATAGTTACCTCTTATCCCGTAATGACCCCCCATAGTCCCAAACCAACATTTACGGATATAAAGTGCCCTTTTAAAATACGATAAGACAGTCCACCCATTACGTGGGGAATCAGCCCAAAGTAAACACAATAGTGCAGGTCGATAATGCACAAAACCCAGTTCATGCAACAGAGGGTGTAACAAACAGCCTCTCACACTCTTGTATGCGGGGCAGAAAAAGATCCTCATTTTGGGCATCACACAGAAAGTAAGACTGATTACCATCCTCCACGGACAAGGAAGCCACCACCGCCCTTAACAGAATACAGTCAAACCTTTCCCTTGTTAGAATGACTCGGCCCACTGGTGACTCAGCACATATTAAGTATTTCTGTATGGCAGGAGACATAATTGTCATCATACTTATAGTTTCACCAACTCCAGACTCTCTCTCATTAGGCCTACAGGAACACGGAACAGGCTAGTCAGCAATCTAAACTCCCCTTGCGATATAACATTAGGGGCGGGTGCAAGTGTGTGATATTGAGTGCCAACATTTGTTTCCTGATATAATTCAAACAAGGAACCTTTCCACCAGTACCTTTAGTAATCATGAAATTAATTAACTCATGGGTGAGGACTGCTTTCTCATTTCCCCGCAACCTGAGCCAATGAAAAATAGGCATCAAAGAGATCACATCCCCGATTAGTTTGCAGCCCAGTTTCAAGTGCACCCTGAAATTTGGGGCAGAAGGACGCAAGCCCAAGATACCTTAAAAACATTGGTTCTCCACTACTTGGAGGGAATTAGTATTGAGGTATCCCCATAGCTCCATCCCAAATCTGGCAACAGATGCCGCTTTACAATTGTACAATTTTAGCAGTAAGTCAATTGGTTTGGCTCTAAACATACCAATTGACCTGGTAACTCCTCCCATAGCCTGCTTAAGTGAGCTGTCTGTTTGCTCACTTGCAAATTTGGGCCAAAATTGGATGAGAACCCTACCCCCTGATAGTCGAAATGATCGACCCTCGAGATCTGAGCCCCCAAAATTAATATATATATAATTATATTATTTATTGGGTATTTAGAATGTGCCTCTACACAATGTGTTTCGAGGCACAATAAGACAAGAGGGTGGACAGGGATGACAACAAACAAACGGTCCTACTAGGCTTATGACATTCAGATTGTGCAAGTGCGGTAACAAGAGGTGCAGGGGGAGTTTGGGGAGTGACCGTCAGGGAGTAAGGGCTATGAGAAAAAAGCGAGTGCCAGGGGAGGCAAGGTGGACAGAGCCAGGGGAAAGCAGGAAGGAAGGTCCACAAGCTAAATGTGAGGTAAGGGGCTGGAGGGCTACAGGGGTGCAGGCCCAGCCAGGCTAGTGCGGGCAGAGGGGCCCAGAGGGGAATTGTAGGATGAGAGGGGTCATGGGAGACCAAGTGCATGGGTAGACTGGGGTAGGATGGCGTGGTGCCCTGTAAAAATATGAAGGAACCTCTAGGAGTCCCGCTTAACACAGAGAAGTTCACCTCCCTTCCAAGAGCACATCCAGCAAATTCTATATCTACATCATGATGTCACAGGGGGGCAGAGAGAACACAAGTTGAGAACAAGTGCAGGCATTTTTCGGCAAGACACAGAAAGCTAGTGGGACTAGTACGAGAAACATAACACCGCCAGAAAATCTACAGAACAGTGAAGTTACTATGAGAGTTGGAGAAGCTGCAGAAGAAAGAGACAAGTAAATGGCGGGAAGAACACTCACTACAAAACTAGATAGATGTGGGCAGAATTCCAAAATGTTTACGGATTCGAACGTCTCCCTCCTTTGAAGATCAGGACCCATCAATGCTGCAGGAGTGGGGGATTCATCTAATACTTGTTCAATTACATTCCTCAATATTTTGATCAAATATGCCTGCATAGATCGGCAGAATATCTTGCTGTAAATCGAAGAAGTAGAGGAACAACTATTACAAGTACACCACTTTGAAGAGGGAAAGAAAATTCGAGCAAGCATGGAACTGGGCATGACATTATTTGAAGAAGATATAAAATTAAGGAAACAAAGAACATTTCTCAGAGATAAAGAGGATTAAGAAAAGGGTTTTGTCTATACCTTTGCACAACTTTTTGATTCACTTAGAAAAAATACCATTACAAATCCAGGCACTAAGACAGACCTAGCCTCAACCTCCAGTGATGCTTCTTCTATTACAGAATTGAAAGCAACTACCAGCGAAGGAGAGCAGCCACCAAGAAGAATTCATTTTTTAGAAGAAATTAGGTTACTAGGAATGGATGGACGCAACAACAAGAAAACACGATGAAGAGGGTGAGGCAGAAATGCAGGACCAAGAGGAAAAGGAAAACATGGTGGGTGCAACTGAACAAGCACCTCAGACACCGACACATAGGAGAAGTCAACCCGCTCTGGCAAATAATTGACGAAACATCATTAATGAGAGGGACAGACATGGTTGTAATTAATCTTTCATCACATATTTTTACCAAAAAATAGTTGATAAATCTCAGATACAGCCTCAATTTCTGCCCCACCGTATATTTTGACTATGCCCAAACAGGAATAGACTTCGACAAATATATGCGTAAGATAGATTGAAAACGTTTTTTCAGATAAATCCACCAACATTACACTAAAACATTAGACTAAGCGGACAGACAGAAGCAGCCATTGAAGACTTGCATACACTGCTTGATTTGGCACATTTGGAAACAGGTGCAAGAGTAGATGACCCAGCCTCCAAAGAAAATTGTGCAGCACTGCATATCAATACCAACTGGCCCAATAAAAGCTAATTGAATACAAATCTAGTGTCAATCTTGTTCTCCAACCGGGCGGACATATTGAAGCCTTTCAGGATCTTGTTATCCAGGACCTTAAAAATATCAGACGACAAAGGTATTGTGTCAGAAATAATTTTACAGCTAAAGAAAGGCAGGGATTCAGAATTCATCTAATTGCATTATGAAAGCCTCAAACAAGGGAACCAACATCGTTATCTTAAATAAAAGTGTCTTAAATAAAAGTGACTACATCCAAGAAGCCAGAAGAGAATTGAGGGACTTTGTGTTTTACAGAAAACTGTATCCAGATCCCTTTATGGATATAAGCATCAAACTAACTAGTCTCCTCAGTAAATGGCAAGATGAAGATAATTGCAACTATCTATTCTTCAACTTTCCTGTCATGCCCAAGATTCATAAGAACATGACAAAACCACCTGGCAGACCAATAGTGACCCTTAATGGAGCACGTTTGGAAAATACTTCAAAATATATGGGTGTAACATTGCTTCTGTTTGTATCAACACGTCGATCTTATCTAAGAGATACCAAGGACTTCCTCACCATAATAAGTGGCATACATTGGGAGCCCAACTTTATGGTGGCTACATTAGATGTTGTGTAATTGTATACTTCGATTAAACACACAGGTGGTAAAAGAGCATGCCATTACACAACTGCCTGTCACATGGTAAAATGATTATTGAAATGATCAACCTATGTTTAACCAACAATGTCTTCCTCTTTAACAATGAATATTGTGCCCAACGCCAATGCACTGCAATGATCATGACCTTTGTTCCTGCAAACCTAAACCTTACAATGGGATGCTGAGAAAAGTTTGTCGTTTGGACTGAAGAGAACACCAGATTCACTGACAAGATCATCCTTTGGCTACACTATATTGATGACCTTTGATCATCATTTGGGAAGGTAGCGAGAAAGAATGGAAAGACTTTGTCAAAACACTAAACACCAATGAACTAAATCTCAAATTCACTGAAACTCACAGCTGGAATGAGATAGTTTCTTTGGATGTGCAAGTTAAATCTGATAAAGGAGAAATAATTACAGAACTATATTGGAAACACACCAGTTCTACATGCCTTTACCAGCTAGCAGTAACCATCCAACTTCTCTCAAATGGAGAATACCATTTGGCGAATTCATCAGAATTCACTAAAACTGTTTGAGAATAGAAACCATGGACCAGATGACTTCACCTGGTGGGTCATAGATAAAGTGGATAGCAATACCAATACAAAAAACGCATTTAATCACAAAGAAGTGTGGTGGATTTTTAAACTCCAAACCATCTCGCGTGGATTCAATGAGGCAGATGTGCACTTGGATTAACTGCACATCACACCGCTATAAGTTCTGTTTACACTTGAGGAACATTATCCTCCCTTCCTCCAACCCATGGGCTTGAGCGACGCAGGTGGTGCCTCAATACCAGCACCCTGGGTACCTCCCATCACCTGTTTAGCTACATCTGCTCTAGTAGCTTAGGTTGCCTAGCTATAGGTCTATAGTATATCCTCAAGCTGCTGAAAAAACTGATACAGAGCACCCAACCATACCTTGCCCTCATTAGGACTCTGGAGGAAAACCATGGTGCTATTAGCACCATGGTCGATGCCGGAGTCCGCCATGGCGGAATGGGGAATTACCACCCCATTCCAAGGTTGGCGGGCGGTAATTCCCCATGAAACCATGGCCCTTCCCCATTCCCATTTTTGCCCCATAGGGCATAATGGGAATGGGGAAGGCGGTAAGTACGGTACCGCAAATTGCAGTACCATACTTACCTCAAGAGTCCCTTTGCGGGCCCCTACTTTAATGGCTGGTCCAGACCAGCCGTTCAGGTTGGGTCCCGCAAAGGGACCTTGTAATCAGGTGTTAAGGGTTTAACGGCGCTGACAACTTTTACGGCGCCGTTAACCCCTTAACGCCAGGGTCCTAATGAGGGCCCTTATTTTTGATATCACATTACTTCCAAAATGGTGGCAGTACCATTAGTCCACACCTTGTCCCCGACCACCTACCACATAATTCTACTGTGGTGAACCACAGGCTCCATCTAGGCCACTCCGGTAGGGACACCACTACACACGTCCATATTTGGCTGTGTGTTGATAAGTGCCATACCTCTTTGCAGACTGCATTAAACTTTCTCCTACTCAGTGTCCTTCTGCCGACATCATTATTCAACATGTGAGCGCTGAGGACAGGGAACTCGCAGTTCTCAGCACCCGCACTGAGTTATGGGCTTTGAATTAAGAGGCCCACTAGATCCTTACGAGCAGATAGCCAGCATACCTCAGGCGCTACATCTGAACCACTTCCGTCGGCTGGTCCAAGACTCGGTTCTGCCATGCAGCACCTTAGGTGAGACACGCACTGGGCGTTTCGTTTCCTCACCATTCTGGGTACCTTTGCGACTATGCCTTATAGTAATTTACTACAGTAGCGTCACTAGGTTGCAAGAGCAACAGCCCGTGAGCGATCTCAGTACACATGCATGGGAATCAATACACTGATCCCACATTCATGCAGCTTTCGTTCGTATGGACAGCTCACTCCCGAACACGCATTTACAGCAAAGGATCTGTTTCTACAACCCCCGTGATTCAACTCCGGCCATTTCTGCGATCCTTGTACCAGTTTCAGGGTAAGTAGCTGCTGCACAGGAGTGCCTTACCTAAAAAATTGGATCCACATAGGATTTTCCGTCTGTAACCCTTACTTTATTCTCTGTCTATCCCTTCTCCCCTTTTAGAAACCACCACCTGGACCTTGGAACACAGGAAAGAACACGGCCTTCTTTGCCGGCAGCAGACACCATACCCTTCAACTCACCAAGCACAGGGCACTTGTCAACCCACAAGCCCATAATGTATTCTGAATTTACAGCCATTTTTTAGCCATGCTTTCTACAAACATCAGCTTGTTTGTAACCGGCTGACCCCCTTTACTTTGGCCAGCTCCACAATCCATTCTGGGGTTCCACCATGTTAGAGGACGGCCACGATTGCCAACTACCCGCTTCTTCTCGATAAGGCACACGTGTGTCCTTGAACACAACCACCACAACCAAAGGTCACCTTCAGCTACCGCCCTCCCCCTAGGACTTCCAACAGGTCAGTCTCTGCATAGATCCAGTATTACAATCCAGACCTTGGATGGTTTGTCAGAAATTTTAACAGTATCCTTTGCCCTGCATCAGCCCTCTAGCTATGCAGCAGAAAGCTTTTATAGTGCATACTTACTTTTAGAGACACAGACCAAGTCTCACTCAAACTTTTTTTTCTCTCCCTTTCCCTCCTTTATTTTTCTCCAGAGAGACAAACCCAGTGGCCCAGATGAAGGCTTTTCACCAAGGAGCCGAAATGTCTGTGGTTCAAGCATAGACTTTGCTTTCCAATCCACCAGAACTTCCAAGGGGGCTCCACCCCCTGGCGTAGATCAACGGTTTGGTCTTCTGTAGGAATATTAGACCCACCCCATAGCTGGCTACTTTAACAAGTCCCAGCTTTGTAGCTAGCCCACTATGAATAGACTAGGCACAACCTCTCTTCAGATGCAGTTTACTAGCATTTAACCAGTACTAGGAAATACGTGTACTATTACTGTGTGCAGTGTGCACACTACCATACATTTATGTGTAAACACTGTCACCCTTTTCTTTGTTTTTCACTAAATGGTTTAATATGATATAATATTTACCACGCAAACAGTACAAACACATCATTGATTCAGACGGTGGCTTTGTGATTGAGTACTGTAACATGTATGATGTTATCTACATTCTGTTCATTTGTTGAAGCATGAGTATGATAGATGCTTGCCCAGTGATAGGGCAGGGCCTGCTAAATAAAGCAGCCTTTTTGAGCATAAAATTGTTGTCTCAAGATATGTGCATGAACTAAAATCCATATTAAACTATTATACTATGGGATATTTAGCTTACTTGTGAAGTTCAAAGACATAATGAAATTGATGCAGCACATTAGACTCTCAAATTGGATAGCATTGCCAACCAATTGATATGTGGTTGGAGCCCCCCTTTAGTCCTTCACTTTATTTGAGCTCTATTTTCTACCACATTGCCAGGGCTATCCCTTTTGTTACACAGACTGACTGTTAGAGTCATTATTCTCAAGGAAGCAATACATTACTATCATGAAGGAATTGAAAAACCACAAAGGCAAATAACCATGGAGTTTTATTTGTCTAGTTTAAAAATGTTTCCCAAAGAGAGTTCTCTGTACTTGAACAAGAAGTCAGTAGGCTGTCAAAACGCGCTGTACCGCACCTTTGTTTTTGTTCCCCTGTGAATCCATTAAAGCTGACAATTATTTCCATAAGACTACCTCAGGGGTTTTTTGTTTCAAAAACAAACATTTTGCAATTCAGAGAAGAATCGCACGGGGCACCTTGGAGTGCATTCCCCAGCATTGCTGTATTTGCATTTTCTTAAACGTGAACCATTCAGGTAGTACGACAAACTTAACCATTCCATCCCCCTCCTTCCCCCTCCGCCCCACCACGTCCCAACCTGCTTTCTATATTCCACGCTCATTCATCCTGTATTTGGCTTCTCTGTCCCTTGCCTTTTCATGTTTAATGTGCCCCTCCTCCTGCTCTGTTCTCTCATTGCTCTCATTATTGCTCTCATCTTGGGGTTTGAACACCCTTTGTACCAGTACATGCCACTGTAGGATTTTGCCTTTCAGGTCCTGTTGGTGCCTATTAGCTGCTCGTTGCCAAACTCCTGTTTCTACAAGTGTCAATATTTACAAGTCTTTCCACCAAGGTTCAACTGGTAGGCTGGTTGTTGACTTCCAAGCCATAGCCATCCAGCATTTGGCCAAAACATAGGGCAAGTCCTTCAATGTACCCATCGTTTTCCCAGTTTTCCCTCTTGGGTACAGGCCAAGCAACCAGGCGGCTGAGGATTGGACATCCAGACAGATCCCCCCACCTTTCATTTTCAGAGACACTTCCCTCCAGAACCTCGGCACAGCAGGACACTCCCAGAACATATGAAGCATACCAGAGTTCACAGTGGTACATTTGGGGCAAACCTGTTCATTAGCACCTTTGAATTCTGCAATTTCTTGCGGTGTTAATTAGGCCCTATGTGTTATATGCAATTGTAACACTTGCAGCCTCGCGTTCATGGACACTCTATTGTGATATTGGGCCACTTTAAGCCAATTAGCATCTGCAAAGGTTTCTCCCATATCTGCTTCCCATCTAGCATGGATCCCCAGTTCTGTCCCTGATTGGCTTTCTAGGAGTACTTCATACAGTCTCGAGATGGTATTCCCTCCCTCAGATATGTTTATAATAGTTTCAACAGTCTCATGACTAATCGTGTCCCCACTTATTATTGGCCATCTGCTCTCTATCATATTCGTGATGGTGCGGTGCAGGCGGTATTGGCCTGTGTGTATGCCAGTGGACTCCTGTCATTCTTGAAAGCACCTGAAGGTGTCATTTTCCATGAGGTTCCTGATCGTGGCTACTCCGCAGTTTTCTCAGTGTACCCTAATGCTCGCTCTTAGGCCACTACCCCCTTTAGGCACAGCAGCCAGGAGGATTTGTGGTGACAGTGGGTCCCTAATCTTTATTTTCCTACAGGTCCTTCCCCAAGTCTGCAATACCAATTTCACGTATTCGTTCAGCACAGGGGGCAGCGGGGCTACCTATATCAGGTCTTTGGGAAACAGGTGTATAATCATTGGTCAGAGCAGAGATATCGCTGTGGTTGGCTCGTCTGCCAGCCATCCCACCACCTATTGGGGCTGACATGCTAGATAATACAGTTAAAATTCGGTATCCGTAGACTCCTTCCCTGATATGTCCATTGGAGTGTTCCCAGTACAACTCTATGCCTTCTGTTGTGACACAAAAAAACTTCTGCACTCCTTTTGAAATCTAGTAAAATATTGTTGGGGGATATTATAGGGGACATTCTCAAAGCAGTATAATAGTCTAGGCAGAACCACCATTTTCAAAAGTGCGGCTCTCCCCATGACTGAGAGTGGAAGCTTGCTCCAAAATTTCATGGTGTTTGCTATTCCTTCGTATGCTCTTTGAGTGTTGTGTATGTGTTTGTGAAATGGTGTATGATATATCTCTATTCCCAGCACCAGCACCTCGAGAATGTGAGGCAGGTTCTCTTCTGGGCACTGTATATGCAACAGCATGTCATCTGCGTACATGGACACTACGTGATATGCATCACCTATTCTAATATCTGCTCTCGGATATTCGCTTCTCAAAAAAGTCCTCATTTGGTTCTGTAGCCATGATAAACAACATGGCAGAAGGTGGGCAGTCCTACCTGGTGCCCTTTTGCAGTTCCCATTTACCAGAGAAGATCTTGCCCGTTTTCAGCCTAGTCATTGGATTGGCATACATCAATTTAACCCATTTGATGAATTTTGGGCCAAAACCAAACCTCTCTAGAGTCGCATAGAGATACTCCCAATGAATGAAATCAAGTGCATTTACCGCATCTAGCGAGGCTACCAAACAGTCTTGGTCTTGGGCCATTGTAGAGTCAATCACATGATGCAACCATCTCAGGTTCCACATGATATTCCTGCCAGGAACATAGCCAGTTTGGTCAGGATGTATCAAGTCACCTATTACTCTCCTTAGTCTAGAAGCTAATATGGCTGTATTTTCCCATCCTTGTTCAGTAAGGACAGGGGCCTATAAGTGTCACAACTTGTCCCTGGTTTGTTAGCCTTGGGTAGAGGTATGATCACAGCTTCTCTCAGACTGCCTGGTAGCAGCCTGTTATCGTACACATCTGTATAAATTTCCAGGATGACGGGCGCTAGAATGCCAGCAAACTCCTTGTAGAATTCACACGGCAGCCCGTCCATGCCTGGTGTTTTACCTGAGGGCAGTGTTCTGATTGTGGTTAAGATCTCCTTGACCGCTACAGGTTCCTCTAATAATTCTGCAGCCTCTGTATCTGGCTGAAGCAGTGATATAAAATCTAATGCCTCTTGCAGCTGAGTGGGCCATCCCCTTCTTTTGTCTTCATAAAGTGTTTTGTTATAATCTTGAAATGCTTCATGTATTCCTGTTTGTGTACTGCAAGTGGACCCATCCATGTCCCGCACCGAGTGGATTATGGATCCCTTGCTATCTTTCTTGTATAGCCAGGCAAGCATTCTGCTTAGCTTGTCCCCCTCAGCATGTTGTTTCTCTTGTGTATAGGTGCGCTATAAATGTCATATCATATCATACTTTGCATACCCAAATTTACCTAACCTGTCCATTTATGCTATACAATTATACCTCATCAGCACTTCATTCTGTTGGTCCCCTTCTCCTGTGCTATTCCTTTTGTTCAACTTTGGCTAGTTCCTCTTCCATTTTATTTAATTCCGAAATGAGTATGTTCTGTATTCGCCCTATTTAGCTATCACCTCCCCTCTTACCACAACCTTATAGGTTTCCCAAATAGTACCAGCTGACTTCACGCTGCCTCTATTTAATGCAAAGAATTCTTCTGTGTGTTTTCGTATGTGTTCTCTGAACGCTTTTTCCTGTAGGGCCTTGCTCCATAGTCTCCACGCAGGTATCGCTGGTTGAGGGGGATCTATATGTCACGTTACCACTAGTGGGGCGTGATCTGACAAAGCCTGCGCCTTGTAATTGGTGTCTTTAAATTCACTCCCATGTCCCCCCTCCTATGAAGCAGTAATCCAGTCTTGTGTGGGGCTGAGTAGTGGGAAAAGTCCCGCTTGTCTGGCTGCATCATCCTGCAGACATCAATTATCTCGAATGATTGAAGCAGGGTGTTCCGTATTTTGTCCGGGGGGGGCTGGTTTTCCTAAATTTGTCATCAGATGTGTCCACATGGGGATTTAATGTGCAGTCCCCACCCCAGAGTAGAGTGCCGCTTGTGGAGGGCCCTATCCTGGTGTATGATGACTTGAAAAATGATGTAGCGTCATGGTTGAGGGCATAATTGTTAATAATGAATATTTCCCTGTTCTCCAATACCCCATGGATTATTGCCATTCTACCTTCGTTGTCTGTTTCTGTGTTTAGGATTTTCAGCGGCACAGTGGGGGGCACCCATATCAGGACCCCTCAAGCATATGCTGAGTATGTGGACCCCACCACCCAGCCACCCCATTTCTGCTCCAACACATCTTGCTTTGCTCTAGTTAGGTGTATCTCCTGTAGGAGCGCCACTTCGATTTTCTATCTCTGCAGCTGTGACATGAACCTGTTCCTTTTTATATAACTATTAAGACCTCAGACATTTCGGGTCACTATACCTATAGTGCTAGCCATGACACATTCAAGTTCTTGCAAGGTGCTGCGTTTCTGTCATTTGCCTATCTTCCACAGGGGCTGTGTTATTTCTCTCAAGTGAAGCTGATTGTTTGTAGCCACTGGGACAAATCATAATTACAACAGGCCACTTCCCAAAACTGGTCAAATTACCCTTCCCCAACCTTCTCCCCTAACCCATCCCTTTTGTCGAGTAGCAACCGTGCTTCCCTCTGTCTCATAAACAAGGACCCAACAGCCATAGGCTCATTCACGCCAGTCCATCTCTTCCATCCCTGTCCCTCCCTACTCGGGCAACGTGCAGCGGTGGGTACTTTAAAACTAGCAGCCCTGTAAATTGACATCTTGGGTGTGGGAAACCCCGGTTGTAGAGGCTGGAAAGATGTGGCGTCCACACCACCATCCCGGAAGTTGGTTCCTGCATCTAACGTATAATGTCCGTGTGCATGTGTCTGTCTTCTTGTCTTGAGCTGTGAGCTTCTCTATCCATGTCTCTCAGGTCCGTTATTCCCCCTTGCTTGTATGGGCTCCAGGCCGATGCAGTTCATCCAGTCATGCGCTTCTGTATCAGAGTCGAAGAAATGTGACCTCTCATCGTGCACCACCCATAACTTGGCTGGGTATAGCAACAAATATTTCAGCTTTGCTCGTAGTAGTCTCTCTTAGGCGAGCCCAAACTTTGCTCTCCTCTGTTGTACTTGTAAAGTATAATCTGGGTATATTGCTAGTATCGAGTATGCTCTGTGTATTATTCCTCCCTCTCTGGAAAAAGCTAGTATTTGTTCCCGGTCTTTAAAATTCTGTATTTTAGCAATGATAAGCCTGGGTGGAGCACCGGGTGGACATTTCCTGGAGAGTGCCCTATGAGCTTGTTCCACAATGAACCCTTGTGACAGCTTCTCGGCACCTATTTACTGACGTAACAGATTTTCAATATACTCCGCCGGGTCCCGTCCCTCTTCTCCTTCCGGCAGCCCAAGAAATCTAATGTTATTCTGCCTTGTCTGCCCTTCCGCATCCTCCGCATGGCATTCCAAGAACCTCAGTCTTTCTGTCAGTTCGGTGACATTTGACATGGTGCCCCCTATATTCACCTTATTTTCCATTATCTGTGTCTCTGCCGTACTTAATCTGTCTGCAATTGCCTGCACATCCTGTCTCAGAAGGCCTACGTCTACTATGACCGAGTCTATTTTATTTTCTAATGAGGCCTTCAGGGCGGCAACAGCTGCCAGTATCACTCCTTCACTCTGTAGTGGTTCCATGATAGGTGCTCGCATTCCCTTGGGCTCCTCCATGCTTGGCCCCTGTGCCTGCACCTCTTTTTGTTCGTAATCGTCCATTATTTTTTGCTTGCCCTTTTCTCTCAGAGTTTTGTCAGGCATAAGTGCCATTGCTGTTTAGTTCCAATTGTGTCTGTGTGGAGTTCACTCGTTTCAGTGGAACGTCTGCCTCCCTGACTTCCTATACTCTGTGATAGGATTCCTTCTTATCAAGTAAGAGCAGGCACATTGTCTTTCCAACCCAGTGCTCAACGTTAGCCAATATGAGGCAGGCCTGAATTTGTGTTAGCAGCTATAGTCACTCCTGAGGCTCTTCAGTGGCCCCCTAATATGTTCTTGTAGACGTTTGCTGCTACCCACCCAAAACCCTCTCACGGTTGTGCAGAACACTGCTCTTCTACCCTGATCATTCCTGGAGCCCTACATGATCCCTCCTCCTCCACCGGAGTGCTGTCCCTCCAGGCAGAGATCTGTTCCCACAACCTGGCTCCCGCACTGGGGCTAGACACTAGTTAAACATGTTACCATTGTTTAATGTCCAGACCAAATACTTGTCATATTATTTGAACCTTCAACCAATAAATCTTAGAAATCATTTGAGGGCAAAGTGTGTTCTAAAGTTTTGAGTTCCATGTGATGATGAAGGGTCAGCTGGAACATTGAGAAGACATCCTTGCATATCCCATGTCCTGAATGGTGAGATGAGATGGGGTGGATAAAAACAGAAAACGAAAAGTTAACAGTCTGACCAGTTCCTTGATTCTCCAATATTTCTTTGAGGCTCCAATGAGCAATTCTTTAAACGAATTCAGCAACTCCATAGCCACATATTATTTCTTTGGCCTAGTAATAATGGACTGCATGTTTTAAAAAAAAAAACGAATGTGGAGAATTGTATACGTTCCCACCGTCTTTGAAAGCACTTCTTAACATGTTGTGCATTAGTTTACCACTACACATATGTTAAATTATTTGATTCGGACATTTGTTCACATTTTGAGGATAATTAAAATGAGGAGAATTGGTAGGTGGATTTTAGGTAAATACAGCATTCACTTGGTAAAATCATAGTGTTTCAGGGAAGATGGTTTTGACTCGGGACATGTGCATCACGTTTTAAAGAAATTGTTGAAAAGAACAACAAGATACTTTAAAAAGTTTTATGAATGAAAGGAGAATGTGTAAAAGTCTGATAAGAGGTGAGGTTACACACTTTAAACCATTCCCAGCATCTTTCAGTAAGGCAAAGTGCGCGCGTCATTACGGGTTGACACTGCATGAGGCATTTTGGACAGGTGTTCAAGAAATGCTAAGATTTAATATTGATCACCCAGTAAAGTGGAGGTGTAATACAGAACTGAAGCATAATTGACAACAAAATATATTAAAAGGAAATGACAGATAATAAAAGAAGAGAAATTCTCAGACAAAAACATTGATAGGATGCCTGGCATAATGAATTTAAGAGCTAGGTAAGAGCCACGTAGCATGATGCCTTACATCTTCCTAAATGCCCTTTTTCTATGAAAACATCCACATTTTTAGTCTGCAAACATACCCATTAGTAATGAGATCATATCTGGTGCTGGAGGACGGGTCAGGGGTTGGAGTAGCCCAGCATGATGTCAATTGGAGTACAAACAGCTGCGTGTCAATGTCGGTCAGCTCAATGGAAATGTAGACTCTTTCCTTGATGGTGAGAATCACAGGACACACTGGGATGATCTCACTAAAGTTTGAATCCTTATAAAGTACAACAGAGGTCTGCATTTGCCCTTCAACATTTGGTATTGACATGTTGATCACACTGTTAAAAAACAAAAATGCATGAATTAAATGTGTTGCACAGTCATTTCAGATACACAAGACATCTGAGCTTTACTCTGGGAAAAAGTTCTGATTAGCATTTGTTTTATTATTTGATCCTGCTGCAGAAGATCAAATAATCGATCAGGAAAAAGTTCTTACATCTTTCATACTTTATCATTCTACTAAAGTCCTGTATGCCACCATTCTACAAGGCCCCATACAAATTTGGGACCATGGTCCTTACCCCACTTCAACCCGGCAATCTTCGACTGCATAATGAACTCACTCTACATAATCCATCACCTGATGACTATGTGTCCTCATGTTAAACTTTTCAGAGATGGAAGATATCTTATCCTTGCCTGAAAACACCAATCCTACTCTCCTTTTCCACTTGGTCAGCTTACTTCCTTAACTATAGTTCACAATGAAGGGGTTTCTTTGACAGCGGCTTGGACATTTAGTTTTGTTTGTATTAATTTTGCATTTGTTAGGCACTTATACATCAAGTCAATTCTATTTCAAAGTACCCATAGGGCAACAGAGAGAAAACATGGGATTGGAAACAATAAACACTGTCAAGGAGTTCCCCCCTTCTCACCTGAGTCCGATCTTTGCTGGATTTCTTGGTCGATGCCTTCTTGCGGACAGATCGGGTCATGAATAAGGCTGCAGGAGTCTCTTCCGAGTCCAGCGTGCGTTCAAAGTTCCGGGATGCAACGATCCAGGAATCCGGGAAATTAAGAAAGTGCACTACTCAGCACACGAGTCCAGGAAGTAAGAAAGAAAGGAGAGGGACTAGGAATGGAGTTAGTAGGGACAGAATCAGGGAAGCAATACCACGAGCTATGGAGCACACGACTGGTCACTACTTCGCAATAGCATTGAGATGCGCAGAGCCGCGTGCGGCATGGTCTATTAATAGAACACGCTACGTCCAACATGTAGAGCGAGGAAGGTGTTTCATGCTGGACGGCCATGTTGGGAGTATCAGGGAGTGCAAGCCCCGGTGAGACAAGGACCAGGAAGTCCAAAAGGGGCGTGTTCTGTAGGTCATGACAGCATGCCTCCTCCGAAGACCCGTTCCTCCAGGTTTGCCCGGGTGTATGAGGTGAAATTTTCTGAGCAGTCGAGGGGCCTTGAGATTAGAAAGTGGTTCCCAGTTTCTTTAACTAACAGGATATCCCTTCCATGCAACCAGGTATTGAAGCTGACCCCGTTTATACCTGGAGTCGTATATTCAGGACACTTCATATTCCAGTTGGTTGTCGACCAGCAGAGGAGGGGGTCTGCAGGATTTCCGGGAGGATTGGTTTTAATAAGGATGTGTGAAAAACTGGGTGAATTTTCTTCCAGGAGTCTGGTAGTTTGATCCGGTATGAGACTGGATTTATAATTTCCTTGATGGGAAATGGACCATAGTACCGAGGGGCCAATTTGTTTGGCCGTAGATGTCAGGGTAGTAATTTTGAGGACAACCAGACTTCATCACCAATTGCATACGAAGGCCGTGGTCTTCTTTTGGAATCTGCATACCTCTTAGTCTGTGTTCTGGCCTTCTCTAAGTTTTCTTTGGCCTCCTTGTGTACGTTGATGAAGGTTTCGATCCAGGAGTCGACAGTGGGTACTGGTGTGGGATGAGGGAGAACAGAGGGTAGAAACAATGGATGGAAACCTTGGCTACAATAAAAGGGACTGGTCTTAAGTGCAGAATGATCGGAATTGTTGTAGGCGAATACAGCCACGGGTATCAGGAGCGACCAGTCATGCTGAACCTTGGTGGCGAAACATTGAAGATACTGTTCCAGGGTCTGATTAGCACGTTCTGTGGCTCTGTTGGTTTGGGGATGATAACCTGATGAGAGGGCGCGTTGGATTCCCAAAATGCGACAGAGATGTTTCCAGAATTGTGAGACGTATTGAGGTCCTCGATCAGATATGATCTTGGAAGGAAGTCCATGCAGACGGAATATGTGTTCCAGAAAGATTCCAGCAAGTTCGGACGAGGATGGTAGCTTACACAGGGGTGTAAAATTAGCCATATGAGTGAACAAGTCAATGGTAACCATGATGGTCGTGTATCCTCGGGAAGGTGGTAATTCCACAATGAAGTCTGTAGCAATGAATTCCCATGGCCTTGTTGGTAGTGTAGGTTGCAGTAGAAGACCCGCCGGTCTTTTGTTATCATGTTTATTTTGACTACAGATAGCACAAGCTTGGATTTACTGCTGTATGTCGGTCTTCATTCCAGGCCACCAAAACTGTCTTTGTATGAGGCGGAGGGTGTTGGATATGCCACGATGTCCGGAGTGAAGGGTATCATGACAGAGGTTTATTATTCTTTGTTGTAATTTCTGTGTGGGAATGACCAGTGCATTGTCCTTGAATAAATATCCTTCTTTGACTCTTAGATTCCATTGATTCTTCCTTGAAATATCCTTCCACAGATCAGAGAATTGGGTTTGCACTCAAATTTCTTCCAGGAGATTGACTGCTTGAGCTACGAAGATCATGTGGGGAAACATCTTAGGATAGGCCCTATCTTCAGTAGTTACATAGTCAGGATGTTGAGATAAGGCGTCAGCAATCAGGTTTTGTGATCCGGGAACATGAGTGATGTGGAACTGGTACTGGGCAAAGAAGTAGGCCCAACGTGCCTGACGACTGTTCCTACACTCCAATGACTGTAGAATTTGAAGCTTCCGATGGTCCGTGCGGACCTGAACTGGATGTCTAGAACCCAGAAGTAGATGTCCCATTCAGTGAAGGCTTGGCGGATGGCTAACAGTTCCTTTTCCAGGATGGAGTAGTGTGTCTCACTGGGAGTCAGGGTTCCTGAACGGTAAGCAATTGGGTGTTCCAGTTTATCCTCAAATTCCTGCTTCAGCACCGCTCCTATGGCGTAGTTAGAGGCATCCGTTTCCACTAGGAATGGTTGATTTATGTCCGGTTGGGCTAAGATGGGGGCTTGCGTGAACTCTGCCTTTAAACATTGGAATGCCTTATCTTGCGGTGTAGACCAGATAAAGGGGGTGTCTTTCTTCAAGAGAGCAACGATCGGCTGAACGATCTCAGAAAAGGTGGATATGAACTTCCGGTAGAAGTTGGCAAGCCCCAGTTAGGATTGAACTTGTTTCACGGACGTGGGAGCAGGCCATGCCAGTATGGACTTTACCTTTGAAGGGTCCATACCAATTCCTTCTGGGCTAAGGATGAATCCTAGGTAGTTAACAGAAGTAACGTGAAACAAGCATTTTTCCGGGTTTGGCTAAAAGTTTGTGTTCACAGAGTCGTTGTAATACTGCCTTTACATGTTCTTCATGCTTTAGAAGGTTCTTGGAGAAGATCAATATGTCGTCCAGATAGACAATGACGAAGAGGAATAACATGTCAGAGAACATCCTATCCATGAAACGTTGAAAAACTGCAGGGGCATTAGCTAGTCGAAAGGGCATGACTAGGGCCCTCATTACGGGTTTGGCGGTAGCCATGCCGCTATTGGCGGCATGGCTGATGCCGAAATCGCGTCCGGGTCCTCAGAATGAGGAATTACCTGGCCATTCGGAGTTCGGAAGGCCCGGTAATTCCTCCCTCCAAGGACCCGGACCCAGTCCTTCCCCATTCCCATTTCAGCCCCCATAGGGCTGAATGGGAATGGGAATGGGAGAGGGAGCAAACAACAGGCCATTACGAGTTGGCCCATTGTCTGCTCCCTCTTCCCCTCGCGGGACCCGGTAAGCACGCCTGGTTTGACCAGGCGTTGCTTCCTGGGTCCCGCGAGGGGACCTCATAATGAGGCGGTATGGGGTAAATGGCGACAGCAACTTTTACGGCGCTGTTTACCCGGTACGGCCAGGGTCGTAATGAGGCCCAAGATATTCATAGTGACCAAAGGGTGTTCTAAAGGCTGTTTTCCATTCGCCTCCTTCCCAGACACGGATCAAATGGTAGGCACCCCAGAGACCCAATTTCGTGAATATTACGGCGCCTCTCACAGCTTCCAGGATATTCGAGATCAAGGGCAATGAGTACCGGTCTTTGAGGGTGCATTGATTTAAGCCACGATAGTCGAGGCAAGGTCTGAGTTCCTTGGTGTCCTTCTTGGGAACAAAAAACAACAAAGCATCCGCTGGAGATTTTGAAGGTCTTATGGTGCCATTTTCAAGGTTGGTATCCAGGTATTCTCGGAGGGCCTTTTTCTCAGGTTTGGAAAGGATGAACATTCTGCCGAATTGAATCACTGCTGAGGGATCTGTATCTATGGCGCAGTCTTCAGGTCTGTGAGGGGGTAAGGCCTGGACTATGGCAGTTGAAAATACATCAGCATATCCCTGATAGTCCTCAGGGACTTGTATAATATTGGAAACCATGAGTGGTGTTTGCTTGTCTCTTGGTGGTTCTTTAAGGGGTGTCAAGGAGGGATCCAGGAATAGACAGTGAGACATACAAAACTCTGAGCCTAGGAATCGTGATCCTGTTGTCCAATTGATATACGGTTTGTGCTTTTGTAACCAGGGCATACCCAATACCATGGGGTAATGAGCTGACTTAATGATGTCAAATCTAATCCGCTCTTGGTGATGGTTTATAGAAAGCTCGATTTCTTTAGTCTGCAGGCTTATGGGCCCTGAAGTAAGGGGTCTTCCGTCGATTGCTTCCACCGGCTGCATAGTGCTTCGTGTCTCGTATGGAATGTGATGACTAACAACCCAATCTTGATCAATGAATATTCCCATAGCTCTGCAGTCTACCAAGCCCAAGATGGAATAGGGCTTATTCTTGGAGGGCAATAGGAAAGCCTGCAGTATCACCAAATTGTTTTGTCAAGGAGAGTTCAAGGATGGAATTGATGTGGAGCAAACATCTCTCTCGCGAAGCTCTGCTCCGTCTAGGATCGGGAGCTGGCGTTTCCCGAACGGCAAGGAGGGGCTAGAGGACATTCCCTAACCAAGTGTTTATCTGAGGCACAATAAATTGCACAACCCCGTATGAATCCTTCTCATCCTATCTTGACGGGATATAGGTCCACGGAAGGCTTCTATCTGCATGGGTTCTGGTTCAGTGACTGAGCCTGGGTTTGTGTCTGTCTTGGTGGTGCTCTCAAAGGACACTTTCAGAGGCTTTCCTCTGGATTTCTTCTTCTCTGCCTTCCTTTCCTGGATATCAAAGTCTATTTGCATGGCAAGGTCCATTAGTGCCTGGAATGAGTTTGGGCGAGCCACTCTGGCCAACTCATCCTTAATCTCCTCATTCAGTCCTCTCCTGAAAAGGGTAAAACTCGCCTCAGGAGACCAATCAGCTTCCTTGGCTAATTGCTTGAATCGGGTTACAAAGGTGAGCATATTCTGGGATCCCTGCTGAAAGTCTAACAGGCGTTCCTGGGCACTATAGACCTGCTCTGGGCGGTCAAACATGGTTTTAAGGGCCTGTGTGAACCCATCATAGTCATCTACGAGAGCATCGCCGGAATTAACGAGGGGCATAGCCCAGGTTAAGGCATTTCCTGAAAGGTGAGAAATTATGAAACCCACCTTAGCGTGGGAGTCGAAAAGTAGTAGGGCTTAAAAGTAAAGTGGACCAAACATGAATCCAAGAAACAACAAAGGGTTTTTGCCGACCCATCGTATTTGTCAACCATGCCGCCCAGCAACATACTTTCTTTTGTGGCAGAATCACGGGATAGAACTAATTGTTTGAGAGCTGCGTTTTCCGCCTTTAGATTCTGTACCTCGGTTGTTAGTTCTTGCATGCCACGCATTAGGTCCTGAATGGCCGCTTCCATGTCCATATCGAGTTCGGTCGGGTGTAGTCTCAAACTGTCAAGGAGTTCCCCCCTTCTCACCTGAGTCCGATCTTTGCTGGATTTCTTGGTCGATGCCTTCTTGCGGACGGATCGGGTCTTGAATAAGGCTGCATGAGTCTCTTCCAACTCCAGCGTGAATTCAAAGTTCTGGGATGCAACAATCCAGGAATCCGGGAAATTAAGACAGTGCACTACTCAGCACACGAGTCCAGGAAGTAAGAAAGAAAGGAGAGGGACTAGGAATAGAGTTAGTAGGGACAGAATCAGGGAAGCAATACCACGAGCTACGGAGCACACGTCTGGTCGCTACTTCGCAATAGCATTGAGATGCGTGGAGCCGCAGGGTGCGTGGTCTATTAATAGAACACGCTACGTCCAACGTGTAGAGCGAGGAAGGTGTTTCACGCTAGACGGCCATGTTGGAAGTACCAGGGAGTGCAAGCCCCGTTGAGACAAGGACCAGGTAATCCAAAAGGGGCGCGTTCTGTAGGTCATGACAAACACAAGATGAACGTACTATGCTTTGTGAGTATTGACAACGTGCAAGTGCAGAGAGTAAGGGGAAATGGGAGATGGTGTAGGAGCTGGACTGTCCGTGCTCATAGATGAGCAGTGGATGTAAGTGCCTAGTATAGTAAGTGTTATGCGGTGGAGCCGCATTTGGTAGGTGAGTGCAAGCCTGCAGGACAAAGGCAGGCAAGTGTTGTGAGTAGGCAGAGGCTGAGGCGATTTGGTGAGGAAGGCCAGGACCCTGAGAACACATAAGGGCACTGGTCACCAAACATAGCGACTTTGAAATTAACAGAGGAGGGAAGAGCTGAAGGAGTGGGTAAAGTGGAAAGTCTTGAGGACTTTTGGAAATTTTTGAGGTTCTTCTCAAGATGAAGAGGAAGGAGGAGGCTGTACCATAAGAGGGAGACAGTTGAAGAAAGAGATTGACCACCGGCCAGAGTTGGAGCCAGAGGAACGTAGAGATCTGGAGGGACAGTATTTGGTAAGAGAAAGTTGCAGATAGTGTGGTGCAACAACAGGCAGAATCAGCCTTTTAAGCATTAGAAAACGTTGAAAACACTTTTAAACCCTTACCTCTATTCTTGTACTCAGCAAACCAGTGTACCATGAGAGTCTACCTGGTCTTTTTTTACTTCGTTCAACACATGTATCAACAAACTTTTTCCCTTCTAACTTACAAAGGTCTGCCTCCAAGTCTACCTATTGTCAAAAAGCTGGGTGACTATTTTAAGGAAGGCATGGCATCAACAGTAAGAAAGACACAAGTTAGCACAGTTCAAGGGTGTTTATTGAACTTCAAATAAGTGTGAGATAACACCTATCTAAACCTAAATCTACAGATGGGGGCAAGCTACAACCATCAAATAATAATAACGCAATCCTAATGGAGTCTTGTCAAAATAAAAGGGCCTATAAAAAAAAAGATTGACAATCCTTCCCGCTAAATACAAATAGTGTAGGAAATATTGCTATGAAATAGAAAGAAGTGTTCAAAAATGATATTTCAAGTTTTCAGGCGATGGGCCTCCCTTTCCCACATTTTTAGCACAGGATAAGGCAGTTCACTGAAGCATAGCACAGTTTCTGACTTTGTTAGCATAAGGTTACAGTTCAATCCTCAGCATCAGGGCCTCCAGAGCGTAAGTGTCTTTGCTTCTCAAAGTCTCGTCACTCAAAGGGCCTGATGCAACCAAAATATACAAGTTCTTTTTCCCCTTTCAGATTTTCACAAGTATTCACATCAGGTGATTCAATATCCACCGCGGTTCCCCCTATATCGGACTCAGATCCTTTTATCATAACGTTCTGCACAGGTTTCCCTCTGCCGGGCTTGAGCCTGTCACACAATGTTCATAGGTTCTTCCTTTTCGGGCAATTCACAGTTCACCCCGATCCCCCTCAGTCAGGCTCAGATTCTTTCTGCACCATTAAGTATCAAAGTCTTTCGACTATGCATGGTGTTTGGCTTGACCCGTTGCATGACCATGTCGATTTCACAATTCTCTTTCCTTAATGTTTGCACCCTTCTGGATGGATACCTGACAGAGACATTCGAATGAGCACCCACATGAAGCTGAACCACTCTGTCCATGGTATCAGATTTTAGCTTCAAAGTACTTTCGCTCATCTGCTGTCTTAATTATCTTCTTCATGCAATGTTGCTGCTTGCAACCTTGATTTCCACACAGACATGTCTGGTATCAGTCTCCCCAACTCACTGGCTGTGCTGCTTTGTAGTAGGAGCCAAGGACAATACCACGGCAGCAACCTCTTTTCCTCGCCTTGACTTTCGGGGTGGGGGAGCCCAGGGTACCTCTGATGCACAATGCAGGATTCCTTAGCTTCAATTCCAGGTCTTATGCTTTCTACTTTTACTTAAGTCTCATGAAAGATGCGGTTTGCTGGTGAAAAGGTCAAGAATATTTCCCTCCTTGCAATCCTCTTCGGTCTTGCTGTCTTCCACCTTGTATTAAATTGCCATCTAGGAACTGCTGTTTCCCTGTGTGCTTTTACTCGTTCAGAGTGTGCTTCCGCGCTCCCCCTTTTATCCGTGTGGGCAAGTGTGATGGAAGTCAGTTGTGTGTAATTATCAGTAATTGCCTGACCTTGATTGACCATTGTATTGGTACATTTCAGGTGTGCAGCTCTGGTGTTATTCTGTTTTCACGCACAGTGAGCTGTTCGTGAGAAAGTGGGGGAGTTGAGTTCTTAGGTATCCTACCGGGTAGAATTGGGTAAAGGTGTTACAGGGAAGGGGGTTCCACCTCTCACCATCTAGTGTCACACTTCCATTCCCTGAATACCCCCCATTCAGGTGATCCTTCCACACTGGTTCACCCCCGCAAACTGGATCCAAAAGCGATGGCCAAGTCCTGGCCACCTGAATGACAGATCCTGAGGGACTATCGGGTGAGACCGCTTCAGGTTCCTCACACTGTCCATGGAAATTCATTCTCTCTTTCAATATTTACAATTTGTCAACAAATCCCTCCATGGTCTTGTCTCCATTACCACCCCGTAGGAACCAGCTCATTGAATAGTCCATGAGCTACCATATGTTTTGATATTTGGAAAAATGTTGATTTTAACAGTAAGTTACTGTGGGTCATCCAGACACAGACCTCATGCTCACTGTGATTAAAAAAGCACTGCTTTGCCTCATTAATTATGTGCAAAAATGCTGAAATGAGTTTTGGGTTCATATTGGTACTCATGTACAGAAGAGAATTGCCTAGAATGTCTCTGACAGATGTTCCTTGAGAGAGTGTAAATACTGATACACACTCTCTCCACACTGAAGACAAATGGGACCTTAACACTCACTTCAAGTATGGAATTGATGTAACCTGCCTAATACTTGAAGTGTGTGTTAAGGTTGGCGTTGTAGTGGTATGGAGTGATGATTTGCACTTGGAGATTCATGGTTAAATGTGTAATGATAAACAGTGACTGTTTGCACCTTAACAATGTTTTTCACCCTTTTTGGAGACTTACCTTCTTTTATATTAACCTTAAATCTTTTTTAAAGAGGTTTTCTTAATTTCTAATTCCAGTGTATGTGTGTGGGGAGTATGGATTAAAGCATAAGAGTGTATGTTGTATAAGTGTATCAATTCTGAGTATTAGCCATATAGGTGTATCAAAGTATCAACATATGGCAAATGAGCAAGACGGTTTAGATTCTGTAAATGTTCGCAATTTACATCTCGTATTTGTCATAGATACATATGAACATTTGCATCAAATTTAGTTTGAACTTTGGTAAGAATTGTTTACGTATAGTAGTGTACATGTACATAATGTACAGTTTGTAGACCTGCATGTCCAGTTTGAGTACAAGATGCCTACTCATTTAGATCATGTCTTCTAGTCTTTCTATATGTAGGTGTTAGCCATAAGAATGTGTGGCATAAGACATAATCATGTTTTTAGTGTAAGTGTCAGACATGTGTGTACAGCATATTAGCAGCAAATGATTGTTTGGTGTGAAGTCATATGAAATGCTCATGTCATATATACTTCCCTTAATTTATGACAACTCAAATGTCAGAGAGGTTTCACTTTTTATGTGAATTAAAAAAAAATGTACGCAGCATCTAAAGGTTTTACAGTTCGTTCATGTACACAATGTATAACTCCTATTCATTCATTATACACATGAAAAGTGACTTTAAAATCAGTCCTCACTGCTATGTTTGCATATGTATGTTTGTGTAAATTTAGATAATGTACACTTCCTACACATACATGTACAGTACATGTTCAGTTAGGACAGAAGATGTATATTGATTCTGAATATGTGGGGTAAGAGCATGCACAACAAGATCATGTGTCATAAGAGTGTGCGTCATAATAGTATGTGCCATAAGAGCATGTGTCGTAAGAGCATGTGTCATAAGAATGCGTGTCATGTGAGCGTATCTTGTAACAGCATTTGTTGTAAGAGCATGCATTGCAAGAACATGAGTCATACACGTGTATGTCATAAGTGTGTGTATAATAAGAACATGTTCCATTAGATCAGGTGTCAAAAGTATGAGTCATAAGAGAGTGTGTCCAAAGAGCATATGTCAGAATTGTGTGTGTAATATGTGTGAGTTCTGTTACTGCTAGTATCATAAGTGTGTGCCAGTAGTGTGTGTGCTATAAGTGCATGTTTTGCAGGTGTGTGTGCTGTAGGTGTCATAAGAATATGTGTTGTAACAGTGTCTGGTGTACAAGAATGCAGCATAAGCATGTGTTTTGTAAGTGTGTTTGTCATAAGAGTGTTTGTGTTGTGTCTGTCTTGTGAGTGTTTGGTAAAAAAGACATGAAATACACATGTCCTATTCGGCTACTACATAAATGAAAACTCACATTAACCTGAGGTTTGACTTCATATGACTGTTTATACACATGGGAAGCCTATATGAGTTGTAAAGTTTTTATATAGCCCCAAATTACAACTCCTGAACGCATAGTGCACATTTCTATATTTGTATAAGTGGACAAAATGTACTTCTCAAACACATACTCGTACAGCTCTATACAGGACAGACATTAATTCTGCCCATGTCATATAGGCCACCTGCTGATATAAAAGCTCACATTAAAGTGAGATGTAACTTTGTTGTGAGATTTCAATACATGAAAGAGGTGTATAGGAGTTTTACATTTCTGAAATTTGCTCATTTTACATGTATTCATTTGGTATACATATAAAACATTACTTAAATATCAGTCCTGACTTTGGTTTGAATTTTCAAATTCTTAATTATGCATGTATGGTTTGTATAGATGTACATCGATTTTGAATGTGCGGCATACTAGTGTGTGTTGTAAGAGTACATGTCATAAGAGCATGTGCTGTAAGAACATGTGGTGTGAGAACATGTGTTGCAATAGCATGTGTTGTACATTTGTGTGCCTTAAGTGTATATATTTTAAGAGGGGATGGATCATGGAAGCGTGTGTTAGGTAGATTTTCCTTTTTGAGTGAAATTGTGCCCACTTTGTGAGCCCTGTAGCATTTTTGCTGAACAATTGGATTTTTTGACTGATTCTCCTGAGTGATTGGGAAACATTTTCCATACTCACTCATCCGTTTACTCTGACCCTGAGAAACCTTTTTACCTCCTTTTCAATGAATTATGCTTTCCTCCTATGGTTATGGCATCAGCCTTTTACTATTGCAGCACTTTTTGTGCAGTGGTGCTGAGAGTTCCCTTTGATAACACACTGTTACCAGGGCAAGAGGATATTTGTGATCCTACCTGGGTTTTATTTTGCGAGATCAGCAAACCACATCTTATATGTAGTGCTGAGGAGAATCGTCTCTCTTTTCTTGCCTCTCTAGTAACTTTTGGTCACTGTGACAAGTTCATCTGACAGAATGGTGGCAGTGTACCTTTTTACTTTACTTTATTGTGAACTTTCATCATAGGCTGTTGTTGCGGTAAGGGACTCAAGGGTCACTGTTGCCCTAAAATAGTGACTGTACTTTTCTAAGCCCTGTTCTCAATGAATTGTACGTTCTTCAGCCTCCATCAACCTAGCTGGTTTGGGTAGGTCTCAATGGGTCTTTTGTCTTTGTCTTTAGCGGGCTTCCCTTGGAAAGCCCACAGAGACTCTGTGAGTGCCTAAATGGACATGAAACAGGTGAGTTGACCGACACTTTGTCATGCAGTGTACTTGCCCGAAACCAGTTTGCACTGGGAGACTGGCTGTACCCATTGCGTAGCCACACCTAAGTTTGAATGGATGCATGTGATTGGTAGACTCTGCCAGTGCTCCTACAAAAGAATCTAGGGTCATGGAGCTAAAAGTCAAAGTCGACCACTGGAACTGAGAATCGGAAGAAGAATTTGCAGAAGGACATCCACAGAAATTTCCAAGGACCGCCAGAGCCCGTTGAGTGTCCACTGCAAAGCCAACACCAAATTCTAGTGACGGGCAATATCTGATGAAGACCACTTCCTCCCCTGGACTGGTGGGCCTAACCACTCCCAAGACCTATTGCATTTTACACTGTCCCTCAAAGAGCTGCAACCTTCCAGGCCAGCAAACTCCCAATACCCTGAGACCTGTGACGTTTTGCGGTGCACCATCTTGCAAAGTACAGTTTCAGCTGAAACCTGTTCTTCTAGGCCTGCGGTAACTCTTTCCTGCTCTTAGATATCCCTTCAGGCAAGTAGAGGACTGAGAAACCGAGATAATTCTGCCGGACAACCATCGCTGACCTGAAGCCTGTGAAGGGCTTCAATGCACCAGTGCCATGAAGATCCTCTGCTGGGCATCCCACTGCTTGAGTGCAACCGTCGGATCTCTCCAAAGTTCCTTCTTCAGCCGCCAAGGCCAAGAAGCACGAACCAGGGTCTGCTGTTGCTTCCACTTGTGGACCATCGTGCTGCATCAATGCTTTTCTTCATGGAAAAGTTACTGTCTAAATCCTAGGAACTTACCTAGAGCTTGCTGCAATGTTCGTGTGCTCCTATGGGCTGCAAACCACTGCTTCTTGCACCCCTGAAGGGCTGGGCTGGAGTCCCATTGGGGTGGACACCGCATTGAGGTCCCTTTTGCCTTAGGACACTTGTCTTCAGGCCATTGCTGTGAGGGAAATCTGAAATGCCCTTCTGTTGGTGAAACTTTCCTGCAAACTTGAAGAGTGCCTGCTCCACTTCGCCTTCTAGAACATTGTACTATGCTTTCCCACCTATTCTTCAGCAGCCCTTGGCCACTGGTGTCCCTTCTGATATTGTGACCCACATAAAACAGGGTTTGGCTGCCTACGTTAGGCCAAGCTGAAGTATTTCAGTTTCTAACAAAGTTTGTTTATCTCCTCACCCTCGAGTCTGACATTCTGCAGCCTCTGACACTCATGAGAATCAAGGCGGCCTCTGATTGGGTAAGGCTGATTAGAGAAGGAAGCTCCCCCGAGCTGACAGGCTCACTGGACCCCCATCTAAGGCCCCTATTTAAGGCCCTTGTCTGGCTACGTATGGTGCGGAGGAGCCTGTTCACTCTCATGATACCCCACTGTACCCCCTGCTTCACACCTAAAGGTAAGTGGCACCTTCTCTGTCTCCACTTATTCTCAGCCACCCTTTTCATGTCTCCGCCTACACTGATGTGTAGCTCCCTCTGGCTCCCCTGCACATTTCTTGCCTTCCTCCCACCTTCCTTACTTTGCTCCTCCAGCCCCTTCCTTTGGTGGCTAGCTCCCCTCCTCCTTTTTACCCCCCCTTTCCATCTGCCCCCTCCCTTGCTCATCTATAACCAGCTGCCCTCCCTTCTTGGCCAAACCTTCACCTAATGTACTCTAGTCCCAACCTTGCTGTGCACCCTCTTACCATCCAACCACCTACTCCCCTCAAACTGTCAGAACTTGGCTGACTTTGCATAGCCAAACCTCTTCCCTGCTTTCTTCCGGCACCACCTACTTGTCTACATGAGTTTTTCATTGCCATTGTTACACATCGCATACTGCTCACACCTACTAGACCGATTGTGAACTTGTGCAGCTACGCAGCACACCACACCTTATCCTCATGGACTAAACTGCTGACTTTTGCGGCCACTATGCAAACCGCTCCTTACACACTGGCTTCTTACTGCTGTCTTTTTGGTCACCTTGGTTGTTCATTGCATCGTCTGACCTGCATCCATTTGCTGTTTCCTTTGCACCTCATTACTGTGTACTGATCGTTAACTGTTCAGGTTCACCTATGTTGTGATGCATTCTTTTGTGCTACTACAATGTTTCCTAGCCCCCCTAGCATTTACCCTACCCGACTCACATGTATTTGTATGCCTTATGTAGTCCCCGTACCATGAGGCGTGGCTTCTCTAGACTATCTCTACCCAACCTGACTCACATGTATTTGCATGCCTTTGTAGCCCTTCATACAATGAGGCGTAGATTCTCTAGACTATGCATTTACCCTACCTGACTCACATGTATTTGTATGCCTTATGTAGCCCCCCGTACCACGAGGCATGGCTCTGCTAGACAATGTGTTTACCCTAACTTTGACTCACATGTCATAAACCACGTGTATGCTGCAATGCATGTGTGGGCTTACGCTTTGAAGAATGTTACTCTGCACTTAATGTAACTAGCACCCTAATAAATAAATACATATTGTTTTGTGTCATATATTTTATAAGCCCTAATTTGTGTATGCCATATGTTTCTTTGATAACTTGCTGTGGGTTCTATGTTCTTTCATCGCCAGGTTTTCTTTCAATTCGCTTTTTGCCAAACATGTTTTAATGAGAAAGCTCATCTATTATTTTGTATTTCTATATTTGGGGGTCCCCATAGCCCCACGTCCCCCCTCCCCTATCCTTTAATCGCTAGACCCAACACCCTACCTCTTATATCCCCTTACCCACACCCCAAATAATTTTTGATTCGTTTTTTTGTTAAAAATGTTTCAGCAAAAAACGAATCGAAGAAAAACCTGGCAATGAAACAGCGTTATACTATCTTGCTGTGATGATTTACTATACAGTTTATTCAACCAAGGAGGGCTTCTCACATTGCTGGGTTTTCAACACCTCGTAAGCTTGAAAAGAGACTCTCCTGTACATTACGCCTGCAGCCCCTGTAGGCAAGCAGCATGTTCTGTATGTCTCACTTAATCGAATAGTTGGACCATACTAGTAATTGGGGGTCATTACGACCCAGGCGCTAATTGCGCCAACTTTACCACCATGGTGTAAACTACGTTTACACCATCGTGGATGGCGGATTTACCACCCCATTCCAAGGTGAGTGGGGCGGTAAATCCCCATTTCCCATTTTCCCTTCCCCATTCCCATTTTTGCCCCATAGGGCATAATGGGAGTGGGGAAGGCGCTAATTACGCCACCGTAAATTACGGTGGCGTAATTAGCATCATGGCAGGTTAGCGCCATGGATTTTAACGGCTGCTAAGAGCAGCCGTTAAAATCAGAATAGGCGTTAAGGGTTAACGACGGCGTTAACCCTTAACGCCTGGGTCGTAATGAGGCCCATTGTCTCTTCTGAGCCTTTGGAAGTGTCCCTGTACCAACCTGTAGACTGACCAGCTCACCCCTGGGCTACCTGCTTGCAGCAATCACTGTTTCGGAGTGCATCCTTGGAACTTGGACCATCTTCAGCTTGTTCTACAAGACGTCTGCTCCTGCATTTTTAGCTTTCTTGCATCAACAAAAGGCTGCTCTTTGGTTTATCAACTAAAGATCGTCTTTCACCACCTGACTGTGGTGACTTCCGTTGCAACAGGTCTTCTTGGATCCCCTTAGGTGCCCTGAGGTCTACAGCTTTGCAGAAATCGCCATCTTTTCATCATCTTTGTGTTCAACTCGAAGGTGCCCGCCCTGAGTTCTACCCACTGTGACCGAGCAAAACTAAATCCTGTGCTGAAAAGTGACATCTGCATCTGCAACCCCTGGGCCTACCTCCACCAGAGTAAGCACAGTAGATTGTGCCAGCAACAGAATCTGGAAGCTCAACAGTGGTCTCTGAAGAAATCATAGTGAGAAGGGTAAATGAACATAAATCCCCCCCTTTTCTCCATAGAGTTACATGGGAATAAAGTCCTCTCCCTAAATCAATCTTTCCTGACTTTGGACAGGGGAGGCCTGGTCAACGATCCCTTAAGCATATCCAGTGTTTGTGATTGAGTGAGTTTACATAAGTTCTTGAACTTTGTATCATAACCATGGCCAGATTTCTTTATTTCACAGGGCCCTAAGCCATGTAAGGGCTTTACTTGCTAATGTTTAGGGACCCGATGTGTCATTACTTCACAGTGTTTTGCTGAACTTTATGAATCTGAATACTTTCCTTTTTTACATTGGTCATTAAATAAAAGGCTAATCACTCTTCCCTGTAAGAGAGAATGTATGTATCTGTTTTATAGTTAGTGTGTGACAATATTTGCCAAGAGATTTCATTTGCTTAGTGTGTTTTCTAAAAACCTAATAAATAATGTGTATGTTTGCACATACCTGTCAAACTGGAATTATTGGTGTTCTATGTTGACATATTGTAGCTATAGACCACTGTCATAGCCTCCCAGAGTCTAAGCCTTGCCGCTCTGCTAATTTACCTTAATTGGGTTTGGCTAGACTTCAGTGTCTTCCCTGTTTACCATAATAGGTTTGCTTCCCAAAATCTATCCCACAGGTTTTAATTTGGAAATTCATCTTAACATAGTTCCCTTTCTTGCCGCACTAATGAAACCCTCTATTGTGCGAGCCTTAAAAGTCATGCATGACTTGAGATTCCCAATTATATCAATCTTGGACAAAAATACGGCCATGGAGATTAAACCGTTGTTCTTAAATTCTTCTCTCATATTTCTTAACTTTCCATCAAACATTTGTAAGGGAATGATGGTGTGCAGTAAAATGGAATCTGTTATCAGTCCCTACACTTCAAATGCCAATTTGAACAATGGGCCTCTGTAGATTCTCCAAGGTTGTTTCTAGATTATGGACTACAATTAGGATTTGCTCTTCAAGTGAGGCAAGCACGTTTTCTTTCAGTTTGCATGTCATTTACAACTTTCTTTATGCAAATTCAATGTATTTACAAAGCCACTTTTTTAAATGTGTTTACTTTGCGGAAATAGTTGAATATTTTTTGTTAGTAGGGGGTCCCTCCCATGACCCCCACTAGCCCACACAGCACCCTCTACCCCCTCCTCCTCACACCCTCACACTACGCCCAACATACAAACATACATATACACTTGTATTTATATGTAATGTGTCTATTTCGACAAAAAGTCTCCAAAGTGCACACTTTTAAAAAGCTATCTATGAAAAGACGTATTATGCTCTCTGCCTTTGATTTTGCATCTGCAGTTCTTGAAGCTCTGCTGAGTTCTGCAATACTTGGTCAAATGTACAGAGCGTACACGCCTTACATATTTTCCCAAGGGCTGGACAGGACTTAGAAATGTTAAAGTATTCCACACCACCACAGCAATAGCAGTGTGTCCTCTTTGCGCACCTAATTACAGCACTATGCATGTTTTGCTATTTTGATTAATTGTATTCTTGATGCCAAATACTGGAGACGGATCTCCCTTAATATCAGCATCCATGGTTTGACAGTAATTATTGGAGAGCTTTTTCAGTTTTGCCAAATGTATCACATGCACTAGTGTGGGTTCTAACTTCTCCCAGAGGCATTCCCTGATATACAGGCTATTGGTTATGGACAACAGCCTGTCCCTGTTCAATACATCCCGAAAATGGCCACATATGCAGGGGTCCACTTGTATTCTAAGTGCTGTTACAAATGAATGAATGGATTCACCTGGCAGCTGTTCTCGTATGTAACAATGGTGTCATTCTAATAATACATTTGCTTCCAGGGCATATCTCTAGTCCGTCCTTGTCTACATATGGGTCACGTATCTCTCCACTTTACCATTGTGGTATTGGCGGTAGATTTGTACAGACTTATTACACCACATACCGAAACAGTGCATAAAGATTGCCTTTTTCCTGGCAGCCATGAAACTCTACCCTCTATTGCCTCCAGATATGTAAGGAATTCCTTTTCCCATTGCCTCAAAGGCATAGAAGGATTTCCAGGCCTAGGCAATAAGTTGCTGTATGTTGGTGCAGTTCGATGGTACCCTGGCTGTGTGACTATCCTTCACTCTGTTAGTTGTGTATGTGTTTCAGTGACTTACTGTAACTTGCCTTCATTCCATCATCTTTTCTTTTTTAATGGTCAAGACTGTGGCCACTAGGGACCATACAGCTATTCTTTGTGTGAAATCTTAAAGCATTTCAGGTTTCTCAGAGGCTTCAGAAGAATTCCCTTTGGGACATCTCGACAGACCATATAGAAATAGGGAAATCTGTCATTCACTCATTCAGCAAACAATCGACATAATCAAAAAACTCGTGGCATGCTGGGACCAACCAGATAACAGAAACACTGCATGATCTTTGTGCTTCATTCATTTTAATAAAACAATTAAACAGACAACCATTGTTTTGCTGACTCCTGCAGATTAGTCATGGTTGAAAAATACTTTAAAACATGATTCACATTTTATTAGTACAACACCCACAATTCTAGCAACTGCATCGATTTTGCCACTCAGATCACACTCTTATGACATTCACTCTTTTTACAGAACACTCTTACAACAAACACACTTATGAGAGATACTCTTACAACACACACTCTTATGACAAATGATCTTTCACACTCTTATGACGCACACTTTTTACATGAACATACAACAAACACTCTTACAACAGACACACCTATGAGAGATGCTCTTACAACACACACTCTTATGACACATGATCTTATGACACGCGCTCTTAGGGCACACCGTCTTATGACACAAACTTACAACACATACTGATGAAACAAAAACTGAAAACACATGCTCTTACGACAAATGTTCTTATGATATATGCTCTTTTGACACATGCTCTTATGACAGTCATTCGTACAGCACATGTTTATATTGACACACCCAATTATGACACATGTTCTCACAGTCACACTGTTATGAAATATGCACATACAGCAAACACACTTACAACACTCAAACTTACAAGATATGCTCTTATGCCACACACTCCTATGCCACCAATTCTTACAACACACACTCTTATGAAGCACCATTTTATGATACATTCACTTATAGCACACACTATTATGACACATACCTTTGCGACAAACACACACTCTTGCAGCAGACATACGGCACACTGAATTATGACACATGCACTTCTCACACACTTAAAACACAGAAGTTGTACATGTAAATGAAACATATTGGAGATTTAACTGTGTAAATGTGCAAACTGTTAAACCTTTATTCACCAAACACTTACACCAAACACTATCAATCCTTACACCATACACTCTCAAGACTCACAATCCTATGACACCATGCACATTGGAACCATATTTAGGCCACCCAGTCACCTATGTAGAGAATGGGTGGATGACATGTGCTAAATTAATGGACATAGTGTACTTGATCTCAACATGTAAAATATATGAAATGTACATAACATACATGCACACTAAAATAAATATGAAAAATGACATCAAAGTCAGAACTAATTTGATGGTAATTGTCATATCTAGAGAACATGTTTACAAAATGTAACTTGCATGAAAGCATGTGAACGATGTTCCTTCAAAGACATCATGGGTAGTAAAATAAATTTGATTTGGCACATTTATGGAATGTAACCATAAAACATTTCAACATGAAGTATTCATGAATATAAATTTAAAGTAGTTGATGAATACACATAAAGAGGTTGACATTGTGACCGGCCTCTGATAAAGTTTCACAGTGTTTCTGCATTCAGACTGTTCAGCGCACACTTCCAAAAGGATGCCAAATGGAATTCACAATCAAACATTGGACTAGAAGTGGAAATTAATTTACCATTAATATATGATACTATGGGCCTCATTACGAGAATGGAGGTATTAGCTCCATGGCTGCCTCCGTTCTGGGCTCCATTACCAGGTTCCTGCAATGGGGACTTACCGGGTTACTCCGACATAGGAGGACCCGGTAATTCCTCTTTGCAGGAACTCATCCCCATTCCCATTTGAGCACCCATTGGGCTCAATGGGAATGGGGAGGGAGGTAATAACGGGCAGATTACATCTGGCCCGTTATTGCCTCCCTCTTGCCCTCGAGGGACCCGGAAACCACGCCAGGTTTAACCAGGTGTGCGATCCGGGTCCTGCGATGAGTAGCTTGTAATCGGCGCTCCTGGAATGAAGGGGGCCGGTGCTGTACTGGGAGCGCCAGCCTAATAATGAGGCCCTATATGTTCAGAAAAAAGGACAGTGTGCAAATGCTTTACTTCCTGTCAGGTAGTTTTATACTCCTGAAGGCACACTTTAAAGCCTGAAGGAGGTGTATGCAGATCACATGCAAATGCCCTGTTGACCATTCTCTATAACTTTAACTTAGTTTTCAGCACGGCACAGGAATTATATACTGTTTTCATTTCTATCTAGTTAAATCGAGTCTTTTTATGTCACGAGGCTCTTTCTGGAATGAGTAGCTCTAGATCTTCATGCTTACACTGTTTTTGTTGTGTAAGGGACTAACACAGCTACGGCCAATATCATGGTTCTTAACACAGCATATCCTTGACCAGAATTCAAAGAAGTTATTGATCAAACTGTAACACTGAGACAAATGAACTTAGTAAAACTTTGGTAAAAAGCATACTGAACTTAAAGACTGTGATGATAGAGAAGAATACTCGGTGTGTGTAATCCTACAGCTGGATCGCTTCATATTCTTTTAACGATAGTATGCATGCCCCCATGCATTTCACTCTTTTTCCGCCTTTTATATGCATACAGAAAGATAGAGAACGCAAACCTTGCAATACTACATAATAATAACAGTTCTGTGGTTAGGAGCATCATCTCGATTGTCCAGTAGGTAGACCCGCCTCTGGTGTGTTTACTTGCCCATGACAAATGTGCATCCATGTGGAAATTACGTTATAGGTTCTTAACACAAGGAGACAGCTGTCATTGTGTAAGAAACACTCAGAGCCATGTATTCTGTTTTTCATTGCGCAGAGGAAAATGAGGGCTATGTTTTTCAATATCTGCAAGAGTGGACTTCAAGCATTATCATCAACCATTTCTATTTGCCATCCAGCATATTCATCACTGAATGATCGTGTTGCTTATTATTTTGACATTGACCTTTTCTTGAGCTGAGTTTGTTTATTTGGCAATTGTATTTGACATGTTTGTTTGATTTGCTTAGTTTATGTCTAGTTATTTTTCAACTATGTCTTTACATTCTGTATTGCCTTTTGTGCTGTGATTGCCAATCACTTCTGCCTTGTGCTTGTCATGATAATGAAAGCCCTGTGCTCACCTTACTACTGAAGAGTGGGAATTATTAAGGAACGATTCCAATATCCTGTTAGTCAAGAGTTCAACGCATGATTTTGACAGTCGTTATAGGTTGGTGCTGATCTACATCTGCTGCCCACCTTGAAAGTGTTTTCGTATTGACAAATATAATCGGAACATGTATGACATTTCCAGAAGGACATCATTTACAACAATAAATAAAACACAGTGTAGTACCAACCTTGGCACAACATGTATGGCCTCCAGGAAGGAAAGGTTAATGCTGAGAGGATATGCACAGGAAAATTCAATGTGAAAGGTTTTGTCTTCCATGATGAGATTATTTTCTATTTGGACGTAGTGACCTTCAACCACATTTGAGTAGATGATATGAGTTTTGTTGACCTGCAATTACAAAAGGTTATTCATTTTCAAATGAAGATTTGAATGCTTTTTGAAACAATTTTCAAGAGATGCAGTGAGTGTTCAAAGTAATGCAACATGATGCCAGCATTTGGTCAGAATACAGAAAGAACATCAAAGCAACGGGATGAAGCAGCAGTCCAGGATTTAGTTTCCTAACAGTGTGTATGCATGTGCGTGTTTGTGTGTCTATATGTGTGAAAATGCAAACATAAGTGAAACGTGTTATAATTGATATTTCGGGATGCTCCCAAGTCCTAACTTCATTATTCACCTCTACCTTCAGTCAATACTTTGAGGATGTTCCAGAGCTCCTTAAGAGGTCCTGGGTTATGCTTTTACTGAAATAATTCCCCATTCAATCCGACAATATGAATCAGACACTGACCTGATTTTCATTGCCCCTTCATATTAACATTTAAATAGGTCACTTCTTGGTAAGAGGCATTCTGGTTTCACGCACAAACGTTGAACAGAAACGACTCTCTTTGATGTCTATATGAATACACTTCACATTTGGTGGTTGATGGATATGGTTTTTTGATGCTGCTGTATCTGCCACCTGCTATGGCTGATCAATGGGTATAGATTGGTTTCTGAGGTTAAAACCAATTGAGGAACTGCTCGAAATCTGGCTTCTCTCTTTACTTAAACTACTGTGAAACTAGTGCATCATGAATTGTATTCTGTGTGTTGTGCATTCAGGGTCCAATACTGTTGCAAAATGTTTTCACTATCTAAATTAAACGCCTTTATGACTTGATCATCAGAGATTTGGTGTCATGCCCTAATTAGGCATATGACACACAGAGGTTCTTAGGACAAAAGAGAAACCACTCAGATAATTTAAATTGCATTCTGTCTCCTTCTGAAATGATTGATGCGTGGGTGAACGAGAAAAGGCTAACACTAAAGGAGACAAAATCAAAGTGTATCCCCCTTGCTTCAGTCCATCTTAAAACAAAGGTTACATCCTTGTATGCCTATATTCTGGTGACATTGTTGACACTACCCTGCCCATAGCCCCTATGGGGGAAGCAATTATCAATGTAATGCTCTTCCACCAAATTCATCCTGTTCTAACTAAAGGCAACTGTGTCAGAATGTCCATTGAGATAACAGCAGCCACAATACATCACTGCAACATTCATTTTCTGGGTGCTAGTAAGAATTTCTTTCACAATCTTCATATTTTACAAAGGATTGTAGCGAAAATGGTAACTTGCACTCCTAGGCATGCTCACATCACCCCCACGCTGAAGAGACTGCATTGTCTGCCAGTGGAGTCCTGGGTTAATTGTAAGACTGTCAGCCTGGCTCATGAGGCTTTGGGCAGTCCTGTAGCAATCTATTCAAAGGACAGGGTGAAATGGTACGTCTCTGGATGAAAGGATGGAAGAACGCTATGGTTCAGTCCTGCTATGGTTCAGTCCTTACAGGCCGCGATTGCTGAGATCTGGAATGCTTTACTTAAGGAACTCCATGGTAGGGAACATCTCCCCAGATTTTCCATTTTAATTTAAAGACCATGTTATTCTAATAATATGCCACTTCTTGTGTTTCCTTGGTGTGCTAGTCTCATTGCTTGAAGCCCTATTTGGGAAGCTGCTCATGCTATGTAAATGAAATCTATAATAAAATGAATATACATTCAAATGGAACAATTTGCCAATACTGACATAAGTTGTTGCTTTTATGGTATGTTTTTCAAAGTGTTCAGAAAGCTGTGAAGAGATAAGTTTGCAGTCACCAGCAGACTTATTTTTCTTTTCTTTTATTGAGCATTTGTAAGGCGCTTTATACAACAGATGGGTTCAAAGCACCAAAGACTTGAGGATGTGAATCTGTATTAGTATGGGGGAGTAGTTGTTTGTTAGAAGTGATAGTAGAATTGTGTTATTTTATGTCAAGTTGAGGTCCAACAAAATGGTGTAGAGTACACGTCAGGTGCATTTAGGGATTTAGGGAGGATACAATATATGCCTAACAAATAAAATATGCTGGCTGCATACATAGTTTGAGACTTGGACAACAGTAACTGGGGAAAGCAAATGAATCCTTAACATTGGGACAAAATGCTCCAAACTTGTGATTTAATGAAATAACTTAAATCATGTGGGGTGTTAACTTCTGGGTAAAACAAAAACAACCATCCAGCAATATGTTCTTACATGATAGTCCAGGATTCAAACATATGGGGCTCATTACGAGTATGGCGGTGCAGGGAAACATTGGCGTTAACGAAATTACTGACACTATTCCGGCTCTGCCATACTAGGAGTATGGCCCTGGAGTGCTAGAAGTAAATTCTCCCACTTTCCGTAGAAAATTGGCAAAATCAGCGGATTTACCTCGTCGGTAATTCTGCCAGCTGTAATTCCACCAAAAAGGCCCATAGAGTACAATGGGCTTTCAAAAAATGGGGATTAACTCCATCACTGCCACTTGTAATATGGCAGTGTTTCCGTCGGACTAAGTGGCGTTGGCATTAATTCCATTGGATGTTATTCCAGCAGATTTACTGCCAGAATACTGCCCAACTCGTAATGAGCCCATTATAGTCATCTGGTTAATGGAATGAAAGATAGTACACGCCAAGAGTTATGTGATTAGCATAATTCTGACTGAAGGCCTGTCCATACTGTGCTGGTATACAGTTTGCTCACAGCCTTCCTCTCTATGATCACATCAATATTCTCTTTTTGATTTCCTTACCTGTAATTGGCTGCCGCAGCTGTGCGATGAACTGACAAAGTTGAAAAGGAGCCGATCATCCACCTGCGTGCCTACACAGCTAGGATCAGCTAGATGTAGATTCTCTGCTGGAATTCCACTGGCCCTGAGCATCGTTGCAGAGAATGATAGGTAGCTCTTGCTGCCCTGGCAGATGAGTTCATAATCTAAAGGAGAAGTAAATATATGAGTAGGCAGAACATGGGGATTGTCACAACGTTCGGAGAGTCTGGTTCCAATGAGTTGTACGGTCTTATATATGCTCATATTATCTGCGGATTTGCTTGGATGTCATGGATACTGCACGCCACAGCAGATTTTTGCCTCACTAAATAGGGCTAAATATGGAGCAATTTGACTGTGGCGAGGTGGTTAGGTGCCACTATGGAGGTTTCAAAGTGGCAGCAGATCACCAACAAGGGGCCGATACTCACTATGGCAGTTTCTCTTCTAATCTTCATACAGCCATTTTGGATGGTTATGATTTCACATAGGTACCAGATGCATTTCTCCAAAGAAGGTCTGAATATAATAAAGTTGTGATTGTATAAGGATGAATTGGGAAGAATTTGGGTGTCACCATGACAGTTTTTCACTGGACACAACTATTCTTTTGGGTGAGGTTCACATATATGGAGGTAGTGAATTGCTACAGGTTATTAATGGATAACCTTTGTGATGGGTATCATTGGAGTTAGGGAACCCTTGCCATGATTAGAATAAAACCACTGAAGATAAATGGTGAGATATATGTGGCAGAATATTTTGAGTCTGTTGAGTTTCTTGTTGTTTAGGATGAGTTGAGCTAGCAAGCCATCGAATGGTGGGAGGAAATGATGGGAGAAAAGCAGACACATAAGAATACTTTTTTATCAAAGTTTCCAAGAGAAAGTGACAGCAAACATATAAATGGATGAATTGATTTAGATAATTAATTTTTATTGCATGTATATTTAAGAAAATCACTGTCTTTTAAGGAGCTGCAAAGTTAAGCAATAAGAGGGGAAATGTAAACTTTCCCAGCCAGCAGTCAAGAAGACACTGAGGAAACCCGTTAGAGGCAGATAACCAAATGATGACAGATTGTGTAAGATTTGAAAATAAAGGCTACAACAAACACAACAAAGACAAAAATATGCCAATACCCTAAAGATATTTGTTGGAATTGATCAATTGGGCGAGTAGTAAAAGGGATGTCGAGGGTAACATAAATCACAGGCAAAAAACTCCATGACTAAACATAAATATCATGAAACTAAGATCCTAAGGCTAGTATTAATATAGCTGTCATTGGCAGGAAGCATAGGGTGGAATCAGGGGGATTTTCCACTAGCAAATGGAGATCAAGTCTTGCTTGAAACATCTCCACTAATTGGATGGTTTTGATGGGTGGGAGGAAAGCATTCCAGTGGGAAAGGACAGGAAAGGAGAAAGCGCAAAAGTGAGTGAATGGAAAGAGTGATTTGTGGGTTTTTATGCTGCAGAGTCTACAGATGACAGTACATAAAATGTGGTATATTGGGGGACAGACCATGGATGGATTTCAACACGAGTAGCAGGGATGCAGAAAAAGCGACTTTGTATGGTAAGCCATGTAGTTTGGAAACTGTGTGAAGAGGTCAGGTATTATTTGGGAAGGTTGAAGAGGGCCTGTGTTTCAAAGAGGAACGGTTTGTTGATGGAAGGAAAGGTATGGAGAGGAGACCAAGAAATTGGTTTGCACAGCAGTCATCTTGTTGAGTAATACAGTAGGCAGTGATTTAGGTTAGCGCTGAGAGTTATCAGTTAAGAGCAGATGTTCCTAATGTATAAGATGTTGATTCTGGCTGCACTGGCAGTGGCCATGATGAATTTGAAGGTCAAAGTCAAGGAGAGTCATAGAATGCAAGCTATGGTTGAGGGGCATGAACTGGGAGAGATGGGGCGTGGCATTGGAAGCAGGCAAAAAATACCCTCCATGCTTGCGGAGTTGGACTTGAGACAGCATATGGTCATCGAGTTGTAGATGGTGATATGGCAATTGGTTAAACATTGCGTGACTGCAACCGCATGAAAGGGTGCCTGGGTGAAGGGGCTTGAGTTCCATGTGATGGAGAAATAATGGCCAGAGTGGTGGGAGGAAACCCAGTAAAGTGGTGATTTTCAATTAAGGAGGGAGCGGGTTTGGAGTAGGGAGGGATCCGTAACTTAAAGGTTGGAGGCAGGTAAGGAAAAGGAGGATGATGAGAGTGGTGAGCACTGATTAAGAAGATGGAGACATGGGTGGGATTGTTCGAACCAAAATCCAGATTGAAAGGGGTCACTGTGTGAGTGACTCTTAGTATATTGTACCATCTGGTTTAAAATAATCCTCATAACGATTTTAGAGAGGTGGAGTGGGAGAGAGATAAGGCGTGGAAGAGGTAAGACTGTGGCTTATTGAGATTGTGGCTGTGGCTTATTGAAATTGTGGCTGTGGCTTATTGCAAGTGTGACTGTGGCTTATTGAGATTGTTTGATAATCACCATACAGGTCCAGGTGGTCTGGGCTCTCATATCTGGTGCATGCATATTCTCCTTTATCTTCTCCGCACCATTCATTATCCGAGCAAGCTAGGATGTCACACGAGGTCATCTCACCTTTAGAAAAAATGAAAACATTACTTTGTTACCTCACATTTTAACATTTACTCCATAAAATGTATGGACAGCAGGAAGTCCACTAACAACACTTGCCCCTGCTGATCACCTTTGCAAAGATCATACAAGAGCGGATTTGTTGCCTAATATGAATCAGAAGGTTGCTTTGTCAGGTGGAGCATTGAAGTGATGTTTATACTTCATAATGTTTCCATTTTGCACACTATATTTTCTGTTGCACTAGCAAAGATGTGCTCAGATAATGAGGATTCTAGGAAATCAGTAGGATACGGGTTTCTTGAAACTGCTGCGGATTTCCCAATGAAACAGCTCAGAAAATCTAAATACACTTAACTGCATCCTGGGTATCTCGAATAGTGGCTCATTTTTACTCTGATCAAGAAAATTAGTTATATTTACGTAATGGGTGCCGCTTTTTGCACATACCTTGGCAGTGCACAGGGTGTGTGCATCCTAGATACATCACCTCTACAGTTGGTGCACGCACACAGGGCCTTATTGCCCTTGCTCATGCTTTCCGCGTATAACACATGCGCATAAGCAATACGATTGCACATGCCCATAGGAAAATGAGAGAACACACTCTTCAGAATGTCTGTCTGCAGCAGCAGAGGGCATGGCTTCAAAATGACAAATAGTGCCTTCAGGTGTCTTCTGTAATGTCAACGTGAACCTTCAGCAAACCAAATACCACAGTGCACCATTTTCACATGGGGCACACATTTCAACAGTGAGGTCTTATAAGTGGTGTATACATGGTTAAATGTCAATATGTATTTGCCACATTATACATAAAAACATATCACACAACAGAGACGGTTGATTCTTTCTTTCATACTTTTCAGCTCACAAGGTTCCTGGATCAGTACATGTACTTACAGGAATAGCCCTCAGGGAGCCAAGGTGGGATGGTCACTCCATGGGTTTTGCAGACTTGTTCATAGGAGCCAATGGCAGAATATACCATCACTTCGTCTGTTCCATAGAGGGTGAGATCATGCAGGCAGGCAACGTGGAAGGGTTCAGGGTCCTCATACCAGTGACAATGCACAAAGGGCCCAGTGTGATTTGTAATAATGGCACAAATGCGTTTTACTTCTTGTCTAGCACCATCGGGAAACCAGGTTGTTGGCTGGAGCTCATCTTTGCATCTGCAGTTACAATAAAAATGGGAATATGGGAGAGATAGGGTGGGATTAAAACATATTATTATCTTATTGCTGGAATAATTGCATACTTGTGTTAGTTTGGGCTGAGAGAAAGAACTCTTAAGTAAAGAGTAGCTAAAGATGATCTAATAAACCAAAACTAAGTCAAACATATTGTATGAACCAATGATTGGAAAATACAAGTAATTAATACTAGTGAATAAAAAGCTATTGACAGAAGTGTTAATGGCTGGATATAGAATGATGTATCCCCCATTACACACAAGAGAGTTGTACAATATTCAAAAAAGGATATGTTGAGGTGTTTTATTCCCACTTTGCAGGTTTACTTTAAAATCTGGGAATGTCAATACATTGGACTGTTGGGTTGGTTAAACTAGATCCTTAATGGAGGAATATGACATTGAATACCACACACACATTTGAATTACCAGGAAGTTATCCATATATCTGCTAATTATGCTTGATATTTAAGACTGTGTTAATGTGCAGAAAGAAGAACTGAAATCTATTGTGAGGATGGACATGTGATGTCTTTTGTTTTGGTACATAGTATTTATGTGTTTGCGAACATCGTCACAAATTGTGGTATGTTGCTTGATGCGTTCATAATGTTCTTTGATTTATGTTCTGTAGTCAACATTTTTACCATATTTTACATTTATATTTGAAAGCATTCGACTAATGCATGCCTATAAAAAATGCTAATTAATTAATTAATTAATTAATGCGGCCAAGACCAAATAATCCACCCCTTGGTACACCCCTGAGCTTTGTTTGAACAAAAGCTCCATCAGAGCACTAGAGAAAAACGGTGGTGCAAAAACTCTATCCCTGTAGATTTCACCAACCACTTATCCCGTCCGGGTGAACCATAGTATTTTGATTAACAAGGCCAAAGCTGCTTACTACTCCACCACTATTGTTGGAGTCTCTAACATGAGTAAAGCCCTCTTTGAAGTAGTAAAACATTGTTCCAAACCCTACCGGGTGGTGCAAGCAACTCAGTAAAAATGTAACAGAATGAACAAATATTTTTTTGAAAAATAGACAAAAATTCAACATCTCATCAAGTCCGCCTCCCATAGTGTTTGCCCACCTTGTAATCCTGCAATGGAACTGCCCCTCTGGACTGAACTATCTGATCTCTCTACCTCAGACCTCCTAAAAACAATTGCCCTCTCAAACCTACTCTGATATTTTCATCCAAGCCTCGTTCATTAAACAATTGATTTGCCCAGGGCCCAATGCACTACTCAGCATCATTAATGCCTCCCTCAAAGAAAGTTAATTCCCAGACACTCTCAAGACTGGTCTCATATGACCTCTTTTGAGAAAAATGACCCTAGATCCAGATGACCTCCCCAACTAACAGCCCATTATGAACTTCCCATTTATTGGCAAAATGTTGGGAAAAGTAGTCGCTAAACAAGTACTCACCAGAACCAATCAAATACACATCCTGAATGACTACCAGTCTGGGTTCTGCCCCAAGTGTAGCATCAAAACTGCCACCAACCAGATGGTGGATGATGCACTCCAAATCATGGATAAGGACAGCAAATGCCTCCTTGTACTTATTGACCTCTGAGCTGCATTTAACGCTGTCGTACACTGCATCCTCGTATACTTCCTCATCGGCATGATGGGTTTCTCTGGCACTGTCCTGAATTGGTTTATCTCCTACCTCTCGGTCATACACCAGGCTGTCCAGATGAACATGTTGCATGATAACTGACTCCCAGTTGTCTGTGGAGTCCCCCAGGCTCCATCCTCTCACTAATCCTTTTTAACCTTTACATGGAGCCTTTGGGTACAGTCTTCCAAAAGACAGATATAGCCATCTATCAATACACAGATGATAGTTGTACATGAGAGTAAAATGAGCACAGGACTCTGTGATTAGCTAGCTTTCATCCACTCTTGGGTGTCGGTTATCTACCTCAAATTTTACCCATCCAAGACTAAATGTTTCCACATCGGCTCCCTGTTAACAACAACTTGTCCAACAATGGCTTGTTAGAAGGATTTAGTTCTCAATTCTCGGATTCTGCAAAATCCTTCGGCTTAAGCATTAACAGTAGCCTGCCCTTCTTTAAAAACATAGCTAAGAAGGCCCAAACAGCCTGGCTCCAAATCGCCACGCAGTGCAAAATCAAACCCTTCATCCCAATGCAGGACTTCCGGATCATATTGCAGGCCCTTGAGGTCTTGCACATTAATGTGGGAAATGCCCTCCTGAAAGGGCTCCCAGCAGCTCACTGGGCTCCCCTAAAAGCTGTCCACCACAATGTAGCATGTCTCCTGACAGGTGCACGGAAATGTGACCGAATCATTCCTATCCTATGCAAACTATCCATGTCAGGATACTGTTCAACACTGCATGTATCATCTAGAAGGCGGTCACAAGCAGCGTACCAGCAGCTAAGCTCTGCATATCTGGTGGCATACCCTCTTTGCTCAAGAATCTACCAATTGGCTTGATTCACAATCTGCAAAGAGAGGACTGGCACACAGTCCTTCTCTTGACACGCACCCACTCTCTGGAACTCAATCTTCAGTATTGAATCGAAATGCCCCCACAACTCTCCAATTGTGCAAATCTCTTAAAACATGGGCTAATCCCATTAGATTTAAGCAATAAAATAAAAATGATGTAAGTAAAATAAAATAAAATAAAATAAAGATGAATACCCTTGTAAAGGTGTGATGCCTCTGTTATGAACATTCATGCAAGTTAATATATGCAATGCCACATAATAAATATTCACTCGATTTTCTGTCACTCCATCTGTCACTCCAGTATTTTGTTTCAACTTGTCTCTCCAGTACATGCTTTAGCCCTCATGAAACAAGGAAAGAAGCTTTCCCAATCACCAAACATGTGTGTTATACGGGTTTGTACTGAACATATGTATATATATGTGTATATTGTTCATTACTGTAGTATAATAGTAAAATGATCTGTCAACAATTTCATAGGAACTGATATGTCTCTTTGGAAAAGTCTCTATGTAGTTGTCACAATAGTTACTCATCAATCATAATTAATACTAATGTATATAAGAGAATTGCATGTTTGCCCCTGTTCTACACCTTTTTGATAATAGAGTATGCATAGATAATAGATTTTTTATTCAGCCAGTCGTCTATAGCCTACTAGATCGCTAGACGGTAAGTGATGGGTAGATGCTTTTCTTTTTCAGTTCTTACCCTGGACTGCTTGAATCTGATTTCCAGGTGTTTCCAAATTCTTGATCATTACTGGCTTTGGTTCCATCAGGAATCACCTTATCATCATCAGGGCTCCCGTTGAGGTTTCCGCACATCCCTGTGAGTTGGTTCTTGTACTCGGGGCCAGCTCTGATGAGAAGCGTACTGACCCCATCGTATTGTACTTCCATATTCTTCATTGACTTAACCAGAATGCTTCTGCCTTCATAGCTGATAGTGGCTAGCGATCCCACAATGGCAGGCACGTGAGTGATAACCCCATCCACCTATGAAGTAAGATAAGGTTATGGATGCTGATATGACTCTGTGTGTCAGCAATATTATTTATTTCAGCTGTATACAACTGCTGCAACTGGGCAAAAAGAACATAAACCAGCTTTCCCAATTTCTCAAAGGTCATGTACTGTTGAAAAGTGTGGCATTTTATTTACCAGGTGTGGAACTATTCGAGGAAATATCATTGAATATATCCAACTAGCAAAATGTACCCGTACTCCGCACAGGTTCTGTAGAGATGCAAACGTTTTTGTAGGTCACTGTTTTGAGTCGAGTATCGCATGATGTGAATTCCACCCTGAACTGAACTGAGAATGGGTGCATGTGGCTGCCTTACATACCCCAGACCAGATGTGGAGGGGAGGTGAGAGTTGTCATGCTGCAGCATAGTAGGACCCACTGTGCGCTCTGCCCTTCAGTCGCCTCACCATGGTGCAGTGCTCTGTTTTGTGGTGCTTTGCTGTGCAAATATCTCAGAAACTGTGCATTATAGGGCATTGACAAGTGGCTGTTAAGGTCCTTAAGTTTTGTTTCTCGCGTCGAGACACTTCGCTCTGTCCAGTCCTTCTGCGACCACATTGATGTTTCGCCAATTTCAGGCAACGGTGAAATTGGGGAAAGGGTGGGGTGTGAAAATGTCAAGTAACCAGTAATGTCTGGAGGGTCCTAATAGGTCACTATGCACAATTTGGTGCAGATTGGTCGAACAGTGTAGAATTGTATAAGGATCAAACAAACCTATTTTCAGCCATAAAAATATATGTATTGATAGATGATGTACGCTGTACCGACTCTAAGTGGTGGAGGAAGATATTCCTTGTAAATACACCTAGTGATGCAAAGAGGCATTTTCAGGGCAGGCAGTCAGTCTTCTTCAGTCGGCAATGAAAACCCACTAAGCAATAGGCCACTTTGGAACATTGTTGTAGGCACTTGCAAAAATCAAAGAGAGTTATGCCATTATGTGAGGGTTATACAGTATGCAGTTCTGCTGCACCAAAAATAACATAAGAGAACTTGGTTAAAAACTAAACATTGTACACATATTCCATATTTTCAATGCATATGTATTGTGTTTGTTTAGTGCCTTCACCCATATCTAAGTGAGAATGTTGACAGGAAACCAGTGTTAGCAATAAGATAAATAGATGTTTGCTTTACGTAAAACAGGAAGTTCAGAAAATCAAATGGCCTCTGTTGATTCTGACTTTAGTGGGTTATTTGTTCCAATGTGCAAATCCTTCAATGCCAAGATACATTGCTTTAGATTGACTGGAAGGTCAGGGTCTAACTATGACTTTGGGGATGCAGTAATTTGGTGCTGCAACCTGGATGATTTTAGGAACCCGAGTCTAGTTTCTAGAAATGGAAACTGGCTAGGCAGCAGCATAGGTAGATCATTTGTATACAAGTAATAACATTCTCATTTGGTTATTTTGTTTGCAACTTAAGCATGGTAATATGTGGGTGTGAACTGCTGTGGCATGAAACCTGAGGTTTACCAATGCAACTTCTACTCTCATGTTTTTTAGGTTTTGTACGTATTATTAACGTTGGATTGAAACGTTGAAGTATTAAGAATTTATGACAGGGTCTTTGATTGTGATATCTTAACCTGGATAATTCTGCCAGTCCCAATACTATTAATGATTCAGAAGAGAAGACAGATGGATTGGGGCCTAACATGAAGTTGCCACTACTTATGTCTTGATGGCAAAAGACATGGGGCAGAGAAGCAAACTAACGCTGGCAGGTTCCAAGAGAAGTGTCTGATGGGCAGGACACATTATTTTTGGTATTTATTAACGATATAATATGTTTGAATATATTCCATAATTTCAAACAGTGAACTGGACAGTAAAGTAGACAGATGCCTTACAAAAGAAATATCATGCACTGAATATTTTTTGTTTTCGTCTAGGTGTGGTGGTGTAGGAGAGAATGAGGCAGCAGAAAAGAGACAGTCTAGAGCATATCAGACTAGAGGAATATTCGGTACCGATATTGGCCGGGCAGTTAGACAGCACACACACTGAAAATCACCTGAACATGTCTGTTTTGCCCCACAATGATATGGGTACTGAATCCATTCTGAGTCAACCAGATGTCCACTCGAGATACAAAGGAGACGTGACGATTGCCCCGGTGCCTGTTCTCTGCTATGACACGGAATGAGAAGTCTGAGGACCAGCTAGACGTCTTAGAGATCTCATAGGTGCAGGCACCCTGGAACGTGGTAACGGCTCCATCAAAGGTGAAGTAGTGCGGATCCCCGGTCACGGTGCAGATACTCAAGTTATTCTGGCAGCCCAGCCTTCCGTTCTTCAATGCGCACTGTTGATCGGCAGAACACTTGGTGCTACCGCACTGGAAGTTTCCGGGGGAGCTGCAGATGCATTTCTGTGTACAGCCATCGAGCCAGGCCCGCTCTCCCACCTGGAGTAGAGAATGAGATACGGAAGATTTAATTCCACGGGCAATTTGCATAACGCAAACAAAACAACAGTTGGAAGTGACGATCTTTGAAGCATGAAACAGCGCTATTGTTTGTATGTATTCATGAATATTCAATACAGAAAAAACATGATCATATTATTATTGTTTTATGTCAACTTTATTCATCGCTCGGAATACCATGAAATGATATGGGAACACATTTTAGACACAATGGGCCTCATTACGAGTCTGGCGGTAAACGTGCCAGACTCATATTACCATTCCGCCTCAGTGATTGCCGGAATCATCGGGCATTACAACCCCGGTGACCCGGTAATTCCCGAGGCGGAATTCTGTTAATCCCCATTCCCATGAAGTCCTCTAGGACTCCATGGGAATGGGGAGGTGCAAACACTGGCACCATGCTGCAATGGTGCCGGTGTTTCCATGTCCGCCTGCAGGCAAGTGGTGTTAAACCCGCCAGGTCAAACCCACCAAATTTACCACCACCGTTCTTTCCGGACCGGCTGACTCGTAATGAAGGCCAATGTGTATGTGTGCTGTAGAACTGAAGTGACCAAGCTCACCCTGCCACTAGCATGTTCTGTTTCAGCTACCTGCAAATTGCATAGTACAGAAATATGTCATGTTGTAATTTGCCACACTCTGTGGACATTCAAGATATTGCCCTAGGGTTTTTTTTTTCTAGTGAAATATTTTTACTGGGATGAAATAACAATAAACAGTGAGGCTCAATATTCAATATTCATTAATGACGGTGTCACACATAAATAGGTAATTATGTTAGGAAACAGGTCATTCAATCGCTCCCTGCTTTTCTTCTCGGCTCTACATCTTTGGTTAGGGGAGACTGCAGCTCTATGATGGCAACTGCAACCCTGCATAGATGATAGGTAGCCTCGACTGGATCTTTGTCGAGTCTGTGGCAAAGGTGAGAAGTAATGGTTGAGTTCACGTTGCCGTTTCACCTCCTGCATGGTTGGAAGTCCATCACCTTCCCATCCCGCAACGACTTCCAACCAAGAGTCATTGGCTACTACCTCCCAGCTTTTCGGGTCCATATTTCGTTATTTCCTCCTAGTGTTTAAAGGAGGCAGAGCATCGGCCCCAATAGTTGCGTGATGTTTACCACTGAGCGCGGTCACACGCCACGGCTTCGCGTTTTAGTTTTCAGTGAAGCAGCTCAGCACCATTGCAATTGCTTTCGCAACACGTGCTGCTCCCTGTCTATCTCTTTATCATGTCTTGTTTAGAAAGCATGTGTGCTAAACTAATATATCATACGGATATACTTTTTAGTAGATATTTATTGTGCATTGTTTAAAGTGCCACATCTACTGACTAGAATGTACATTAATATATACCGAGTATTTTAAGAACATTCACGGGTGAGTACCTACATTTGAGAGCTTGTACCATTCATAAAGTCCCAAAAATCACTGTTTACTTCTTTGGTGATTTTACCCACTCAGATCAAGATCATAAAAACGGAGGCAAGATAAAAGTCAGGTGGTGTCCAGAAAACCTTTAACACACTTCACAAAGAGGAACACTTGAGTATCCGCTCACCTTATAATACTGTCCCTCATGCTCACAGCCGCACTCATCAGACTTGACACATGTGTCCCCACTTCTTAAGTATCCCGGGTCACAGAAGCATCCTTCCGAGCAGGCGGGCGCACACTCCGGCTGCACCCAGGAGGCAGCGCAGGAGTCCTGGCATTTCTCTCCACTGCAGAGTTCATAGTGACTGTTCGTTGGGCACTGGATGGCTGTGGGATGCAAAAGTAATTAGCACATGATTGTGGATGTGGGGGGACATACAATATGTACTGCACTAGGGTCATTTCATTTAATGAACCGACACAAGTGGATTCCTAAGTAGTCTATATGTTGCGGCTGGGCTGTTGCACACAATAAAATATATCAAACAATCCAAAATGGATGTGGTGACATGCCTGCCAGCCTCACTGTAGGACTCCCAGTCATTACTCTTTGGCATCATGGCATCCCATGGCCACTAGCACTGGTTTAGGACGATTTTCCCGAAAACAAATGGTTGCAATCAGCATTTGTTCTAAAAATACTACCACCAAAGGTTCAAACAACAAAATTTCGAACCTTTGGTGGTAGCATTGTAAAAAAAAAAAAAAGAAAACAGGGACTGCGGGGGTGTCCTCCACATCGCCCTGCTCACTATACTTCATGGTATAGTTGTGGGGGTCACCCCCTCAGCCTTCTGTTAAAAAAAAAAAGAAACGGGGACTGCCGGGGTGTCCTCTGCATTCTGCATCGCCCCGCTCACTACACTTTATGGTATAGTGAGCAGGGGCTGCGGGGGACACCGTTAAAAAAGAAAAGAAAAAGGACCCTGCAGCGCCGGTTCCCGATCACGTAAGTGAAAGGGAACTGGCGCTGTAGGGAACCAGCGTGAAAATTAAAGTAAGTTGGGTTTGTTTATGTTGGGGGTGTGGGTGGAGGTGTGCTGAGGGTGTGGGGGGTGTGTTTTGGGTGTGTTGTGGGTGTGTTGTGTGTGTGTGTGTGTTTGGGTGTGAGAATGTATGTGTGTTCGCATGAGAAAGGTGCAAACTTTTGGTAGTTCGCACCTTTCTCATGGGAACGATTTGCCCGCGGTACTTTCAGCCGCGGGCAAATCACTTGGATTCCGATCACTTGCTTCCTTTCTCTATCCATAGCTTTTCTGTGTGTTTTATTTTCATACTTTTACATTTCAGCTCATTTAGAGTATTTCTGAGTAAAAGAGACGTGGACAGGTTAACCGGTGACATGCAGAATAAGAAGAAACGAAGAATCAAAGTATTAAAGAGATGAAGGGAGGAAACAGGTTTGGAATGCTGACTTTGGAAAATGCATCCAGTGTAATGTTTCTCTAATTCTGAATAAGCAAGGAAGGATGCCAACACCACCCTGAATGTGATATTTTCAATGTTTGATCTGTCAAACGAATCTTAGTATTTGTATAAACACGTGCTGAATCCACTGGTTTTCTCCACTACTATCTTTTAGTGGCCCATGCCCTGATCAGCATTTAACAAATGACTTCTTGCCCTGCCCAAGTCGTGCAGATTTCCTGGAGGCCACCGAGGATAGCAACGAGGAGCATATGCTAGAGAGAGTTTTGAGGCATCCCTCCTCCTGCCAACCAGCATAATAAGGATGGCAACATGGATGACTGTGGCCTTCAAATTTCAAGTAGCCCTTTCTCTGAACCAAACGTTCTTGCCATTCGAAAACCCTTAAGTAGCCTATTGTAACTGAGTGGAGTTTCCAGACTGCCCCTTCCCCTCATCACTAAGCTCACAGATGGTTGTTTTGTTGTTCATAGGATGCAAAGTATCTATTTGAGAGAGGGAAAGAGGAATTCATGCAATGTGTGCTACTGAAATGAGACCTGCCTGCAAGAGGCCAGTGGTCATAGTGCAAGTTTGGGGGCTGTTTTACCTTGTACACCTTCTCCTCCTTTCACTGTCTAACCAACTTCCCTCTAATATTTCCCACCACATTACACTTCGTACACATTCCCCAACAGACGGCCATCACAGCCCTGCCATTAGTACATCAACACTAATTGAACCATGACAAAGCTCTGCTCTTTAGCCCTATCATACTCTCCAATATCAGGGGCTAACCAGACTCAAAGCGCTGTATTCTATCACATCTCAGGCTCTTACCTATGAATAACATACTCCCAAGTTTCTCTGACAAACCCCATAGAAAGCACATAGGCACAAAAGAACCAAGTACGCCCAACTTGCACCCATCAGTACCACAGGTTCTGCCTCTCCCACTGTCCCACTAATGACCCAACCTCCTTTTTCCTTACACTGCGAGTCCACCAATAGTGTCAGAAGGGTGGTAAACAAGAATGCTTACACTACATCAGAATATATTGATTAACATTTCTCTTTTTTAAAACAACTTTATTTATAGTATACACCCAGTCATCAGTGCTATAGACGTTTCCAATGTATATTAAGACATTAACAAGCATAGTACATATAACGTTCATGTGTCGGTACAAGATCTAGGTCAGACTCATAATGTAGGTCACTGACGGTAACAATAAACTCACAATTCACCGGGGAACCCAACCAGTTCCATCCCCACCCAGATACCCCCAAGCCATGAAAACAGAAGAAACAGAAAAAGAAAAAAAGGGGAGGGCAAGGCGTGAGGGGAGCAGAATCAGCCTCACAACAACTCGAATCGTGCCATGCGCCTCTGCCTACATACCCGTAATGGGTATGACTCTGAATATTTGACAAATGGGAGCCAGTCATTGACATAGCTTGTACATCGATTAGAGATACTTGTCAGTATTTTCTCAGCCACCATTATGTCCCATATTTTTTGTCACTGCATCTGTAGCATTGGACGCTCCATCCCTTGCAATTATTGGCTAGTGTGATTCTGGTTACAACCAGTAGGTGTGTAATCAGACCTGCGTGGTGTCCCAACCTAGCGTACGTCCCCACATCTGTATCCCCTAAAAGCACCACCCATGGATCCAGGGGTAGCTGCGCTCAAGTAAGAGCCTTGATGTGGGACAGTCCTCTTTCCAAAATACAGGGGAGTCTGGGCAGGACCACCACATATAGAGCATTGTACCTGAACCGGAGGCATCCTCTCCAACAAGTAGGGCCAATCATAGGCTTCATTTTGTCTAATCTACACGGAGTTCGGTACTACCTATAGCACAACTTAAACACACATTCTTATTGGTGATACATCGGGTGGATGTGTGCATGGGGGTCTAAGTTCGGACCCAGATTTCTTATGGAACACCCCAGGTGTTCCTCCCATTTGGCCATATACAACAGTTTTTCTGGCAGGTCGACCCGCTCCAACAGCTTATAGAGGGTGGAGACCTTAGCCTTCATTTGCCCCACTTATAACATAAGTTCCAGGGCATTAAGAGGTCTGGTACCTCTAGCCTGGATCCTGGGGATGGTCACCCAATGCCTGAGCTGTGTATATATATTGGAAATTGTCCCTTTCACTCAGATTGAAATTCATTTTGGAATCCAAGAAAGGCCGCGGTTGCCCCCTTGATGGAGCTGCGCAAGTGTCTCCGCTCCCCCAGGTTCTCTGTTCAAAATTCCCCCTTTCATCATACCTGGTTGAAACTCAGGGTTGTGGAAAATCGGGGAATGTGGGCCAATACTCACAGGTGTGGCCAAAGTCTCATAGTAGTGCATTGTATTGAGGGTCTACTGCAGCAATGAAGGCACCGCCCTGAGCGCCGTGGCATAAATGGACAGGAGGCGAGGCAGAAGAAGATTAGAGGAAGCACGCTCTATTTTATCCCACTTTGCAGAAGGACCCGAAAGCCCCATTTGAAAATGTATGCAATTTGTGGTGCTAAATTATATCTATACAGATGTTGTACCCCCAATACCTCTCTGTTTTGACCTGCACAGACGTAATTTCCTCGAGATTGTGGCCTTTTTTCCTCCTCACATGAAGAAAAACAACTTATTCTGAAGACCTTGCAAGGTGGACTTGTTGATCCTCATCCAAATTGACATACAGTAGTATGGGAATCTAGGCACCAGATTCATTGTTAGCACAGTGATTCTCCCAATCCAGGAGATCTCCCGTGTCCCCACCTTAACAGTTCAATTATTTTTTATGTTTCATAGTTTTACTTCGATCATAAATGAATCCTATCCTATTAAGATATTATGGGGCTGATTCATGGAATAATTTGTGCTGATAAATTTGCGCTGATAAACAGGGATTTGTGCGCCAAAATCAGAATGGCGCACAAATCCCGTTTTTCGGCGCAAATAATTCCATGAATGAACCCCTATGTGTTTTCCCCACAAGAAAATTACTTTGTCGCCACTCGGCTCATTTTTGCCACAAAAATAAATATTATTTTTACCTAGAATTATACGTTTTGTGAAACTTGAGAAACTTTGGGAATCAAGACAATACATTCAACCAATATATAATTGTAGATCTTCAGTGAAAACCAATTAGTCAGCCCAATTATGGAACACAGCATCTTTGATGATTATGGATCACTGCGATTGTGAAGGATGTGACAACATTTAGGTTAGTTGTTAAAAAATGGAGCAAAGAAGATAATAGTCTACTTCAATCTTGACCTACAGCACCTATGGACCTTTGAACACAGGTCAGCAAATGTTGCCCATTGCTAAATGTTTGCAACATGACCAGATATGAATGTCCAATCATGTTAGAGATGAAGATAGGTCATGTGCCAAGGATAGGTTCATGCAGGAAGAATGTCCGCCAGGAAAATCACACGTCAAGAACAGATATCTAACTTCCAGCGGTATTGCACCCTACAGTGTGTGTGTGTAACTGACAGCTAAAGAGATTTGGGCAAGTGTGTCATGGAGATATCAACTTGATGATAACGTAAGGCATAATCCAATGAGCAAAGTTGGGTATCACTGACAATAGGATCATTAATTGAGTAAATCCAGTGACAGGTGTGTTTAGCAGTAGGAATGTTCTATTATTTGACTGAATGATATCAAATGATCGAATTGCATGCAAAGACTGGCACATCTATACAAAAATATAAACTTTGGAGAAGTGAGATTTCTACATTATAAATGAGGAAAATCCTTTAAAAAACAATCTTAGAGAGTAGCCCATTAATAGCTGAATCGCTGATAAGTCTGGCTGATTAGTATTAATGCTGATTTGGGCCATGCATTTACCATGCTGTTAGCATGGCAACATTTGAAGTAAATATAATAACACATTGTATACAGTAAACCACTTGTGTTCTATAGCTACAAACACTGAATGATTGCTGTAGTAATTAACGGTAAAATATGAAATATATATATGTCAAATTAAACGCAGATGGCAACTGCAGTCATCATTAGTTGATGCAAGTAAAGCAAAAACTCTTACCACAAAAGGTGCTGTTTCTCCAGCTTCGAAGGGTCACCCCAAGTGATTGGCAAACTGCCACGTAGGTCTGAACGGCGTGGCACAAAACCTCTTCTTTTCCTCCTGCAAGTCCAACATCATAAACACAGTCCAAGAAGTGAGCACTTGGATCCACGTGTGGGTGGCAGGCAGAAAAGGGTCCGTTGGGATCTTGAATGATCTTGCAGGAGGAATTATTCCGCACCGTTTCATTCATTTTGACAACAGGACAGTTGTCGGAGCATCCATGATCACAGCTGGTGCTGCCATCGGAAACCCAGCTACTCCCAAAAAGAAAGGCACTATCCACAACCTCACCATCTCGGGTGGTGAAATCATCAGAAGCTACACGATTGAAGTTCCCGCACAGGCCACGGGTTTGACCTTGGTACCGGGCAGGCAGGGCGATGAAGAGGCTAGATACCATGTCATAGTTTACAGTGAGGCCAAAATCAGTTTTCACCACTGCATACGGTCCCTTTCTGTAGACCACAACTCGTCCTTGTTGAAGCCTCACTGGTAGATTCATATTTACTCCATTGACCTGTCAAAGTCATAATGTAAAACATAGACATTTTTCAGAGAGAATTATTTTCTTTTTGTGAGTTATACAGGGGTATACAAATCTCCATATCGAGATGTTTACATATAAACATCCGTCAGAGCTTTAAATGATACATTTTCAAATCTTGAAGGACTAAAGAATTTGCACATATTAGAAATTGAATACAAATTATTACATGGATTTAAGATGTATAAAATTATAATCAGCTCTAACGAGTGGCCACCAAGAGGAATAGTTGCAACAAGCAGCTGAAAAAAGTATGCAATTAGTGCTGAGAGGCAGGGTACGGAATATCACTTCAGGGGGTAGAGGAAGAGAGACCAACTCAGAAAAAAATAGTTCCACAATGAATTCTGTTTCCTGGGCGGTGTGCACTAACCAATATGAATTCCTCAGTCAAGGACAATAATCACCAACAGCATTCTGGTGCTCTCAGCCTCCTGAGTGTCTTTCCACACTTCCTACATGCTTGCTTCTCTTCCCGGTGCACCAGCATTGGTGGTGGCTTGAAGCCTCTTCAGGGGCTTTCCACACTTCCTCAATGCTTGGCTCTCTTCCCGGTGCACCAGCATTGGTGGTGGCTTGGAGTCTCTTCAGGGGCTTTCCACACTTCCTGCACGCTTGCCTCTCTTCCCGGTGCACCAGCATTGGTGGTGGCTTGGAGCCTCTTCAGGGGCTTTCCACACTTCCTGCATGCTTGGCTCTCTTCCCGGTGCACCAGCATTGGTGGTGGCTTGGAGCCTCTTCAGGGGCTTTCCACACTTCCTGCATGCTTGGCTCTCTTCCTCGTGCACCAGCATTGGTGGTGGCTTGGAGACTCTTCAGGGGCTTTCCACACTTCCTGCATGCTTGGCTCTCTTCCTGGTGCACCAGCATTGGTGGTGGCTTGGAGTCTCTTCAGGGGCTTTCCACACTTCTTGCATGCTTGCCTCTCTTCCTGGTGCACCAGCATTGGTGGTGGCTTGGAGCCTCTTCAGGGGCTTTCCACACTTCCTGCATGCTTGCCTCTCTTCCCGGTGCACCAGCATTGGTGGTGGCTTGCAGTCTCTTCAGGGGCTTTCCACACTTCCTGCATGCCTGCCTCTCTTCCCGGTGCACCAGCATTGGTGGTGGCTTGGAGCCTCTTCAGGGGCTTCCCACACTTCCTGCATGCTTGGCTCTCTTGCTGGTGCACCAGCATTGGTGGTGGCTTGGAGTCTCTTCAGGGGCTTTCCACACTTCCTGCATGCTTGGCTCTCTTCCCGGTGCACCAGCATTGGTGGTGGCTTGGAGTCTCTTCAGGGGCTTTCCACACTTCCTGCACGCTTGCCTCTCTTCCCGGTGCACCAGCATTGGTGGTGGCTTGGAGCCTCTTCAGGGGCTTTCCACACTTCCTGCATGCTTCGCTCTCTTCCCGGTGCACCAACATTGGTGGTGGTCGTGCATAGCTCTCTTCCCGGTGCACCAGCATTGAGCTCACTTTGTTGTATTTGTATTAATTGTTATTGCGGCTCTACAACCAAAAGGCATCAACCATGGCCGAAGAGGAAAATAACTAATAACGACGGCTTTCTTAATTTATTATCAACAATGGAATAGTTTATTTGTATATCAGATGTCTTCTGGAAGACAGTTCAGATCTTTTCCAATCAAAACAGAGAACAATAGACCTTGAGCCCTAGACCGCAGACATCACAGGGTCACTATGGTAAACCCAGCTCTAGCTACTTGGGGATAATTGAAAGTATGATGTGGTGAAATAGCTTTCATATATGAAGAAGCTGCTGCAGGGAAAGTTGTGCAACACATTTTTATTGTGATTTAGTTTACAATAAAACCTTTTCACAAAATACATCCTTCATGTGATCAAACATTATGAGTATCATCAAAGGAAAACACAATAAACAACACATTAGATGAAACCACACAGCGCCTAACGAAAAACGATTTGAAATCTTTAAAATCAATCTTCCTCAGCGGAGAAGGGTCATCGATCTAGACTCTAACAGAGAGAAAGATTATCAAGTGCTAGGCGCTTTCTTCCCATCCAGGCAGATATAAAAGACTCCCTATATATTATTACTTGGGTAATCAATACTTAAGGGGGAGACAGAAAAAGGGTAGGTTATCAATGCTTAAGGAGGAAAAAAAGAAACAAAAATAAAGGGAAGGAGAGAAAAGTGGTTTTTAGTCATAGTTATCACAGTTCAGAAAAAGGCTTCCAATCCAAGGTTAAAATACCAAGTTCTAATGTAAAAATGCTATTGCCTAAGAGAAGACAGACTAAGAGGGTACCCCCTTTATATCTATTCACTCGGGGATGTGAATATGCCCTGTAAGAAATTCACTAAGGCCAGGGATGGCGACAATAGTTTGGTATACATACATCTAGCCCACATGTGTTCTCTATGTAAGGAATCTCCAGAGTGAACAAAGCGTAGGAAGTACGTGCTACCTGAACAGATTCACACTCTCTTACCCAATGTTTTCAGTTGTCCTGTGTGTCTGTGTGGCAGAGTCTACACTGTCTCTCTGCATACCCCGGCCGCCTGATCAGTCCAGTGTTTTCCAGCGTGTTCAGAATATTAAATCTAAATCACAACAGCCAGATTCTTGGTATTTATTTAAAAAAGAAGCAGACATAGCATGGCCCCGTTGGTAATTCACTGGTGTCCAAATCTAGTGATGTTTTGCAGGTTCAATTTCTAAGTATACACGCTCTTTTCTCTGGGCAATCAGTGATCCACTTGAATGTGTTATCTAACGCCCTACCATGATCTACCATCTCTGGACCAGAAAGGTGTGGGTGGGAGAGAGTGGAAACAGCTGCACATAGATCTAAGAATATAAGGAAACCTGTTTTGCGAAGATCCAATATTTGGAGAAGATTTGCTTTGATGTTTAAGAGAGAACATTCTGTCCCTTTATTTGGTTAAAATACAGTTTGCCATTATCCTAACATCTGATGTTCCTCTATATGTTTTAAGGTGATGTTGATGCAGCGTTATCAAATATTTTTAGAGGGAATGGCATAGTAGATGTTGGGCAATAATTTACACACATTGCTGGCTCAAGAGATGTGTTTTTTTACTACGTGGTGTTACCAAGATCAGCTTCAAAGCTGATGGAACCATTGTGGTTTTTAATTAGTTGTTAATTAATTCAGAGTTGAAAGAGGTTAGCGGTCCTCCACATTCTTTTTAAATGTAGAAAGGACAAAGGTCATCTGGGCAGTTGGTGGCATTCAGGGCTGTCAATGTGTAACTTGATTCTAACAGATGTATTGGTTGTGAAGCCAAAGTGGTCCAGCATTAGTGGGGGGGGGCACACAGAGGGGCAAATCCTGAACAGGCCAAGGAGGCAAATGCCAGGGGAAAGAGGGAGAGAGGAGGCAAAATGCAGTGGCCAGGTGCATTGGGGATGGATAGTCCGGGAAAGGGAGCCCAAGGGCAGGTGCTGGCGAAGGGTGCTGGGAGGGACTGGTAGGGGGGTGGTCTGGTCCCTGTATGACTCAGATGGGACCAGGCCCCAGTCGCAGCGGCATGTGGAGAGCTTAGCAAGGGAGGGGGAGATGGAAGGTGGAGAAGAAAAGGAAGGTCTAGAGATGTTTCTGGAACTTCAGAAGATCCGGCTTAAGTCTGATGGTGAGAGGGAGGCTGTTCCAGAGGGAGGCACCAGCCAAGGAAAGGGATCTACCTCCAACTCTCTGCTTGGGGAAACGTTTGACCTGGAGAGAGTTGGAGCCAGAGGGCCAAGGGATTCTGGCTGGGCGGTATTTAGGATGGAAAGCTGGATGTAGAGAGGTCCCAGGCCCCAGACAGCCTTGTGTTTGATGCAGCGGGTTTTGAATTTGATCCTTGCAGTCACCGAGAGCCAGCCTAGAGATTGTAGGGCTGGAGAGATGGGGTCCCTGGGCTTGAAGCCAAGGATATGTCTCACAGTCCTATTCTGGATTAGTTGGAGGGGGTGTAGGGAGGAAAGTGGAAGGTTGACGAAGAGGCTGTTGCAGGTGTCAAGTTAGGAGAGAACCAGGGCTCTGGAGACATTGCTCTTCTAGGTGAAGGTGAGGAAAGGTAGAAAGCCCCTGAAGAGATGGAGCTGAAAATTGGACTTCTTGGCAAGGTCTGTGATGTGTGGAGAGAAGAGAAGAGAGTCAAAGATTATCCCAATGTTTTTTTCCTCACAAGTGGGTAGGCGAGGGGGGGCAAGGAGTCTGGCCAGAGAGTGAGGGGGACACTGGGAGCAGGCATGCCAATGAGAAGGATCTCAGTCTTCCTGGCATTGAGGCAGAGATCATTGGCAGAGCACCATGCCTGAATAGCAGTCAGGCAGTCAAGTATAAGGCAGGAAGAAGAGGAGGAGGAGGAAGGGGACTGCACCCGGAAAGAGAGCTGTCTGTCGTCTGCGCAACACTGGAAGTGAGAAGTAATAATGGTAGGAATTCTCTGCCTCATTGGCTTTACTCAGTATGGCTGTTACGTCACCCGGTATGTGGATTAAAAGGCGGTTCTATCATTTGCTAACGAAATCCATTTCAATTTCTTTGGTGGAATGTTTGATTTTTCACCGAGGGAAAAATGTTTTTGCTCAAGCAGATTGTCTTCAGAACACAAAGTTTCCCCACTGAAATTAAACGTATGTACGGCATGCTTAGAACCTTCTGTGGCGGGCTATACTTGCAGTTCTTAGTACCAAATGTGGTTTCCCTCCTTTTAATGACTGTGTATCCCATTATTGTGGGTTCAAAGCAATATGTGTTTAATTAAAGCCATAATGACCTGAGACTAGACTGAATGTACTGTGTATGAGAATGTAAATCCTAGACCATACCTCTGATGGGAGATCTTATAGTTTATTTATATATTTACCTGACTTACCAAAACTGTTGCTCTGATTTTTACTATCAGCAGTGCAACTATGTCCGGGGAGGATAGCTCAGCGGCAATGTTCTCGCCTTGGAAACAAGACAACACAAAGCACCACAGGTTTGATCCCCGGGTCCGCGCTTAGAAACATCTTGGTATTTAAGCACGTTATAAATACACAACTAAAATTTAAAAAAACAATTACGCAATTAAATTTTTTTTAAAATAAATTGTAACAGCGCCTCAATGCCTACATTCTCTGTGAGCGCTTTAAAAATGCAAAATAAATAAAATAAAATGAAATATGTGATAAGCTGTGGCCCTCTCAGAGATATAGTGTTTGGAAGATGCTGTTTTCAAGTATCCTTGTATAGGTTTCTGTGTGCTTAACTAGCTGGTTGCAGTTTATCTTGCATCCTGAATTGTTGGATTGACCCTTGTCAATCTGCAGAGTGCCCCGGGGGGCTCTTTTGAGTTAAAAGTCCCATGTGAGGAAATGCGCAGCTGAGAAAGAAATCCAGGGGAACGAAAAGAGGTAAGAGAGGTCCAGTACCAAAGAAGTGCATGAAAAGAGAAGGGTGCAACAAGGCTGTAAAAAGACCTAGGGGTGCACTTGGGTGGCAACTAGTAATTATTTATGTTTAATGTGTTCTATTTTTAATGATACAACCATTATATAATGTTCCAACAAACATACATAATGGAAAGCATCCTCTTCAGTATGAACGTATGTTTGCATGCATGTCATGTCATTTCACCACGTAATAGCATAGTACTGCCTGAGTCTTATGCCTGCTGGGAAACTCTCTTCCCCTCCACCCCAGAACTAAAAGCCCTGCCTTCACCACTGATGAGTGGACCACCAGACTGGAACTTTGAACCACCTAATGCTAATTAAAGATCTCCCAAAATGCAATTAATAGGTCTCCTGTTTACAATTAAACATGTGCCCACCCCCCTTTTGTTACTCTGTGAACTCACTTCCTTGGCTTGGCGGTAACAGCTGTATTACAACCCCAAAACAACAATTGTGATGGATTCAGTCAAACGAGTATGGCCCGGATTCGTGGAATTATTTGCGTGTAAAACGGGGATTTACGTGCCATTCTGCCCGCAAATCCGCATTCGTCAAACAAGGATTTGCAGGCAGAATGGCACGGAAATCCCCGTTTTACATGCAAATAATTGCATGAATCAGGGTCAAGGTCTCTCCCAGTAAAAAACGTTTCCTGACAAATTTGAAAGGGGCTCTATCTGTGAGTCCTACCCATGAGGTGGGATCACACGCGGCATAGGAAGCCATCATGCCTGGCTTGGCGTCTTGTTATTTCCTGTAGTATAGATGTGAATGGGGTATCCTCTACCCTACCGGACCATCACCAGTTGCCATGAATCGAGGGTGTGAAACAACATCTCATTTCCCCAGAACAATTATCTTGTGTAAAATCAGCAGATTTGAATATGAGGCGACACGTCTAAACTCTATTAAAAAATGATTTAGGATACAATTTGAATAAATTAGTCTCCCGATAATTTTTTTATACCCCATAATTCACAAAAACGAAATGTGTACATGGATAAAGCGTTATTAATGTACTGCTTTATCTTGCTAGGGTGTTGACCTTCAATGTCCCAGTGAGTTTTCTGTGCTGTGGCTTACAACACAGGATAGACACAAAACATGAGCTTAAGAGGAAATATTTCCTGAATGCGCACCTAAGGCAAGCCCGTCTGCATCTGTACCACCATCTTTGGTAAGTCACAATGTTTAAGGTAAGCCCTCTGGCAATCATTCAAACATGCTATCTGTGCTATCAGATACGTTCTCTTCAGACTAGGCACTGACTGATGATCCCACAAGTAGGCATAGACACCTACATCTCTTTCATGCGACCACACTCTCAAAAGAAGTTTGCTTCAGGGACCTCCATGCCAGCCCTTTCGTCACATCACAAACACACGCAGGAAAGGACGATCTGGAAAACCTCAAATGTCTGTTATTGAACACTAGCTCATCTGTTAACAGCAGATGCTTAATCCATGACTTAATTTTAGATCTTGACATGGACATTCTCTTCCTGTCAGAAACTTAAATTCAGGACAATGACTCTTTACTATGCTCTGATCTCACCCCTTCTAATTATAACTATCTGCACAAATCTCACCACAACAAAGACGGCGGTGGCTTACCAATCATCTTTAAGTCAGAGCTGCAATTAACCACAACTGTTCCTTCCAATGTTATGTTAGGTTAAAATGTTTTATGAAGAACTCACCATATCCCCTGATCTCCGTAAGGAATCCAAATTGCCATCTTCCCATACGAAAATGTAAGATATTTTGACTCTACTTCCTGCAATCCACATTGTAGGTACTTCTTGCCTACTCAGCACTGATATCATGCATAACACGTTGCCTCTATAGTGCCGAGATCCCAACCCCGGTGATTGTTGTGCTTTATAAAACTCCCACATAACATTCCATTTTGACCTACTTTGTTCCGCAGTAGGCAATAGGCCAGTAAGCCCCACATTTATGTTTCAGTGTTTTTATGCATTTCAAATAAAATCTGGCTTCAGGTCCACACTATTCAACCATTTGGAGGAAACCTACCACTACCACCGTACCGTTTTAATGTGTGACTAGAAACTGCTGTTGTGCTAAACAGATATATATGGAGCTGGGCTGACCAGTCCAGAGATCTCAGACCCCCGCAGAGTTCAAAATGGCTCCAGTCCAGCTAAAAAATAAGAGAAAATCTAGGGAAACACACACCTTCAGATGAAATCTCATAAATATAATGTTAAGCTCTTGAGCTCCTGAATGAAAATATGTTGGAAGCACACTCAACATTAAACAAGCATTGGCAATGCCAGCCATATTGGCTTGTGTGTAGGCATGGTATTAACCAGTCATTAAAAAAGTCAGCTGCAAAATGGTGTACCTGGGTGTATAATAGCACTGCCTGCCAAATGTCTATCTAATACCTATAAACAAGCCAAAACTGTTGTCTTTGACAATGCTACTTTTTAACAGGACTTCAGGGAAGGACAGGCATATTGCTTATACAGAAGTGGTTGAACGCAGGCCTGGTTAAGAGCTAGCCTGATTTAAAATCCTTGCAGGCACTTTGAATGCAAAGTGTGATTTTAAGGCTTGAAATATCTAGCTCAAAGAGATCCTAGGAGGGTTTGTTTTGAACGTGGATGGGCAGCAAGTGGATGGGAATGTCAATAAGGGATTAGCAGGGCCTTGAGTGGGTAAATGAGCAAACACCAACGAGCATTGTGTCCCTCTTCACAAGGCTTTATGAGGCCAGGACCTGCACTACGTCCAACGCTCTCTTCCAAAATGCCTTCCTTCTTGCCTTCTTGAGCCCTTCGCTCAGCTACCTCCAACTCTCTAAGGATGAGATTCTTCTCCATGCAGAGAGTGGGGGGTAGATATCGTTCCTCTGCAGGTGCCTCCCTCTGGAATGGCCTCTCTGCCCTTCTCAAATTTGAGTCGGACCAACTGAAGTTCAGGAAGCAGACAAAACGTTCCTTTTCTCCTCTGCTTTCTCTCTCGCCTTCCCCTGCTGACCTACCTGTCTGCCGCAACGACTAGGACTGGTTGCTTGGCTATCCTTAGAGTCTCACTGGGTACCAGGTTCTCTCATGATCATTCACCCCTGCACTGCCTCCGGGCCCTCCCCGCACTTAGGGGCTGTAACTGTCACCTCTACAGTCCCTTGCCTCCTTGCACTACCCAGAGCCTCCCTGCCCTGTGCTGCACTTACTCAGAGCATTGCTGCCCTGATTCTCTGTCCCTCTCCCTTGCAACCCCCCTTTTCCCCTTGCACTTCTCGTTCTCGCACTTGCTCGAGCTGAATGAAACAAGGCCTCGGTCTTCCCTACCTTGTCTTGTCACGCCTAGAAACACTTGTCTACAGGCATGTTCTAAATGACTCATCACATCATATCAAATCACATCATTTGCATCTCTCCCTAAATGTATTCCAATGGATTAATTTCGGGTTAAAAGTGGCACTAAAGCACCACTGTGTCCCAAAAACTAAAATGCAAGCAGCTCTAAGCAATGTGCTGATCAATAAGGACCTCCTGTGTGGGTGGTCATATTGCTCCACTTCCTTGCTTAGCACAGAAAAAACAATCACACAAGCTGAGCAAAGGGAATCTTATTACCTTTGTATGCATACATTCACTTCCCCAGAATCAAGCAGCCGGCAATCCTCAACAGGCTTTTGGATAGGCCAGGAATGGCAATCACTTTCCTGATGATCCACCGTTCCTTAAATCTCATACAAATGAATGATGAGCCGCTTGCAATAATTCTTCACAACTAAGCTGCTTTACTAAATACTTTCCAAAGTTTTACATTGATTCTGTTTATTGCATTATCCCGCAATCTAACTAAATGTTGAACCTATGTCTTGTTCATGCTTATAGCGAAGCATTTGGGCGGACACAAACCACAGATACAACTAACGATAATAAAGGTGCTAGACATATGAGGGTGGCGAGCTTGGAGGAACAGCAGACCTGTGCGCTAAGGATCAGTCTAGTCAAATAATTGCTTGCATCCTGCAGCCAGGTACAAGGTTTGCTTGGGACAAGCTTCGAAATTCCCAAAGTGAGAAGGTACAAGAATAGATGGTCCCTTGTTTGTAAGATCACTGCCAACGTGCAGCCCATACCACTCAGCCTCCGGGCTCTCCAGTGGCTACTCAGCTTATCATTGAAGGACCAGTCATCCCTACCACCCAGTGGCTCACTTTTTCCTTATTCAAGGACTTCCCCCATCCATTAAGCTCGCCTTGATAAAGACTTCGGTTGAAACACGTGTTGGCACTTTCACATGTGACCTGCACTATAGGTGCTATGATAACCATTAGCACTCCCGTGCACAATGAAAAACACAATTGGCAACACACATAAGGTGTATTGACCTTCTTCCAAACCAATGCATAACCCAGGATGCCACCAAAATCCAGTGCCATTACAAACAAGGTTCGCCCATCTATTCTGATAATAAAGGTGCGTATACCATCTGTGAAACACGGTAGCCACACGACCATTAATTAAAAAAAAAAAACAGCTGTTTCAAAGTATAATTGTAAAGCAACATACTCTTTTCGTTTGATCTTACTGAAACGTTGTTAGTAGCAACCTCATTGCTTCACTTCATACATTAACATACACATACTATAGGACAAAGTAGATACGCTATAATCAATAAATGCGCTATGTTACCAATTCGAATTTGTTACGGCACTAAGTAAATATACTAAAGAAACATACTCACTAACAATAACCATTATGGTTCTGTGCAATTTTTCTTTTCTAAGAAGAAAAAAAATGTACATGCAATAGGAGCCCTGATGAACTCCACAAAGTTTGAAAAATATCTAGACTTGCCATTTGTATGTTGTTTTGTGTAATAGTACAATAAAAAACACATTGAATAAATACAAGGTTACTCACACTTAAATGTGGAACACAGTTGGAAATATGTAAACATATGTAAACAAGCTCACTGGTGTGAAATTGAAAGAAGTAAGTATGTTTTCTTGTAGCTAGAGGGAAGATGTGTGAATGTGTGTGTATGTATCTGTGTTTAAAATGGTTCAAATTTGCCCGACAGCAACAGAATGTTGTACACGAATTGAAGGAACAGAAGGACAGTTTCTGAATGGATTTGGAGAAGTTGCTGAGTTGGTGCGTCTTGTGAGTCTCTGTCACTCTGTTTCTAGCCTGCTGGAGCTTGCTGACTAGTGGAACTGCCTTTGTCCACTTTCTATTTCCATCAACTTCGTGAGGGGTGTGGAGGCTTATAAACCCCCTGCAGACCGCGGAGCGGCGCGGAGTCGGTGCAGAGTCTTGTGAGTCTCTGTCACTCTGTTTCTAGCCTGCTGGAGCTTGCTGACTAGTGGAACTGCCTTTGTCCACTTTCTATGACCATCAACTTCGTGATGGGTGTGGAGGCTTATAAACCCCCTGCACATTGCGGAGCGGCGCAGAGTCAGTGCAGAGTCTCGTGAGTCTCTGTCACTCTGGTTCTAGCCTGCTGGAGCTTGCTGACTTGTGGAACTGCCTTTGTCCACTTTCTATTTCCATCAACTTCGTGATGGGTGTGGAGGCTTATAAACCCCCTGCAGACCGGCGTGGAGTCAGTGCATAGTCTCGTGAGTCTCTGGAGGCTCACGAGGCTTGCCAAGCACCACGCTAAATGAATATCGCAAAACAACTGCAGAGAATCCACAACCACAATATAACATCCTAAAAGATCCATCTAAGAGACATTGTGACACCGTCTTGTCATTGTGGACTCAACGCTGTGAAAAAATGTTAAGCGACATAGGAGCTGACGGAAGGCTGCTACAAGAAAACCCAAAAAAGTTTAAGTTAATGCTGTGCACTCAACATTGGATAGATACTGGTGATTCTCACAGAAAACATAGAACCATGAAATTGATTCCCAACGAAGAGAGAACATTGAACGAGATTCAGCCGTATCTATTAAAATTCCCAGAGAAAAATCGTAGATCCATCTTCATGAAATATCGCTTAAATCAATTTCCTACACGGGAAAATTGGTGTTGGCGGAAGCGGTCATGGATTGAGGGGGCATGCAGAAGCGGTGCACATATTCATGGTATGGCTGGCCAGCTAGAGCTGTCCTCACCTCTCACTGGTTGCTGGAGATGACATCCTTTCTTCGGGGGTCCGAGTGGCCATACAGTCAGTCCTTGTAGTGAGGCACCTGTTGCCTTGCTCTCGGAGGCAGGTGGAGGCTGCATAATTGTTTGGGAGGGGCTCCACCTACACATGTTTCTTTTTCATATTCATTTTCATTTCATCCACTGGATTGTCTGTTGTTTTAAACATTATCTTATTTCCCAAATTTCCCATCAATAAAGGTGGACATCTGCATGCCCAAATGTACTTAAGAGAGCGAGTGGTGACCACATACAAGTGTTTTCAGAAATCAAAACTTTTATCCAGCCTAAGATTACTGACTTATTGACATGGGAATTTTGCCGACAGGATACTCAAAAAGCTAGCCAGCCACGACCTTAGTCTATCTCTCAATTGCCAAGTCGCCTCTGAGATCTTGGAAAGGAGTGCAGTGAGAAGACAGTGACTAAGAGAAATGAGAGTGGGAGACAGGGAGGATACTGGAAAGGAGAAGGAATACGCCTGAGAGTCCTTAACTAGGTACACAAGACCGGAATAAGCACCAGCTCTCAGATTTCACTCCCTGCTTCCGTCCCTGAAAATCTGTTATACCCAAAAGTGTCTCAGGAGTGAACCCTGATTCTTTCCTCAGAACCTGGACTCATCAAGCGCTCTTGAAAAGGGAATATGAAGCCCAAGAACTATGACAAAAAGGACAAACAGAACAAAAGGGAGATTTTCCAGTGGCAGTTATAGCTGTTACAGCCATTACAACACCAACAGAGAACATCCTGCAACAGCCTCCAATGCAGGAGGCTGGAAGATTATCATCACAGATGCACCCGTATCATGCCATATCACGGCGGGGGAAGACAGGTCTACAACAGAAAGACTCCTCTGACAGACAATACATAAGGGAGTGTATTACAATAAAACTCAACCATACTGACAATGTACAAGAGTTACAACAATGGCTTGAGACTGTCAAATAGGGAGAGAGGATTCCAAGAGAACAGCACACAAACACTGTCAACATATTCTAACACCAGCTGGAAGTAACAATGAGAATAGAGGAGAAATGGGAGCTAAGTGACGGAGTAAGCAAATACCCCGAACCCATCTTCTTCGTTAACACTGCTGACAAATGTGACCACCCAATTATAGCTCCCTGGGCAGCTCCACGCAAATTCAGTCAAAACTGTTTGTCTGAAGTAAAGAACTTTTTAGTCCAAGGGATCTCTGCTTAAGAAAAGCCCAGATATTATCATTTGCAAATAGTAAATTAAGGGAACTAATTCAAGGTAAAAGGAACATAATCATCACAATGTGGAGAAACTATTGCGATATTAACCAAGGAAAGCTTTAAGAAAAAAGTTCTAGCTTGGCTGCACCAGACTTAGCTTAGGTTACAGAATGACAAATGGTGTTCCTCTGGCAACAAAGACCGTATTGTTGTGGGATGTTGTAAAAGCAATCTTCCCTATTTTTTAAGGATATGAAAACATCTGGCAAATGTGACATCTAACCTGCAAATTCTGTTTGACCATATATAGTTGGCCTAATTTAGTTGAGGCTAGGGTACTTCCATTTAACATGTGACCTCAACTAATCGTCCAATGGCATCTTAACAATGGAAGTTTAAGTGATTTCCTTACCACAAACCCAGTTTATGTATGATGCATTTTTTCTTCAGTGATTTATGGCTCAGTGTCATTATATTACTGGTCCTCAGTGCTGTAAAGAGTGTAAATAATGTAAGAGATATGAATATTGCATGTATTCATATGCAGACCCTATTAATGTTTTCTGCTTTTATCCCATGTTTGTTTAATAGTTGTATGTACTGATGTTTGTAATTCGGATGCACCAACTCCCTTTGGTCAAAGTGTTTCCAATACAAACATTTTATCTTTCCATTACGTGCCTCTCTTTGCATTTAAACAAAGTCCAGTATCATTAATCGACACAGCAATGGAGGTCTTTCCCATGATCCTTTAGTTTTTACACCTGCTATCCTCTCATTTCTTATCTTATTCTTTGTCTGCTTTGTGAATTGTTGCCAAAGCTGAAGTGGATCTAGAGGCTTCTAATGTGGGTTTAGCGAATTGTATTTCAACCTCTGAAACAACCAAACAGGCCCTTACAATGGTGCTGCTGCATTATGGGTTCTGACAGATTTGCAGTGCAACATTGTGCCACAATGTGGCATTGACTTAAGTTGAAAGTACTATAATATGAGAGTCTTCAATAAAATCATTATTTTCTGATACACTAAGTGGAAAAACCTTCATTTTATTGGAACCATGTCATGTGCTTGTAGGTAGGGCTAGTACCCTGTCCTTCCGAAGGACACGCACATTTACTATATAATTATGATTTGCTTTTGTTCTCGTTCTACATTGCTATGAATCCCTTGTGCCATATTAATATGGCATTCACCCCCACAGCGGGCTGACATGGCCTGTAATGCCCCGCCAGCCCTCGCCAAGGGGTTGAAAGCAAAAAAAGGAAAAAATGGCTGCTGCCATTAAATTGGACTTGGTCCCGTTTCGGATAACGGCGGCCAAAAAATACATGTAAAAATGCCCACTGCAATATGAAAAGGGATCAAGTCCCTTTTCCATTTTATGCCGCGGGTGCAGGTGGTGATTAGAGAATCACGCCCGGGAAAGACCGATTCTGATTGGTGAATCTGTCTTTCCCGGGTGCAAATGTTCATTATTTTGGGGGGTTTACTTTCTTATAAGCATTGGGGATCCTGGATGAGATTATCATAATTGGATTGCTTGTGCCTTTGTAGTAGGAAATTAAGGATCTAAGAGTAGTAAGCAGTTACCATTCCTTTTGTCTGCAGTCCACTGCACAGAAGCACAACAGAGACCAGCACTTTGTCCTTTACTGCCAAACCACCTAACTAGGAACCATGTTAGCAAAAACTGACATATGAGGGCTTGAAGCACATCAAGTCTGCCAGGGCTCATTTTCACATTGCAGCATCTATGCTGGGCATGTTGGACTATATCAGTGAGTGAATGAGACAACAGTCACAATTGTGGCCCTGAATGTGTGCTTCAACAGACTCCTCTGATCCATCTGCTGCCCCCATGATCATGGCAAGCTGCGGTTATGCTCTGAGTGCTACCTCAGGTTTTAATTTGAATTGTGCAGACGATGCTCCAAAATGGGGGGAATGGAGATCCAGGCTTCCAGGATGCAGACTGGTAGGAGACAGCCTTCAGAATTCTGGTAAATGATCTGTGGGATGATAACACTAGCTGGGAATCCCAATAAAAAAGGGTAGAAAAGGTGGATTGCAACAGATAAGACCTATAGCCTACAGGGACTGTCACTTTTAGATCTCTTCGGTACAGCAGTAAAAGTCTGCCAACATGTCAGAAGCTACACTATACAAGGCCTCCTGACAATACATTCAATTACAGCCTGTTTGTAAGAATGGGATGGACTGCATCTCTACCACATCCTATTTCTTACTGGAGCCTTATTATCCTCTTTGCTTTCTCTTCAATGAAAGGATAATCTGTAACCTTCATCAATATTACGAAAAAAACAGGAAAAGATAAAAGTGGGATCAAGAGCTGTCATCTGTGCATACCCTCTTGCCTATTACACATGTACTGCTTTTTAAATGCAAATCCCTTGTTTCAGCTTTAATTCATGGTTCATGTTTATACCTGACAGCTGTAAAAAGATGTAAAAATGAGTTACCTTGACTATAGCAGGCAACGTTAAAGGGACTACTCCCTGTCCCCACACACTAGTAATAGCATTTACAGAAATTCATTAAATATGACTGTGTTTCACATACCTTAATTGCGCCCAACAGGCCACTTTGAAGTTGTATCTGGGTTTCATTCACAGAGATAACAACTTCAGAGGTCACAGCCACAGGAAGGTTTCTCCACTTTGCATTCTTCACCTCGACTCTGAAAAAAGACATAGCTCCGGAAACACCAGGGGTTTCAGAAAAAATGTATTTGCAGGTTCCCTGAAAATCGAACCTTTTTCCATCAAAGCTGGTGTAATGAAGGTCCCCAGAAGCCTGGCAAATGCCATCTGCAAAAGAACAGCAGTACCTTATTTACAAAGTCTGGCATATTTGGTTTGCATTCTATCTATGTCTATGTCACAAAAAGAGAAAGTCATTTCCACATTGTGTGTTTCAAAAACGTGTACATTTGTTATATTGTGTTTTGCAATATATCGAAAGGGATCTGAGCTAGGAAATACGCAGGCCAAAAACAGTACTGTGGTACCAAAATAAGGAATGTCCAGCCCAGGTTCTATAGACGATAGGAGACAAACTAAAAACACAAACGCAGTAATCAAAAACACTGAACAGATGTTTTGAGTTTGGCAACTGATTTTGGAGGAACAGTTCAACATTTGTCTTCACATTTATTCTAACTGGATACATTTTTGAACAACACATAACTATGTTTCCCTCTATAACTGTGGAAACCTTTGTATTGCTTTGGGCCTCATTAGGACCCAGGCGGTAAGGGGTTTACGGCGGCGTAAACAGCGCCGACCCTAACCGCCTGATTCCGAGGTCCCTTAGCGCCATGGAGGATTTAACACCTGCTTTTAGCAGGTGTTAAAATCCATGGCGCTAAGGGACCTTGTTGTTAATTACGCCACCGTAATTTACGGTGGCGTAATTAACGCCTTCCCCACTCCCATTATGCCCTATGGGGCAAAAATGGGAATGGGGAAGGGTAAATGGGGATTGGGGACTTACCGCCCCGCCAACCTCGGAATGGGGCGGTAAGTCCGCCAACCACCATGGCGTAAACATAGTTTACGCCATGGTGGTAAAGGTACGACCCAGGCGGTAACTTACCGTCTGGGTCGTAATGAGGCCCTTTGTGTTCTCATCCAATTGTTTTGTATATACTACTTGTAATTTATCTGTTTGATTATAAACGTCAGGCATTTATTGCACTTTTTTCAACATTGGGTTGAATTTTTATTGTGTGGCTACTTGATTAATGCCTGTACATCTAGTTTGCGATGTCGTTCGTAGGAACCCTTTCTTGTCATATGTGCCTCATTCAAGTGTTCATTGTAGAAATGACCCAACAAATGTTCCTATGCTCTCCTATAGCTGTAGATTATCTGGTTTTGTGGAGTACGTAGTATTGTGTAGAAATCGGAGAACAGCTATTAGGGCAATTTTTCCCAGTGTTTCTTCAAAAGGAGATAGGGGACATAGGGGATATAAGGGACATAGTGGAAAAGGACTCTGGTTCCTGTGAGGAGCTCCCTAGACCATCCACCACCGTAGCATATATGGGACTATCGAATGTGAAGAACATTATAAGATCCAGAGATGTGTCTGAAGGCAAAACTAAAATACCTCATTAGGTAGAAGGCAAGGACCTGTCCCTTTAAGTAGAGACATGCATATAACCGAGACGAGAAGACTGAAGACTGAGAGCACGCTGAGAGGAGGCGAAGTACAGAGAGAGAGAGAGAGAGAGAGAGACAGAGAGAGAGAGAGTGAGAGAGAGAGAGAGAGAGAGAGAGTGCAAGCAGCGGAAGCCCCCTGACAATGTGATTCCTGGAAGAGGATGAGTTAAGGAGAGTTGCGGAGCCCGCAACTTTCAGAGAAGTCCTGAACACCAAAGGGAAATGCTGGAGGCCCACCATTTCTGAGCAGAGAGAATCAGATGAGAAGGGAATCCTAATCCCAGTGGTGGAGTGACCATGATGACTTTGTGGTGGCCCGTGTCTCATCGAACAGCACTGAAAGCAGCCAGCCAGGGAGTCAATGAGGCACTTTGCTACCCGCACCGATAGTCGGTCGCAATAACAGAGAGAGGACTAAGGGTGGAATGCTGACAACATGGAGAGGCATGAAATCCAGAGTGGAGGATGAGAACCCGAGCAAGTTCTGAGTCCGCTAGAGTTCCCTTCCAGAGAGGTAATAGGGAGAGCAGGAGAAACGGGAGGCAGCCAGGGCATCATTATGGAGTGAGCGAAACTCGTCCCAGTGAAGTTGATGAGGTACTGAATGTAAAGCCATTTAAGTGAAACTCTGTCAATCCAATAAAGAGAATAACAAATAATCCTGAAAGAGAAGACATTAAGAATTGGGCACAAATACCCTGGGAAGAGGGGAAGATACCAAATGGTTTGAGAAGTAAAGAGTGAAGCAAACCAGAGAGAGAATTTTATAAATATGAATGTAATGCGAAATCACATGAACCAAATAAGAGGAGAGATAATCCAATTCAGCAATCCCAGGAGAGGGGTTGTTTAAGTCACAAGAAGCTATACCCAATTTAAGAAGGCCTGAGTTACATGAGGCAGAAAGGCATACTAGCCTAGATCAAATTATAAGAAATAGAGACCTCGGTACATCCCGAGGCTGCTGAGCATGCGCACTCTCATTCAGAACGTCGGAAGTGGCTGCAATGCAGCGCGGTTTGATGTGTTTTTGCTGCCTGATGGGTTCTTTCCTCTAATCAGCCCGGGCATCTGTGTTTCTCCACGGTGCTCGGATCCTGCTCCTGTAGCCGACGGTGGAAAATCTTTGCTCCATTGGCTGGCTGCAGCACTCTTAACATCTCATTGCCAAACGGGCACGCAGTCCTCCTTGCCCGCTGTTCTTTCTCCATTGGTGATCTGGTAACACTGCCTGAAGTTCTGCTTGATACCTCTGACCTGCAGGTACTCTCTGGTGTTGTCTAGCACAGTATTTTACTCTTCTTTTTCTTCCTCTGCAGTGTCTGATGCCACAGCCCTCTTGTGTCAGTTGTTTTACACCTAGTTCTTTTACGCTATACAAATCATCAAAATTTGCCAAACTCCTAATCAATGCTTTTATATCTTCATATTGCTTAATGTGCGATTCCAAACCCAAATCTGATGGCTGTGTTGTTATCTCCTAAGAGGGACCGGCTGTCTGAAGTATTGGCTTTAAGTACTCACAGAAGACAGAGAATTTGCGCCAAGATAACGGAATTACCACCTGATATCAATGGCGCCCTGGACAAGGCCACTGTTATGCCTAAAATGTGTGCAGATAAGGCTCAGCTCTGGGGCTACTAATCTGGAAAATTTCAGATCCATAATGTTGTATCTCCTGCATCTGTTGACTCCCTTGTTGAACTTCACCCGGATAACTCCCCTGGTCCTATGAACCCTGGACCTAAATCAGCCAACTTCTTGCAGAGTCTTCTTTTAAGAAAAACTCATATGTCAATGTCAAAGGAGGGATATTTTAGAGATCTGGTGTTGGATCACAGGAATTCTATAATTACGAATGTAGCAAAACCCACTTGGGAAGAACCACAAGACGCTTTATGAAATAAAGTTCTTGCTTGGCTTTGCGCACGATCTGGGCCAGGGGTAGTTCGATGCTCTGATCTAAAGTTCCTGCGCAGAATTGAACTGGATGATTGGTGTTCTCAGATGAACAGGGCTGTGTGCTGGTGGGGTGTGGAAATAGTAACCTGCCCCACTTTCTAAACATGTGTAAATATCTGCCTATGGGCTCCTCTAATTTAGGCCTAGTAGTTTGACACTTGGGGGGGTCATTACGACCCTGGCGCTAAGGGGTTAACGGCGCTGTGAAAGGCCGCGGCACCATTAACCCCTTAGAACCTAATTACAAGGTCCCTTTGCGGGACCCGACCTTAACGTCTAGACCAGCTGTTAAAGTATGGACCCGCAAAGGAACTTCCAAGATAAGTACGGTACCGCAATTTGCGGTACCTTACTTACCGCCTTCCCCATTCCCATTATGCCCTATGGGGCAAAAATGGGAATGGGGAAGGGCCATGGTGAAATGGGGAAGTACCGCCCCGCCAACCTTGGACTGGGGTGGTTCTTCCCCATTTCACCATGACGGACTTGTTACAATACTGGCACCAACCATGGTGCTAATAGCGCCATGGTTTAGCGCCGGTGTTGTAATGAGGGCCTTAATCTTTGTTGGACACTTTACATTGATCATGTTTTGTCTTTACCTTTACCTCAGACAGATTTGTTCTTTTGTCTCCTTTTCTGTGTGTATTTTGTGTTATTTATATAAGTTGTCGTTTGTATTTGTTGTTTTCTTTGTAGCGTTCTGAGACATGTGTGCATGTAGCACTTTATAAGAATTCTAAATAAATATATGCATACAAGAAATAAAAAAGGAGTGTAAAAAAACTGTCCCTTAAGAGGGGATAAAACCCAAGTGCATTGTGGAAGAGTTACGGGAATTTATTCCGAAGGTGGGAAGAGACTATTTAAAGATATCAGACTAAAAAGGACTTGGAGTAATGAAGAGACATTGCCATGAGATACAACCAGAAGAGGGAAGATAATCTCCTGATGTAATTTAAGTTAGTTAAAATAGTGGTAAGGTCAGTTAGAACTAGTTTTGGACCGTGGGCATATTCTTTGGGACTTCCTGATGGCTGACGAGCACCTTTAGTTATCTACATAGGCAGGGATACCCCTCTTGCAATAGGGAACGATAAGTCTTATCCTTATTATTTGAATAAACACTAGTAAAGATGTCCCTCAAGTGTCTGCCTCCTTCTTCTGACCCATCACAGTGATCATTATTTGTAACCTTTGAAGCACTATCATCCTTCAGCAAACTGTAACCTTCTGACTACAGTGCATCCTATGTCCTTACATTATTTTTCGTAAAGAAATATCAGTTATTACTACTTTCCCATAGCATGCCAATGGATACTTGAACTTTAGAATGAGGGTTGTACGATATTCCTAGAGCAATCCCAGTAGAATAGCAAAACCTGAAACAAAGACTAGACATTTCTCTCATCAACTCCTTAAATTATCACCCTTCCAAACTGCAGTGGCATATTTTCTAAAATGTAACATACCAGGACGTGGGTCTGCATTGGGCCCAATGCGAGTGGTCAGAGGTTTTTCAGATGTTGCCGTGGTGGGCCTGACGTATGTTGTGGTTGGCGCAAGAGCTGTTGAAAGATGGAAAATGTTCACCTCTGATGAATTTACAATGCAAATAAATATCTGATTTTCAGTGTTTTCATTTTAAGTACTGTAGGTTTTTGATTGAATTCAACTGTGAACAAAAAACAAGCAGGGAGCTCTGAGTAAGTTAATTTAAGGCATAAAGAAGAAGCTTGAAAATTGCTTTGTTTCGAAAGAAATGATACAAGAGAAGGACAATGAATGTACACATTTGCCCTAAGGCCTTGCACCATGATTGAAAAATAGAAAACATAGCTTTGTCTGCAGAGCTTCAGATGTAATAAGAAGCTACACTGTTAATGGAATCTCCATGCACCCTTCCCACATCATGATCTGAAGTCCAATAAGGTCAACACAATGTAAACAACACCACCACGATGAGGTGTGCACTGGGCACATTCGTTAGAGTGTGGGATCAGCACCTATCTCCGGTCTCTACGTACTAGGCACTACTTTTTGTCCCTCACTTTCAGTTGTGCATTCTTGGGCAAAATTAATGATTTTCCTATTGAAAGTTGGCAGGCTACTTGTGGGTCCGAAATACGTGCGAGGATCTGTTATGTTATGTTAAGAAAATGTATAACGCGCACGCCCCCGAGGGTTTCATGGCGCTACATTGCAGGCCCTTCCAACAGTTGAAAAAGTCAAATGTAAAATGTCCACCCCATACTCTTTTCAAAGCAGGAACATTAAATGAAAGGAAGATGAGAATAGTGTAACTATGACTTTTCAACATTCCACGAGAAGGAACTTAAAGGAACTTAAAAAAGAAGGAACAGGTCACCAAATCCGTTGGTTTTACATCATAACTAATCGTCGGTTCCTCCAACGAGATGTAGCCTCGTGCCATGCAAAATGACAATGCTTTGGTAAAATGACAGTTAAAGGTAAATCTTTCGGAATTCTACTTGCATGTTTAGAGGTTCAGTAGGTTTTTAGGATAGAGGAAGCGGATGCAGTTGTGCACTAAACCTTATGATCTTTCTACTTGTATGGGAAACTGAAGGTGTCTGGACCTTGAGCTAAACTCTGCAAGGATTAATGTACTGATAGTGTATACTTTTCCTTTGGTCACAGAAACTACTTTTGTAGCTGTAGAATGCACATTTCATTTCCATTATTACGTTCACTTTCCAGTGAGGTCATAAGTGATGTAATTTCTGATATCATTGATGTGCTCTTATTTCCATAACATCATTGATGATAACATTAATAACGAAATAATTGATGTCATCACTGATTTCATCAGGGATGTGTCATAGGGCAGCTCGGCATAAAGGCAGTACAGCTTGCAACACCTGCTGAATTTCCGTGGGGTTGTTGCATTAAAGTAGCACCCTAATGTCACTTCAACTAAAGTTTTCTTAAGCAAATTTCAAGGGATTTGTTGCACTAACCTGATTCACTTCACCTGTTTCTGAACTAAAAGATTTTCCGCTGAATTTAAAGGATTTTGTTATGCTATATTTCACATCACCTGAAATAGATGCATTTGTTTGTATGTGATTTGCAAAGTTATCATTATGTTTCTAAGCCACACATCATAGAGTTCTCCACACTGTGGGACTGTAGGCCACAGGATGTGTCCTGTCATAGCCAGTGGCTACTTTGTCCAGGTCATAGACTTTGACCATGATTTGTGGCATGATTTCCCACCTGATGATGCAAAGGATGAGGAAATGTGACAAGGAAGATTACAAGGGACTGGAGAGAGAAAGAAAAATAAGGAAGAGGAAGAAAGCGGGCAATGAGGATGAACCTGTAGAACTATGATGAGGATGCATGGAAGGAACTGCGATGAAAAGTACTCAAAAGGAGATTTAGAGGAGGGGAAAAAGTGGTTTTGCATTAGGGCAGTGGGAAAGAGGAGCACATGTGTATCTGAAGAACTTGGGGTGGGCTGGAGAGCTTGTTTTGAGGTAGAATATGTTGTACAACTACAGGAATTCTGCAGAAATGTCACAAGATGGGGCAAGAAATACAATTTGTCATGGGGCCTGGTGAGAGAAAGGAGGTAATAGGAGATTTTCAGGGAGGATATTCTAAAAATGCAGGAGATGGATGAACATGGGAAGAAGCAAGGGTGCAGAGCGAAAGTGTAGTGGGAATGTCAAATACAGTTAAGTTGTCAAGCTTTCTCCCATTTTCATGTTAATAGGCAATGCTGCATTACCATGTAATTATCTGGAATAATTGCCATGGTAATGCAAGGCTGCATCCAACTGACCATGTTATGTTATCATGGGAATTTTCAAGGGGATACTACTGTTGAAATGAAAGGCGAGCAAAGAAGGAGGCATGGGAAGTATTGTTGGAGTGACGGGGACAGTGCAGAGGGCTAGTGGGATTTAATAATTCAATAGGGAGTGGGATGTTGGCCTCAGCTTTAGGGATAGCCAACTTACCATGCCTAAGTTGTACACTGAGGACATTGGACAAGCCCAAAGGCCAGTGGCCCACAATCCTTTGCATATTGCTGCAATTTGAACAGCAGACATTGCAAAAGGCCAAGACAAGTTGGACTAATTGGTGAATGTGAAGAGTGGCCATCACCAACGGTCATGGTCAGTGGGCATTTGAGAACAGCATAAGAACATCCTTGGAATTCATCAAAAAAAGTTAAGTTAAGATAGAGTTAAGATGATCTGATTCATTGCAACAAAACACAAGAATATGTGCAGTGCAGTATAGTCTACCTTGTGGTTGAAGTACTGTACTGTTGATCCCTAATAAGGGTGAAACCAGGTATGTAGTTGTCTTCACATCCTTGCAAAATGTCTTTCTTGGGTTGATTAAACCATGTATAAATAAGCACTGCCCTCTATGGCAAAGACAATTTCCTGGAAGCAAGGGTTTGCATTTGGGCTAATGTGCATGCCCACAATGTCTTGCTGATGTGGCGCAGAACTGGAGGTGGACTTCCAGTGATGGCTACCAAGTTGCATTGTGGAATGTGTGACTTGGCTCAAATGGACTATCCTACTTTCACATTTTTAAACCTTTCCAAAGCCACCATAACGTATTAGTGCATCAGCATAGTTAAATTGAGTATCAAAATATAGGAATCCTGAAAATTGAATGGCTAATAACTTTTGGCTCACATGACAAGTTTGGCTGACATGTTGTCCTCCCCTAGAATGGAAATATTGGAAATTATGTGTTACATAATTAAAAATGTATTAAGAAAACAAAAAACCCACATTTTGTGTGGCCTAGTTCCATTCATTCCCTTTTGAGAAAAAGTCAAAATCTCTGCTCAGCACACAGCAAAAACAACTGGACTGAATTGGACCTGGTACAAAACAACTTGGGCATGAAACATTGACTCCATTTCTGGGAGGGGTCTGGGGTTATTCTGTCCAGTAGTAATTAAAATATTTTACAGTGAAAAAGGTGTTCCCTTCTCCTAAAATGATTGCCATATCTCTTCTGGTGCTTTGCAACAGAGAGTCTTTTCAGAAATGAGAGATAACTGCAAATGTTTTGGACAAATTTGGGGTTAGTCCTTTGGACGAGGAAATGGCTGTTGGAGGAAGAAAATTGATGAAATGGCTTCAGGCTAGAGGTGGGAAGGGGGCAAAAAGACAGAAAGAAGCCTTATGGCCGGCTGCGCCTCCCGACTTGTCGTGTCGTCGTTGATGATGCAACCATCAGCCAATCGCCTTCCTCAATGGCCTGGGTAGTCTTTGAGCAAGATGGAGGCTCTGAAATGGGGGCAGCCATATTAGCAGGGTCCAGGGTCATCAAGGCAGGAATGAAGGTGACATCAGATTCGCATTTAGGTGGACCCCTGGTGCCGGTCCCAAGGTGGAATAAGGGATTGGCAGAGATGAGTGAACAGGTCCTTAACTTCTGGCCTTGTTTTATGGCCGGCTGTGCCTCCCGGCTTGATCACGTCGTCTGTGATAATGCAGCCATCAGCCAATTGCCTTCCTCAATGGCCTGGGCAGTCTGGGAGCAGGATGGAGGCTCTGAAATGGCTGCAGCCATATTAGCACGGTCCAAGGTCACCAAGGTAGCAATGGGAGTGACATCAGATTCGCGTCTAGGTGGAACCATGTTGTTGGTCCCAAGGTGGAATAAGGGACCGGCAGAGATGAGTGAACAGGGCCTTAACTTCTGGCCTTGTCTTATGGCCGGCTGTTGGAGTATTGTTAGTTAAACCTTATGGAAAGCTATCTAGAAATTTGGGAGTTGAGTTGACATTTAACCTTAGTTATAGTTGTGCCTAGGCCATGCGTAGGGGCAGGATATTTGAGCTATATTCTCAAGATGTCGATACAAGTACAAAGGCCTATTTATTAAACGTGAAAAATGCACATTTCATTCAGGCAAGGCTAAGCAAAGTTATTCATAATTGTATACTGAACACAATATCGTGTTTTCATAGGAGAGTCTGGGATGAGTGGCAAGCGACCTTTTTATAGAACACTGTGGTCATTTTAGTAAACAATCCCTTTGACTGCTCTCCAGGCTTTCTGAGATGAGAGCCAGTTGCTCCGGTATGAGGTACACAAAACTGAGTTAGCAATATGAAAGAACTACAATATTGTGGAACAACTACAGAACTTCCTGCAGAGCTTCTTGCTGTTGGGAAGCTTTTTAGAGTGGGTGAAAGTGCATTAGCCTTGCTCTCAGCATAAACAATCTTCATTCTTCCCTAAAACAATACTCTACAATGATACGAGACCAGTGAGCTCAGCAGCTTTTTGAGGCTAAGACATGTTTTGCTCCTTGGCTGCCTCTTTCTTCTATCTGATAACTATGCTAATGGTGGGTGTTGAAAGTTTCATCCTATATAGTATATACGGAAGGCGGAGCAAGAGCATCTTTTGCTTTGTGCAAACCGGGAGCTGGCAAGAAGACAAAGTGAGGCAGAGAGAAGGCTTGAGAAGGTGCAGCACTGAAGCGGGGGAAGGGTGTCCCTTCTTTTTTCCTTTCTGGATTTAAATAGAATAAATAGAATTTGTGGCTTTTCTGAGACATTAGAGTCCCCAGAGTCTACTTACATTTGAGCAGATCTATTGTTTTTGATTGAGCTGTATAGGGAATATTTTTTACTTTTCAACCCAAGGCAAGACATCTCGCAACCTCAATTCTAAGTGGCTACATGCTAGCACCATGACCACTCCCAATATGATATGATATGATATGATAGGATAAGGAACAACTGTTTCAAGGCGCGACGAGGCAAGGGAGAGGAAACAGAGAGAAGACAGACAACGATCCTACTAGGCCAAGTCTCATTCAGATCGTGCAAGTGCATGGGATGGGGAAAGGGGAAAGTGCAGGGGGGAAGGGGAAGGGGACAGTGCAATACATGGGATAATAGAATAAATAACAAAAAAAAGTACGGCCAACAGGTGGCAAGTGCCGGGGAGAAGGGTAAGTGCAGGCATCAGGTGTCAAGTACTCAAGGTAGGACTGTAGGAATACAGAGAACAGTCCCCAAGTGCGGGGGTTTCCAGGAGGGCAGTGCAGGTGTGCGACTGGTGAAGGGGGGGAACCTGGGCCCGAGATCAGAGGGTGGCCAGGTAAATCAGTGCAGTTTCAGTATAAGCCAGGAAATCAGCAGGGGAGAGGAGGAGAAAAAGCAGAATCAAAGAGAAAGGTTTTGAGGTGCTTCCGGAACCAGAGATGGTTCTCCTCAGGTTTCAGGGGGGCAGGCAGGCTGTTCCAGAGGGTGACCACAGCCAAAGAAAGTGATCTACCACCAAATCATTGCTTTGAGAAGCGACTTACCCTGAGGGAGTTGGAGGTGGATGAGCGAAGAGCTCAAGAAGGAAGATATTCAGGAAGAGAGAGTGAAAGATTTTGAGGCCCCTGGCCCCAGAAGGCCTTGTTGACGATGCAGAGGGTTTTTAACTTAATCCCCGCAGCCACTGGGAGCCAGTGCAGAGATTTCAGTCCTGGAGAGATACAATCCCTGGGCTTGAGGCCAAGGACAAGTCTCACAGTCCGGTTCTGGATGAGCTGCAGAGGGCGGAGAGTAGAAGCAGGCAGATTTAGAAAGAGGCTGTTGCAATAGTCCAGCCTAGAGAGAACCAGAGCTCTGGAGACAGTGAGCTTCTGGGGGAAGGATAGGAAAGGTAGAATACCTCTGAGGAGGTGTAGCTGGTAGTGTGACTTCTTAGAGATATCAGAGATGTGAGGAGAGGGGGAGAGTGTGGAGTCGAAGATGAGCCCAAGGTTTTTAGCCTCACAGGTGGGAGCTGGGAGAGGGCCAAGAGAGGCCGGCCAGAGAGACAGGAAAGAAGGGTCTGGGTGTGCTGATGAGGAGAATCTCAGTCTTGCTGGCATTCAGGCAGAGATCATTGGTGGCACACCACTACTGGATGGCGGATAGTCAGTCAGAGATGAGAGAGGGAGAAGAGGTGGCTGAGGGTAGCCTGAAAATGAGCTGAGTGTCATCTGCATAGCACTGGAAGTTGGGGCAGAGCATGGCAATGCGGTGGGCAAAAAGTGCCAGGTATTGGTTGAAAAGCCAGGGAGAGAGTTTAGACCGCTGGGGAACACCACAGGTAGAGATAGAGATGGAGGAGAGGAAGAACCTGAGTTTGACCTGGGAGGGTCGATCACAGAGAAAAGAAGTCAGCCACGCCAGGGCCTGACCCGTGATGCCTAGGTTATAGACATCTACTCCTTTTGAACACTCCTTTTCTAAATGTTAATGTAAAGGCTGTGTTGTTGTTCTCCTCCAGCCCTCATCCACTTGCCTGTAAAAGATAGCAAGTTTCAAATGTTTTTACCCTTCATTGATATCACATTGAGAAAGGTAGTGAGGTGTTGAAAGTGGAGAGTGTTTTTAGGTGCTTCTATAAAGAATGCCTAGCATGAGTTGTGAAGTGAGACCTGATGAGGCAGGTTAGTGTTTTTTGAGGACTAAGATATCTCGGAGAAGGTTGACTCATTGTAAGTCTTGAGTAGATGTAGTGGCAATGAGAGGCAACGAGAATGATTGCTGCTTATTCATGAATTACTTTTTGCATTTTAAGTATGTTGTGCATAGTGACCAAAATAGTAGAAATGTGTCTTTATTATTTATTTCTCATAATTAAAGGATATGTTGTATACATTAGAGTATATGAAGCATTTACTGAGTGTTCATTACTGAGTGTTTTATAAAAAGCATTTTAACATGAACTTTAAGAGTGGAGACTCTATTCAAATGTACTGTGTATTGATATATTATATATGTTATATATGGTGCTTGTCTTTAATACAAACAAAGGGTTAGTAGAAGGTATGTGCAGTGGACTATCAATACAAAATAATGTAACGTTAGTAAACGTCTCCTGTGCAGAGGAATGAGTAGCAGTCACCCACTGCAGCGGGATTATAACCTGCTCTCTTTACTGATGCGCATTGACAGGTATATGCTATTCCATATCTCTATTGCCACCACAGCCCCTGCTGGTCTTCCTGCTTGGACACTTCGCTGGGGATGGAGGGGGGGCTCTGGAGATGTGGGTAATAAGAATCACTTCAGGGTGAGGGCTGGGGACCAAGTGCAGAGCTCAAATGTTTTTGCATATTTGGGGTTATTTTAGGCTTATGGTAGAAAACAGAATCGGGAATGAAAGTGAGTCACACGTATATTTGAGGTTATTTGGGGGCATTTATGGATAACAGGGTTTCTTTGTAGTCCCTTGCTGATATATAACTGTGGTTATGGGAAAAAAAGTGTTTTTTTTTTAAAGCGAGAGATAAAATTGTAGATTAATACTGAAAAAAGTGGAATTTTACAGCTACAGTGAGGTGTGGGGTAGCCTATTGGGGGAACATGTCAAGGGGTGAAATATGGCCATGCACAATGGGCTCAAAACAAACATATTAGGGGAACATGTACAGAGGACACTGACAAAGTCTGTGGACAATGGCCATGGGCGAAGGCTATGGCTAGTGGCTTGTTAGTGTCTTAAAATATAGAGTGGGCACCGCCGAAGGCGGTGCTCACTGACCAGACCTGATGGCCCTGATTAGAGGCCACGACGAAGGCCATGGACACTGGTCATAGCCAAAGACCATGGCTATTGGCATGGTAGTTTCTTTTTTAAATATACAATACAGCGGACACGTCCCAAGGCCATGGCTAGTGGCCCATACATTTGTTATTGAATAACAAAACCCTTGAAAATCACTGAAAAAAGTAATACTGTCATGCCTTCCCACATCTAATGAATTTCAAGGGGTTTGTTGGGTGAAATCTGCATCATTTAACTGCACCTTAACTAAGGTTTCATTTGTGAAAATATATACATATATTTGTTTTTTGTATTCTTTCATGGAAGAATCACTGTGGGTTACAGAGGCAGATACATAGTTTGTTTTTGCACGATCCATGTCTCATGTCTGTGCTTTTTGACACATTAAGTTCCTAAACCCTGCTTTAATGGTTCTCTGTGGAAGTTCAGAGTCTTCATAGTGTGTGAGTATAATTGTTGTCATGAAATCAATCTGTGCATTTGCATCATATAGAAAGATAAATCAAATAACATAAAGAAAGACTGGACGGAGAAGAGGACAATAAATATAGGAATGGAAAATAGAAACAACCAAAGTGCATTAAAAATACACATAACGAGAAGATTGACATTGTTAATATAGCAGCTTTTCCATTGTTTTCTAAATCATCATTTAAAATTCAACTCATATGAAAGATACAGTTTTCAAGTCTTACCTGTGGTTGTTACCAGATTGAAGGATGGAGTTGTGACAGTGTTGGTGGAGATAGGTGTAGGGCTTAAGCGTGTTGGTTTGGCAGTTGAAGTGGGGGCTATTTCAGAATTTCTAGCAGTAGCAGTGATGTCTGCTGAGGAGGTGACATGTTCTGTTACCATTGTGATGGAGGTTGCTTCTGTTGTGGCCTCATGTGTTGACTGAGTAGTGGTGGTAACTCTTTGGGAAGTTACAAATGTTGTGTGTGTGATGCTGGCTGTTGTTGTGGTCCCAGAGGATGATTTCTTAGTTGTGATTAAATGTGGGATAGCAACGGACGTTGTCTCATTGGAAGATTCTATCAGTGAGGTTGTTGATGTTTCTTTAGAAGTGCCAGTGAATATATTGGGAGATGTTTTATCAGTGGGGGAAGCCATTAGAGAGGTCATTGGTGTTGTGTTGGTAACTATTGGGGTGGTCATAGATGTTTCCTCAGTAGTGGTGGTGGTTATTAACAAAGTCCTCAATGTTTCCTCAGTTGTAGTGGCCTCTTTAACTGTGAAATAACAATGGAACAAGAAAAAATCAAAGTTTTGCTTAAAGAAATACATGGGTGCAGCTAGTCCCAATACACATTGATTGAATGCCAGAGCTCTTGTTTTGAAGCTTTATTGATTACAGCCAAATGTATGCAATGGCACATTTCAACAATCCAACAAATACACACCTTTCAAAATTGTCTTTTTCTTTAATTAGTTCACACTGGCCACATCATGCTTAAGAATGCTCAGAATGGAAAAACATCTTCATATGATATATTTGAATTCAAATAGTTAACACTTATTGAAAGGTATCTGGAAACAGCTCTCTTATAGAGTTAATATTGACGTTGGCCCTTCTCGGCTGAAATTCCATCCCACTACATTGCCTCTATTACAAAATAGAAGCTCAACATATGGAAACATATTGACACAAGAATCACACTATATTACTGCACATTATAATGCAGAAAATACTTCACATTATGTGTTTTAGTGCACTACGTTGTGTTTAATAAGAAGATTGATATGGTTAATGTAGCTGTTGTTAGTCTTACCTGTGGTGTCTGCCACACTGGAAGAAGAAGCTGTGGTACTGCTAGTGGCGATAGCAGTAGTGGTAAATATCGGGGTGGTCATAGATGTTTCCTCGGTTGTGGTGGCCACCAGAGGAGTAACTGATGGTTCACTGGTGACTAGTGGGGTGGTCATAAAGATTGCCTTAGTAGTGGAGGTGGTTACCGACGAGGTCATGGATGTTGCCTTGGTAGTGGTAGTATCTGAAACTGTGAAATAATATTGGAACAGAAATAAATAATAGGGTTTTTTAAAGGAATACATGTGTACAGTTAGTGATAATGCTCTTAGGTTGAGGGTAGGACGTATATTAACCAGGTCTGCAGCTAATAGTCAGGTCCTTACCTCGGTGGCCAGGCGCACTTTACACTACTGTCTTCTTGTTCAAATTAACTGCAAAAAGTGCCAGCTGAGGCTCACATTAGCTTTAAATATGGCAGAATATCTGCTCAATAGAGATGAGGATAGGGCTGCACTGTTTGCACTAATGGGTAGCACAAGTAATGCTTTTAGGGCTACTCAGAATACAACAAACACCTTACGCCAAATATGTGTCAGCTTGGAGAGATTAAAAAAAAGAAATGAATAAATATTGAGAACAGGATTCGTTGATAAATGACCTTGAAAACGCAAAAGTTCCATGAGGTTTTAGAATATTCATCTTTCCAAATTTTGATAATACAGAAGATAAAGATCTGGCAGATACATGGTAGGAGAATCTTAACCAAAGTTTCAAGCTAATGATACAATTACTGGTAGACCATGCAGCATGTCAGAACTCAGGACCAAATTGAGATTGTCAAAAAGGAAATTGCACACATGAAAAGTCTAGGGACTACCAAACAAAAAAACGTTACTAATATGAATGAGATCTTACAGGCCTACCAAGATGAATTCAAATTTAGAAAATCTAGGAAATATTGTAGAGATGACTGCGATTATTGTAAATATCATGTTTATA